>NC_140564.1:34669716-34752216 GCF_057381845.1 Rhamphochromis longiceps
TAAAAATCCTTCGTAAGCTTTATTAACTTCTGTTTGTTCATACACAATATTCCAATCTTGCTTTAAAAGTTCATTTCTAAGACAATTTAAGGTCTTCTCTGTTCTTATTCTTTTGTAAATAATCTCGTGTCCATCGTTGTTCACTTTATAATGGCAATTATAAGATGCAAAGACTGGTAAATGGTCACTTATATCATTGATTAACAGCCCACTTTTTATATTTTCTTCTATTATATTTGTAAATATATTATCTAATAGAGTCGTGCAGTGAGATGTTATTCTGGTCGGTCTTGTTATCAGCGGAAATAAACCGATGCTGTACATGGAGTCAATAAATTCTGCTGTACTCTTATTATGAGTCAATATTAAGTCCCCACAGATAAACACTCTTTTCTGATTTATATTTGTAAATAAGTCCTCCATATTATCCTTGAATATCTCAATCTTAGATCCTGGTGTTCTGTAAATACAACTGACAATTAGGTTTTTCCTTTTTTCCATACACTGTTATCAATAACAGTCGTCGTTCTTCCCATTCTTTCGTACTTTAGGTTTTTATCAATGTAAAGTGCCACCCCACCTCCTTTCTTGTTGATCCTGTCTACATGAAGGAATTCATATCCATTTATTTTAAAGTCTTCTTCTTTTTCAGGAGTTATCCAGGTCTCTGATATGGGTGAGGGTTATAAAGCCTACCCTAACCCCATCACCTTGAATGGCTGTTTAAACTGTGTTATGTTTTCTTTGATGGATTGAAAGTTTGCATATAAGCTTTGACTATTAAAGTGAACCGTTGTTGTACCCTGTTCTACCTTGATTTTCTTTTTAAATTGCTCGTTTGTGTAATAATTGCATTCATTTGTCTTATTGTTAAAGACATTACAATCAGGATCTGTGTTGCTGTCATACATTAATGTCCTATTGTCAATATCTATGAGTTGTTAGTTGAAAACTGTCAGACATCTGCATTGGTTGAGCACTTGGACGGTCCCATCATATTTAGCACTGCTTTGCATTCTGACTTATCAGTTTTATCTTTGTAGGTGTGTCATCTCTTTGATGACTAGAACCTGCTCTGGTCTTCCATTTAACTCAATGAATATTTTACAGTCTGACGTCCAAGGTCACTGTATTTTCTTCTGTTTTCTTAATATCCTTGCTTGTCTTGCAGTGTCAGCATTTTTCTTGATTAGGTGTTCGTTTAAATAAACATTTGTACGCTTTCTTCCTCGCTTGAGCAGTTCTTTTTTCTGTTTTCTATTTACAAAACGTATGATAATGGCAGGTATTTGATTTTTGTTTTTCCTTGGGAGAGGATGGCATCCCTCAATATTTTTACTGTCCATTTCGATACCCTTGCTTTTGAAGATGCCGTCACCTGCTCTTCCAAAGAGCGTAGCTCCTGCTCGGGTGGCTCCCCTCTCTCTGACGCTGCTACCCGTGCATGTCTGATGCTTGGTTTCCAGTCCCGTCACTATCACATCATTTACTCTTGAATATTGTTTGACGTAGAAGTAAAATGTTGATCAAACAGCGTGCACTCCAAACAGCTCCAGCCTTTTGATCTTAACCTGTGAGATGGTTTCCAGTAGAGCACTCCTCCTCCCAGCTTCACATTTGTGTACAGCACATCATCCAGTTTGATCTTAGTGTGTGTGTGTGTGTGTCTATTACTGGTTAATAGATATGCAATCAGCCCTGATCACACCTCATCTGTGTGTTTGCAGGTTTTTCCTCAAGTTTTTTCTGAAGTGTAACCAGAACTGCCTGAAAAATGCAGGAAACCCACGAGACATGAGGCGATTTCAGGTAAAACACACACACACACACACACACACACACACACACACACACACACACACACACACACACACACACACACACACACACACACACAGATGAATTCATTTCCCTAAAGGGCAGGACATGGCTGTGGATGATCCCATAATGCATTGCAGCAGGGCAGCCCAAGGCTTATTGCTTTGGAGATAAAATATGAAAGGTCATCAGAGACGTCTGTCTGTCCATCCTTCCAATTATTTGTGTTCAGCATCTGTTTGGTGTCTGAATGAAGTGTTAAATGATTAAATTCAAGCTTCCTGTCAAAAGCAGTAACATGGTAGTAAGTGTCAGTCACAATCACGCCAGTACAGACAGGATAACTCGACGTTCACTCATCAATAATGAAACTTTAAAAATAAATAATCCTTTGATAAGTAGAACTGGTGGAGAACAAAGAACCTGATGTTGCAGAGGAACACTCGTTCATGAGAATGAGAGTTTGTTCTTAATGATCGCTGCTGGATCAGAGTCGGCCTGTCCATGTCTGATGCTGGTAAGAGAAAGAAACCAGAAGCTTCTCAAACATGAAGCCCCACCAAACAAAATCTCCCACCCGGAGCTGCCTGAAAGCATCAGAAGCTCCAGATGTTGAGGGTATCTGCAGATGTTTATCACCACAGCTACCACAATAGAGTTTTAAAAGACGTGAGGGCGTAATAGCCCACGTAAGCTGCATTTATCAGTGGTGCTTCAGAGCATCAAATCATAAAACCTTTCTGTAGTAGAAATGTGCTCCACACTGTAGGGTCTGAGCCGTCACCCTGAGCACTAAACCAACACACAGTAGAATGTGTCATTGATGTGTTTTTATTACATTGATCCTCAAAGTCTTTGCAATCAGGGAACAAAGAAAATAATCATGAAATCTAAATACTTGCACTAAAAGACAGACGGTCATAGCAGTTATTCATTATTATTATTATTATTATTATTATTTTCTTTTCCCACTATTTTATAGCGATACTTATGTGTGTGTGGGGTCTTTGCATGTTGTGTGTGTTATAATATTGATTTGATGTTGGTATGTTTGAAAGCGTAGCTGCGTGTCCGTGCAGACACTCAGTAAAAGAAAAGATCAAAATGCTGCTCTGGATTTACAGCAGCATAAAAATGTTTCATTCACGATCTCAGTAAATATAAAGGAGGCAGTAAAGCTGCTGTGACCCTCTGTGTTGCGTCTCAGGGAGAGCCTGCTGACCCCGAGCGCCTTCATGAAGCTCAGATTAACTGAGTGCGCAAATACAGGCGCCCCGCAGTTAAACACCCTCAACCACGAGAGCTTCATTCATCAGACACTTAACAACGAGCACCGCTTATCAGGAAGAAGAGCCCCATGATTGATCCTCATTATTGATCAGACCCATCGTACCGTTACGGTCCAAGAGAGCAGCTGAAGCCAGCAGGAGGTGGGAGGAGAGAGGAGGAGCCATAAAACATAAACACATATTTGAAAAAAAACGAATACCTTCAAATCTGCAGAAAGTAAACAAAAACTTTGATGTTATTATGTAAGGAAAACATGGAATGAGCTGACAGCATGCGATTTATGTGATGAACATGTTTCTAAAAAGTTGCTGCATTACGTCAAACACATCAACACGTTGATGAGTCCGTCGATGTCTGCAGCACCAACAGCTGACGAAAAAAACGGCGACACCATTAAAGAAAACAAACTTCTGCGACCTGTCGCTCGGAGGAAAGTCAGTACAGACCCTAAGAAATGTCAGGTTCACATAGCGTCTCCTTCACCGCGCTGTTACCTGTTCACCTGCCATATCACAGGTGTACAGGTGTTCACTGCCAATCACAGGAACCCAGAAACAACAAGACAACACCAGCAGCCTGTTGTCGGTTACACCAGCTCGGTCTGTGGGACCAAGAGCTTCAAACCTGCAGTTCCTCTGGCATCCAGCAGAGGCAGCAGTCAGTCAGTACATGTACATGGCTGATACACAAACCGGCCATTACTCAGTAAGCAAGCGCGCTAGTTCCTACCTCGTAAGTTCACGAGGAAGTCCAGGAGAATGCTGCGTTTGGAACAACAGGGTGAAAATATCTGTTAGTGTTAACTCAGAGTCAGCACATTTTTACACCAGAGAATAAAGACGGGCCAAAGATTGATTTCCAAATATACTGGCAGCTCTCCAGTGAGACATTAAAGTTAAATACAACGATGCAGTTATAAAGCTGAACTTTAATCAAAGTAACTTGCTCAGGAACAAATAAAACACTGAAATAAGCCAAACATGAACCATGGATCATCAAAGTGAATTTCATCTCATGCTTAATTTCCACTGGGTGGCGAAAGCGAGTGCCGTGATTCAGGCGTTTCTCACGAGCCTCGACCTCCCGGTCAGCTGACATCTCTGAAAATGTTGGAGCACTTTTGTAAACGGGCAATGTCTCGATAAACGATATTTAACTTTACACGTCTACATCTTTAAACATCTTTAAAGTTGTGATACAGAAAAAGTAATATTTCAAACTTTACTTAGAGTCTTTGCCACGGTCATCCACTGTTGCCACTTTCCCTCTGGGCTTAATAAAGTCTCTCTGATTTTCAGTTTTAGACGAAATGCATTCTGGGATACTTGGCTTCAACAAGCCCAGACAAGTACACACGAGTACATGCAAGTATGCATATTGAGAAACAACCTCTGGGTTGGTCTCTATAGATTATTTCCCCCCTCGTAACAGCTGCAGGGGGGAAGATGTTTTATAACTTGGCCTCTTCGACTGACAGGTGGGTTTAGCTGCGAACTGCTAATATGGCTGCTGTGAGGTTATCGTAGTAACAGGGTATCCAAGGAGTCTGAGAAGCCTGCTAATGTTTAAGCTTCAAAGCCTCAGAAAGCTCTGCAGCTTCATCCCACAGATGTGTTTTTACAGGAAGGAGATGCCCTACACCTACTGTCCACCTGACCAGCCAATCAGCTTGCAGAGCAGGTGATATTCACTCAGGAAGAAAGAAACAAGCTTTATTGATAACACACACAGTCATACGGAGAAATGTGTCATGTCCGAGCTGCAGACGTAGGGCTTGGTGTTTGGCACGGGGGGCCTACCCAGGACCTTGACTGGATGCTGGGATAGAATCGAACTTGCAGCTTCCACTCCAAAGGTGTGTGGTCTTATCACTACACTATCCAGCTGCCACAGATTTTACTCACGAAGCTTCGCTGCTGCTGAAAGAGAGGAGACGTGTCATTCGAGGAAACTGCCTCTCTCCTCCGTCTGCTCGTTGTCTCACAGCTTCACGCACACACACACACAGTAACACACACACTCGCCGCCACGCCGCGCTGGCCACGCTGACAGGATGTTAAGTCCACTTAAAGCAGCGGGGCAGGGGGAGGGGGGAGACGGGCCAAGCGAGCTGCAGGAGGAGAGAGAGGAGGACGGAGACAGGTGAAGTCAGGTGTGTACTCGTGTGTGGTTGTCGTGGTGACAGCAGGGTGAAGGATGTGCTGGTTAGCCACTGTGGCGACAGAGGACACTTCTACTCGCTCTCAGCGTGACCTTCTGCTCCGTCGCCATGGATCAACGGCAACAACCTCGCCACGGCAACCAGCCACAGATGATGAATGGCCACAACCTGGCACCTGGCAGTGACATCATAAAGAAGGCGGGTTCATTCAGACAATGAACCTTTTTACATTTGTCACATCATTTTATTTCCTGTGTTCAAACACTTTATACTCATCCTGTTTGCGGATCGTTTAGAGTGTTCCACAAACTTTCATCAGGTCAGAGGTCAAA
This sequence comes from Rhamphochromis longiceps, assembly GCF_057381845.1. Classification (NCBI taxonomy): domain Eukaryota; kingdom Metazoa; phylum Chordata; class Actinopteri; order Cichliformes; family Cichlidae; genus Rhamphochromis; species Rhamphochromis longiceps. The sequence goes on from NC_140564.1 coordinate 34,675,318, forward strand.
GAAATATCAAAGCATAGAGTTTACAGTTTGTTGCCTCCTCATTATGAAATCTTAATTTTGTTTTAGAAGCCTTTAATTAAAGAGGAAATAATGTCTGACGGTGACATCATCAGTGTGACCAGTGTTGGGAAAGTTACTTTCAAAATGTATTCCACCACAGATTACAGATTACATGCCCCAAAATGTATTTTGTAACGTATTCCATTACGTTACTCAGTGAGAGTAACGTATTCTGAATACTTTGGATTACTTAATATATTATCATGCTGTTTACAACTACATCCTATTGCTGTGTGATTTATTACTATTACTGAAGGTTACTCTCCACACCAACACCAGCTAGATGTTTAAATCTTAATATAATGAGTAACAGTAGGTGGACATTAGGTAAAGCTGCACTTTTTGCAGCGATCTCGTATAGAAACTATTCCTCGCGTATATAAAACAGGTCCGCGGCTCCGAACCGTAGTAAAGGGACCTCTGGCTGATACGCCGGGTTCGTGTCGGGCTCGTAGCTGAAAACTAGCTTTACTTTGTTGTCTGGGTCAAGTTTTAGACAGAGAGAGGCGTTGAAAGACTGCTGCAACGGAGCTTATTGTTTCAGAGGAAAACATGAACACAGCGTAGTCGAGTCTTAACAGCTTACTCACAGCTGGGCTCGTCAAAAACATTTCTTCACGTCATTATGAGCCGTGAGATTGAGACTCGTGCATTTGAGCCTCTTAATGCGTGTTTTGTTTGGGTTTTCACCAGCGTGGAAACCAAAAATAGAGAGAGCATAGCCTAACATGTAACTATAACTGAATACAGTTACTCATATTTTGTATTTTAAATACGTAACGGCAGTGCATGTACTCCGTTACTCCCCAACACTGAGTGTGACATCACCAGTGTTTCTGTTCTTTTCCTGCTGTCATGATTAAATGTTTTTGGCTGTGTCTCTGCAGGTGGTTGTGTCAACGACGGTGAATGTGGATGGTCACGTTCTCGCCGTCTCCGACAACATGTTCGTGCACAACAACTCCAAACATGGCCGCCGGGCGCGGAGACTGGACCCGTCTGAGGGTACGCTTCTTTTTAACTCTTTTTTGCACCCCTCACTCAGATAGTGGAGCTGATGAACAAGTGCCAACCTTTCATCCAAACATGGCGACAGGCTGGGCGTGCTCAAAGGAGAACTTCCTGTCAGAGTTTCAGAGTCCACCGATCACAGTCAGCTCCTGTACTGAGAGCTCTGTCACTGGTCTGACTGGTGTAGGAGATCCGACAGTTGCAGAGAGACGAGTGTAATTTGCTCTTTGCAGAGAAATCAGCCTAGTGGATTGTGGGTAGGAAGACCAGACGCTTCAGGGTCCCCAGAGAGGACAGTGTGTGTCTATGCGTGCATGTGTGTGACTGAGTGTCTTTTCGCGGGCCGTTCAACCTCTTTAATTGCCCTCCTAATTAAAGACAGTTACCATGGAAACCACCCCTCCCAGTCAAAGCGAGGGGATGTCCCGTGGGCTTGAGCTCTCGCTCATTTTCAGCTCTGCGCTCGGTTATTTCTGCACACTTACCTCTGTGCCGTGAACGCTTTCAAACCTGCGAGTTCACCCAGCCACCCACTCCACCTCAGATCCACCGTCTCACACAGGAAGTCGCCGTCCATGCACCATGTTCTCCACGTCTAAAATAAAACACCGCCGGAGTTCACTCATTGTGTTGCTCTACGAACAGACGTGTGTTTAAATATTAGATCGGTTTCCTGAGAATGCAGCGGAAACTCAGGACCAGGTGGACTCGACTGCAGATGAGTGAAACGCACGCGTGTTACAAACACACCCTCATCCCTGATGACAGAACAGCCCGGCCACAGTGTGTGACTCTCAGGGTGTGATGGTCAGTAACGTTTGGGTCACTTTATAACAGATTAATTTTTCTATTTCTAAAACATGAAGCGACAGCGCAGGAGCGTCACAGAAGGTCTGCACCTGACGCCAGCTCACAGAATCGCATCGAATAGAATAGAGGTCAGGTGCTATAATGCCAAGTGATGAGATTAGCTGCCCTACCTCTCTCTCTCTCTCACACACACACACTCACACACACTCACATACACACACACACACACACACACACACACTCACACACACTCACACACACTCACACACTCACACACACACACACACACTCACACACACACACACACATACACACACACACACACACTCACACTCACACACACACACACACTCACACTCACACACACACACACACACTCACACACACACACACACATACACACACACACACACACTCACACTCACACACACACACACACACTCACACACACACACACACATACACACACACACACACACTCACACTCACACACACACACACACACTCACACACACACACACACATACACACACACACACACACTCACACTCACACACACACACACACACTCACACTCACACACACACACACACACACTCACACACACACACACACACTCACACACACACACACACATACACACACACACACACACTCACACTCACACACACACACACACACTCACACTCACACACACACACACACACGGTACTTTCATTTCACTTTATAATTAATCTGCAGCCGCACTTGAAAGACGAGAGAGAAGTAGTCATTACCGGCTGAATATGTGTGTGTCTGTGTGTGTCTGTCTGAGTGTGTGTGTGTGTGTTATTGGAGTGAACTAAGCTAAAGCGGATAAAAGCCACGACCCAATTAACATTATGTGTGTGTGTGCGTGTGTGTGTGTGACCTTCAGTTCTGTAGTAATGTAGCTCAATGTTTCTCAACCTGTGGGCCTGGACCCCTCGGAGAGGTCATGAAAGAGACTGAGTGTTCACAGACAGGCCCGCAGCGCTGGTTTAAAATGTGGATGTTTTGATGCAGGATGTTGAAATAATGTGTGCGGAGGCTGCTTTTCAGGAGTTGAAATGTAGTTTCTCTTCTCTGATTGGCTGTGGCTCACACTGGGATTCCTAATAAAAGCCAATCAGGGCTCCAGGCCTCTGTTTTCTGAGCATCTGTGGTTCATTTGTGCTATAACGTTTTAACATGGAGCTCTGTGGCAGTGATTCCCTGCTGGAACCTCTGCTGGACACTAGAGGAACTGCAGCTTCAGTTAATGAGACCCTAACACTTCTGTCTCTCTCTCTCTCCCTCTGTGTCTCTTGGTGTCTCTCGTCCAGCAGCCACTCCCTGCATTAAAGCCATCAGTCCCAGCGAGGGGTGGACGACGGGCGGCGCCACCGTCATCCTCATTGGCGACAACTTCTTTGATGGCCTTCAGGTCGTCTTTGGCACCATGTTGGTGTGGAGCGAGGTAATACCCATGTGATCAGTTGGATAATTGATCGATATAGCAAACATTGTGTATTGTGTGTGTCAATACAACAACGATGACTCTTATTATTTCTCTCTCCAGCTGATAACCCCTCACGCTATCCGAGTCCAGACTCCGCCCCGGCACATCCCCGGAGTCGTCGAGGTCACGCTGTCCTACAAGTCCAAACAGTTCTGTAAAGGAGCGCCGGGACGCTTCGTCTATACAGGTAAGGACAGCTCCTGATCATCTGATTGGATAACACCACATTTTACCAGTGTCCTCTAGCAGGAGGCACCAGGTGGGATATTTGGGCACCTTTTTAAAACAAAGCTTTATTTCCAGACTTAAAGAATGTTCTTTTAGACTCAAACACGCAGAAATCACGAAGAAGAAAATGAAGCTTATGTATAAGTTAAATAAGGAAGATCTGTGGTCTCACACTTTCTATTTTTATTATTTAGCGGTCATCTAATTTTGGCTTTATTTTTCCAGTCCAATTTTATTTATAAAGCACTCTAACATAGCCAGCACAGTGCTGTACAGAAAATAAGTGAAAAAAAAAGAATAAAAGAAAACAGCAAAAATAAATAAATAAACCACGTAATACATAGAAATTAAAACAGCCCCATATTAAACAAGAAAACAAGATAAAACAGCATAGAATCAACTAAAACCAACATCTCACGGGGTGTCAAAGGTCAGGGTCAAGAGGTGGTTCTCAGGAGTGACTTAGAAACAGGCAGAGGAGAGGCCTGTCTGCCACGATGGGCCAGTCTAACCACAAAACAACCCTGACTTCACACAGCACTCACATGAGTCAGTAATAAGTTTTAAATAAATTCTGATGGTCAAACATCTGAACCGCTGCAGGTGCAGGTAACATCTGTCATTAATACTGCTCCAGCTTTCTTTCTCTATTTGTTGTCAGACTGGAGAACATTTCTTCTCTCCATGTGTCCTTATATCCTCCTCTCCTCTCTCTTTATGTTTCTTTTATCTCCGTTCATGCTGCATTGCAGTAATTATACACATTCAAATCCCATTAACCCGAAACATCTCTGGACCTTTACGTTAATGACCTCACACTGACACTCACTTATGCGAGTCACATGTTCACACAGCAGCTGCTTTCATACCTCAGCAGATCAGAGGGATCCACCACCTCCACCCTGCACTGCCTGCTTTGCACTGGGGGAAAGAAAACAGGAAGTGATGTTGAATAATACAGACCTCCTCCTCAGGTAGCAGGTCTCAGTCAAGTTTTTCTGCATGAGGCAGATCAACACATAAATGAGAAGCGCTGGCACAAGATCTAATATCATATTTAACTTGAATAAATGTCATTTAAATTTAATATTTCTCAGACTGAAGTTTTTCCATAAAATTCGATCAGATTAGGGTTTTCATGTCACAGAGTACAATTTATAAAAAATAATTTTCTTAAGTATTTAAATTATAAATAAATTATGAATAAATAAGATGGTAGTGCAAAAAGCAACCAGCTAATCGTTGAGCTGTTAAAGGAATGTCGTGAATAATGTGAGTATTTACTAAAGGAGCAAGTACCATAATGTTGGGGGATTACCTAACATTACCCGTCCTCAGTGGGTGAAATCATTTAAAACAATGACACACGAACATAGACGTACAGCTTATCTTTATCACATGCACGGCTGGATGTACGTGTGAAGTACGTGAGTAAAGTAGAGCAGATCAATGGTGGAAACCCCGCCGATGCACATAAACGACACCACTCCGCTCGTTATGGTTTCTCTCTGTGGTAATGTGTGCGCTCAGGCAGACACACGGCGTCAGCAGTCATGCAATTTCCATGAGTATCGATCTCAAAGTATTGATCGCTCCAACGCCTCCTGTCTGACCCGCCTTCAGATTTTCACTTCCTTAACACCCTCACATACACACTAACACACACACACACAGTGACACACACACACACACACACACACACACACACACACACACACACACACACACACACACACACACACACGTTTTCATATCCTAACTGTAACCCTGACACTAAAACCACATTTTGAGCCTCAAAAATGTCTTCAAACAGGTATTTTGTCCCCATAAGTGACTGTTGGTCCCCACAAGTATAGTAGTAAGCTACTTTTCTGCCCTCACAAAGATGTCTAACACACACACACACACACACACACACACACACACAGAGCGAACCCTGCTGGTCAGACCTGAGTGTGAGGGAATTGCAGCGCCTCAGTCTACACGTGTCGATCGCTCCGAGCTTCTCGTCTTATCTGAATCGACGTCCTGTTCTGCAGACACTGCAGCCTGAACTGTCTGACAGTAAAACTCACTTATTAAAGTCAACGAATACATACAAAATAAATCAGGACTGTTGTTTCACAGTAAAACACGTCATTCGTGCAGCTGAGCCGCAACAGTGCCAACATTTCTTCAGGTTCAGTTTATCATCGAGATGAACGTCTCCTCATCCAAATGAATGAGCTCTGTCAGGCAGACAGAAGCACCAAAAACAAATAAAGCTGTGCTGATGTTTGACAGGTGTACACACCTGACAGGAGCATAAAACGCTGCCAGCCTGCGCACGATTACTGACGACTCACTCAGCGCTGAGGGCGGAGCCGAAGCGTCTCCTCAGATAGCCGGGACTGACAGATCCTCGCTCGGTGTCGTGTCTGATCAATTCAAAGCCATCAAATCTTTATTGGCAGCCAATATAAACAGCAGATCAGTTCAGCAGTTACCACGGGGACGCTCCATCACAACTTATCGATTGGATGGTTTCACTGTCTGCCGGTGTGCCTGATTAGAGCGCTTGATTTCAGACAATTAGCCAATCAGATAAAGACTTTAGTGACAGCTGGTTTGTTCAGGTGTTCCAGAGTTTATTAAACTGCAGTGAAACATGAAGATATGAATAAAGACAGAAAACATGAATCAAGGGCATCATTCATTCGTGACATCAGCGTTTTTAGCAGCTCAGGTGTCTCAGGGACTCTGGGCTGAATGTGGAGTCATGGTCACGTGACCTATAGTTGTCAAGGTAAAAGCCTCATACGAATGAAATACAACACATAAGAATAAAACAGTCACGTCAACACAAACACGCAATAACAGGTCATTAAAAACAGCCACACAGCATCACCACCAGCCCCGCTGCACGCCAAACGTGGCGTCCTGAACAGTCGCTGATCCGCCAGCTAAAGAGGAAAACGCTGCCAGGTTCAGGTGGTCTCTTCTTCTCATCGTGGTAACTCTGCTCTGACATCTTTTACCTGATGATCAGGTGTTACTGCTCTGCTGGGTGTGTTTGAAATTGCATGTGGACACGTGTCCTTAAAGACGCAGCGAGGATGCATTCAGGTTTGATCCAGGAGGAATCGGACCGACTGCAGGTGGAAGAAACACAGGTGACAGTAAAGTGTGTAACAGTCAACAACACAAGGTCACAGCCACTCGCACAACTATAGATAACACAGACATCTGGAGAGCTAACACACTCTTATAACTGCTGCCTGTCACGCCCTGTGAGCCTTCAAGGACTGAACACACACACACACAAACACACACACAGTTTGATGTATAGGAGAGTCGGTCTAAAGCTTGTTAAATGCAGCTGAACCAAGACGGGATTATGATTCATGCACTTCACACACACACACACTCTGAGTCCTGGCTGTGCTCGGCTGCGTTCACTGACGCTCTGATTTATCACCTCCCAACCAGTTTAAACTGTAAATGATGTTAGAGGAGAGAGGAGGGGAGGGGAAAACAAAAAATGAACAAGTCTGATGGATTCGGCGTGTCTGAGGGTTGCAGATTCGCCGCGATGTGCACGGCTGCAGTTATTACACCTGACAAAGAGCAGCATAAATTATCGGTTCAAACTGAAGTGTGTGGTGTCCCATCAGCGTGACAACGACGCCTCCGTGTGTTTCCTCCCGTCGGTCAGTACAGACGTTCTAATCCAATCGGCCCGTAAACTTTCTGGAGTATTTTCATTGACATTTATTTTTTCCTTTGTTCTCTCTGTGCACGACTTACATGTTTAATCCAGAAATAATCTAAAATGCTCACATGTAATCTGCGAGTAATGCGAGAGGAGTGTCTCACGTCTTATCCACGGCAGTCTGAGCAGCTGACAGTTTCACGTTTTTGGGCTTTAAAAAGTTTAACTAGTGAACAAATGTGACGATATTAATGTTGTGAGGTGTCTAATGAAAAGACCTGCTCCCTCCTCAGCGTTGAATGAGCCTACCATCGATTACGGCTTCCAGAGGTTACAGAAGGTCATCCCCCGCCACCCTGGAGACCCGGAGAGACTGCCGAAGGTAGGACGCGCTCAGACACACAATCGTTTTATACAAACACACAGAATAAGTGATTATTGTCGCTGTGTTTTTTCCATCAGTCTGCGTTCTGGTTGGCTGCTCAGAGTCCTGATAATCATCAGCTGCATCCACCGATTCTGCTGTTTAACTTGTTTTTGTGTGTCCACTCAGACCGACTGGCAGCTTCTAACACACACACAGTTTTCATCAAACCTGTAGTTTGGACACCAGTATCTGTTCAAAGCTTTCACATTTGTCCTGGTTTGGCTGAATTTGGTTCACATGAACCGCGTTACCACACGTGTGATGCTCCAGAGAAAAGGCTGACGGTAAATTCAGCTGGACAGTGAACGATCTGTAATGAAGCAGGAACCTTCACATTCCCCTTCTGTGGGTTAATTATCACCCGGGGGGGGTGAAAAGTGGTGCAAAGGTTAACATGATCCAACGCCCTCAGGGTGAATGAATCTGGAGGACAGTCTGCTGGCTCCAGTCAGAACCAGCAAAGAGTCCTGCGCTTGTCTGTTGAAGAAGGAAGCTGCTTCCATGATGTTCTCCTTTTATGCTACCACTCCTGTTCGTTGTTGTGAGGATGTTGTTTAGTTTCCAGTTCACAGGTTTTCGATCAGACTCTGAAAATCATCCCACATTTCTCATCGGTGGAGGCCAAAGTTTTTCTTTTTAAGCTCACACTTTCACATCTTTTACCCATTTTAGATTTGATGGGTTCAAACAATCAAAGCAAAGAGACGGAATCAGTTTTCCCTTTAGGGTGGACATTTAAAAACTCTGCTGTGCTGCTTCAGGTCAACAGTTCAGTGTGTGTGTGTTTCAATAATGACTCGTAAAGCAGGTTTGGGATCGTCAGGCTGTCCTGATCCTGGATTAGCTGTCCAGTTTAGAGGAACCAGGATAAGATGTTTATATATATCAGGCCTAATCTGGATCCTCCAGATTCGGACCAGAAGCAGGATGCTGATGGAAATTATCCAACACTTCTATTCACCCCCTCGTTTAATGAACAACCTTGCAGTAGTTGAAAGAGAATTTCTCTAGTGTGCTTTCAGCCTCCAGCTGCTCTGATGTGAGCTGACATGCTGTTAGCTCCATAATGAAAACCACATCTTTAATAATTCATCTGTAATGGTTTTATTCAATTACCCACGCTGCCTTGTGCTCAGCGTGCAGCCGAGTGACTGTTGACCACAGAAACGCTAATAACTGGAAATAATCCCGACTGTTTCGGGGGGCTGACTGCGACGTCTGAGTCGGGCTTACGTGTGACGGGTTGTGCACTCATGACATCACACAGGTCAACACAGGTCCCCTGTGTCGCAAACCTGGACCATGTTCTGGCGAAGCACACACGGTAACACCGAGGCAGAGCTGATCTCCCTGTGTGTGTTCAAACAGCGGTGCCTTGTGAACACTTGGTGCTACCTCGATACACAAATATACCTGCGACAAAGTTACAATGATTTAAAAGCAGTTATAAAAAGGGCCCGCGACCCAACCCTCTCTGTAGGCGCTGAAGCCGCCACATGCCCGGCTGAAGGACATGCGATACTAAACTACTAAGTATGAAGAACAGAAATCGAATGTGTGGTCAAACGTGCAGATGTATTCTGCTGGTGGTTTCTTCCTTCCCGCTGTCACCAAGTGCTTGCTCATAGGGGGTCATATGATTGTTGGGTTTCTCTGTATGATCGTAGAGTCTTTACCCTACAATATAAAGCACCTGGAGGCGACTGCTGCTGTGATTTGGTGCTGAATGAAAGAGAAGTTTGCTGATAGTCTCACTGAAGCCTGTGATTGGTTGATTGTACTGTAGTTTTGTTTGATACACCTGTTCAAAGTGTGCTCACAAGTATGTGAACAGCTCCCAGGAAGTTTCCTGTTGAGCTTTGAAGCAGTAGGAGGTCAGTTTGCTCTGTGTTTTTGAGGTGGAGGCTAAAGATGGCGGGCTGAGAGAAGCCGCTGTCCCATTCAGTCGGTTTCAGAAAGCAAAGCTACTTCCTCTGTGTCCTCGTCAAACATGTGAGCAGGTGAGAAAGTACAGAGACATTTTCTGAGAGTGACACCTGCTTCTGACCCTACAGAAGGACGGTGTTTGGGTTTGGTGCCATAGCGACGCCAAAGATTAAACTTTAAAGTGTCGGTATGTGCGGCAGCTGCCGTCAGTCATCCCAGCACGGACGCCACGAAACACGTTGAGGTCGGAAACACACAAACCCAGTGACAGGCATGTGCACGAGCCAGGAGTTCACACACACACACACAGGAAACACACAGCTTGAAGGAGAGATCACTCTGTTAGTCCAGATTACTGAGGACAGTTCACACTAACCTCAGTGTTAAAGCTGTTTCCATGGTGATCAAGTGACCCTGCATTCATCATCATTAGCTGTCCGTCACAGGCACACACAGACACGCACTTGTATGTGTGTGTCTGTGTGTGTCTGTAGAATTTAATGCTCTTTCCTGTGTGTGTGTGTGTGTGTGTGTGTGTGTGTGTGTGTGTGTGTGTGTGTGTGTGTGTGTGTGTGTGTGTGTGTATGCCAATCTCCTTTCTTGCCACATGGCTGCACTCGCTGATTACCTGATTTGACTGTTTCAACCTCCCTGTTTGCCAATGGGCTTTATACACACACACACGCGCACACTTTTCAGCCTTTCTCTTATCTGATTTATAAAAAATAACTCCTCTGTCGTCTTGTTTCTGTTTCTGTCCTGCATAATAAACTCTGAGCTGTTTTCATGTGAAATCTAAATGTCCGTGTTTGGGATGTTTTCATCCAGATGTGGGTGAAGAATCCCTGCAGATGTTCAGTTTGTGGGGGTGTGCATTTAGCCCTCGTGTTGGTGCTGCAGAATCTATTTCTGGGGTCAGATTGTGGTTAATCTGCTCACGCTCAGTGACAGCCTTCAGTTTTCCTTTTGATGGAGTTGGTTGGAGTAGAGAACTCTAACACATTAACATCTGCTTAATGCTACTTATCTGGGTCCGCGTCTCAGGGGCAGCAGGCCAACAGAGATGGCCAGATCTCCTTCTGCCACCAACTCCTCTGGTGGGGACAAAGCCAGCATGTCCTGGGTCTGACCCTCCCAGCTGTATGTGGCCAGATGTCAAACCAGTGGTGGCTCCATCCTCAGCCTCTGATGAATGAGCTCCTCACTCATCTCTAAAGGTTCAGCCTCCAGCAGATGAAGCTCATTTCTGCTCCTTGTGGTCATAGCTGAGGGTAGATCAATCAGTAAACTAACAGCTACACCTTCACCCTCACCTTCGTCACAATAGACTGGCCACTGTTATCCTGAGCTGATCGTGTCCACCATCTGCCAAGAAAGAGTCTGACTCCACCGGTGTATGTTTCAGATGTTTGAAAGTGTTTAGGATCAATTTGTTTACAGTACCATCTGTTGGTAAAAGACTACAATGGTGATTTTTATGAAACATGGCGGAGAAGAAGACGATGACCTAAGGCAGCGGTCCCCAACCCCCGGGCCATACACTGAAAAAAATATGTTGTTGGATTTACTTAATTCAATGGTGGACATTTGTTGCACACAGATGCTTTGCTTTGGCAGCAAATGAAAAAATTGTGTTAAATTAACACAAGTTATTCACTTTCAATAAACCTATAAATTTTGTGTTGATAAAATGTGACTGAGACATGTTCTGTTGAAGTAATTTGAAGTCTTGGAATATTTTATTCTTACATAATTTTCTCACTTTAATCCAACACTATTGAGTAACTTTTACCCAACACTAATTGGTCACTTAAATACTACACGTTATCTTCGTTTAACAATGTGTTATTATATTCTAGTATCAAGTACACATTTTTTAATGTAAGCTTTATAACATATTGCACTGTTCTCTTTCAAGATGGTAACCTGAGTGGGGAGAAAAAATAAATAAACTAAAAGGTCTAATATCTATGCCATGATTGACTTGACAAAACACAGAAAAACACAGGTTACCTTTTTGAAAGAGAACAGTAATACAAAAAATTCTGCTTAAGGTTTTAAGATTAAATGAACAATTACAATTGTAAATAATTTAACATAATGTTAGTTACCATTAACTCTAAAATTACTGGATTGGGAAACACCTACCTATTAACCTTATCATTAACATTATGCATTTTGCCCTAATTACTAAAAAAAGAAAAAAAATACCACTTGCAAGTCAAAACCTTTATTAAAGAGCCACAGAAATAACAGTGATAGAGTGACTTAAAAAAATTTAACAAATACAAAAAAACTTTCAAAAATTCCAGCAATGATCATACTGAAACATCTTGGTTTAAAACATAAAACCATCAAAGCAATCTTACACCAACTAAATTAAACCTAAAATGCTGTTTCACATAGCCATGATGGGACTATTTGGGGTGAACAATCCTACATTTCTTCACTTTTAAAAACAAATAAACCAAAATCTAAAAATGCTGCCAATTAGAAAACTTGAACAGAGAGCAAAAAGGAAACAACAAAACCAAGCCAGGCCCCATCTATATGGCATTTACAAAGTACACAATAGTGAACACTGATTTGTCGTTGATATCGAACCTCCAAAATGCAGGAGAACAAGTGAGAGAGCAAACCACCTCACATGCCGAGCAACAGTGAACTTTCTTTACATGAGCAGTTTTGTCTTTAAATTTTGGGCTTTTCTTGAGAGCAGAGTTGCATCCAATTCCATTATCACCTTCTGAATGACCTCAAAGGTGTAGCGGAGCTGTGATGGGTAACTCATGTTCAACGAGTAAAACAGTCCAAAAAGCATGGCAACTGCAAGGGCCACACTATCCAAATCCTGAAGAACCACCACACCCTCGATGATGATGCCAACATCAGGACAGTCATTGCCTGGCGTATCTCTGGAGACATAAATGCCCACCGTTGTTTTCTCTATAGCAGTCAGTGCAGTGGCCTCGGTCATGTCCTGGTTAAAGATAAAACATTTCTTTAAGATTCCTTTTTTAGACAAATCCTCTTTTTTACATTCAGTGCCCTGTCATGCTGCCATTCATGATCTGTTTCTAAACGAAAAAAACAACAACAACAAATAGAACACACACACACAAAGTTTTTTTTGTTTTTTTTTTATTTCAAATGAAGGGCATTCAAGGTCTACATTAGTCTTTTGTTAGAAAGTCATTGGCCCACCAGCAAGCCAGGCTATGTCACTCAGAAGAATTTAGATTTTCTTTCAGCCTCACAGTTGGGCAATTTTTTTTCCAAACAAAAGCGATGTAGCGAACAAGTTTAACCTTTTGTTTTAATCTCAGTGTTAGAATCTCTTTGCCATATTATTAAAGAGGACTACTAGGCCTGCCTAGTCCAAGGAGAATTAAATGGCTATCTGAATACATTTTGAAAAACGTTGCAAAGCCACAATCTACTCATAAAACACTCACCATGTACTCCTGCACCAAGATGTCAGGATTTTCATTCAGATAGAAGCACAGTCCTTTGATGAGGGACTCCCTTCGAGCATCAATGTCATCCTTAAGAATTATAACAAAGAAAAAAAATAGATAAATTTTCAGTAGCATAGAAGAAAGTGATCAAAGACAGTGTTTTTGAACCAGTCATCAACATGCAACACCAGCAAAACAATTTTCAAAAGTTTGACATGATTTTTAGGGAGTGGACTAAATAGTTTCCAGATCATATAAAAAAGATCAATTTTTCACAGTGGGACACTAAATGCATGACGAAAATGATAGGGTCCTTTCAGTAGAATTGGTACTCACAAGTAAAAGTTGAGCTTTGCAAAGGATGCAACGTATAAATCTTTTACTGACCTAATGCAATGCATATACACTTTGTAGTTAAATAATTTAAAAGTTCTTACTGTCATCATGGCAGTTACATCCTTTATCTTCCTGCCCTGCTCCCCTGATCGCGTTGCAAACACTTTCAGGAGACTTTTGGAGAGATAGTCAAGCTGCGACAGAAACCTTGACTGTAAAGTCATGGTTGTGATGCGTTTGAACTCTGCGTTTATCTGAAACAACATGAAATTATTTTCAAATAATGGCTGGTATAGAGCATAGTTCTTCATCTGGACTCTGCTATGCAATATATGGACACACATCCTAATAAAGTCAAGCACTCCCATATGAAAAAGAAATAGAAAAAACTTATTAAAGACTTGCATCAGATTTGGCTTGCTTGATATAGTAAATCACATAAGACTTATATGATTTACTCATGAAAGTGGCCACTTTCATATATTATTTTAGTAAGTATCCAAAAGTTTCATTTATATAATTTTTCAAGGGATCTTATATCTGTTTTCTCTCATGTATGCTTTTCATACAAGTTTCACAAAAGACAGATACAAACTTTAGAATATTTATATATATCTTTTCCATATGGACTACCTTTACACATTAACACATCTATGACACAACTAGTTAATCCTCTTGAGGCAGGCGTTGCCGATTTGCAACAGTTAAAAACTAACAACCTGATTACCCCACATACATATTTTATGAGGTTTTTTTTTTACTCAGAAGTACCACTGCGGGACTTGGTTGTGCATTAGCAACAAAAACTTAATTTGAGCCTGAGAGGGTTAATGCATTTTTTTTTTTGCTGTCCTCTTTTCCGTACTTAAATTACCTCTGCTGGGAAGAAAAGAGCCGGCCATCTCTCTTGTACATTTCTGATCATGGGAGCATCAAAAATGACTTCTTGTCTTCTCAATGCATATGTTCTGTTCATTTTATCCATGACTGTCTCTCTGTTGTTGCGCCTCTTCACATCGGAAAGGAGTTCAACCCTCATCTTCTCAAGGGACTGTTCACTTTCTCCAAGTGGAAAAGAGGGGCAGTAATCCACTTCACCCCTCTTTGGTCGCTTAACGGCAGAAGCAGGGGAACATTTCTCAGCTGGCTTATTTTTCAAAGAATTCACACATACTTCAGGACATCCTATTTTGCGGAGATTTGTGCGGTAGTTTGATAACTTGTATTTGAGGCTCAACTTCCATCCCGCATAGCCACTGTGTGAGCCTTTTTGTTTTAAACATGGATGCTTCAGGATGAGTGCCTCTGCAACTTGGTCAAACTTACTGTCTGTGAGGTAGACTGTGTGCTTGACTACCTCCTGGATTAAACCCTCCAAAATGTCGGACTTCAGCTTTGGATCAGGGATCAGCAGCATCCCATTTTCTTTGAAAGCTACATGGGCCTGCGCAAGCTTAATTTCAGCATCATATGTGAAATTGGGAATGCAGAACAAATCTGGCCACGAAGACCGTGATGATGTAGACTCTGGAGATGAAAGAGTCACGGTGCTGTCACCAGAAGTAGATGTGTCATCAAGAGCACTGGTTGATGGAAAAGAAAATGTGTCTTCACCTTGGTCTTGAGGTTGGAAGGATGTGTATACAATTTTGATTGTCGCTTTGTCTTGGATTTCTTCCATTGAAGTTACGTTCACAAACTCGTTGCCAAAAAGTGTGTCCATGAACTGCAATCGGAAGGGTTCCATTATTTTGCACTGAGTCTTTATTTCAGCTTCCAGTTCAGCAACAGTTGAAGGCAGACCAGCAGAAATCATGACCCTCTGACTACTGTCTGGTCCAAGGATAACTCTGAGAATAGCTGGAGCTGTCATGTTCATTCTTCACTGTCTGTTAGGAAAGAATAGGAAAATGTAATTACAATCAGTTTTATAACAAACCTCATATTTTATCATTATAACACTAATACAACTTAACTCTGAGAAAAAACAAAACAAAACAACACCAGTTAGTGTGCCCAAGGTATCCCATACACATTTATATGTGACAGCACCGTGCACCGTGCACACTTTTTCAACAGTCCTTCCTTTTCTTTAATCACATCCACCAGTGCATGATGTTACCAATTCCATCACGATTTCCCACGCAAACAAGGTTAAACATGGAGGTACAACATACTTTTCACCCAGCACAATTGTTTTTAAATGATCTTACCCAAAGACACAGATTGATCTCTTCAAGGTCACCATCTGCATACCTCCAACTGCATAGGCAGCCAGTGGGTATTCATCAGCCAGTTCCGAGACTTCCACAAGAGCAAGTTCTCGTGCCGGAGATGGAGTCAGCTGAAAGGCTCCATAATGCTCACAATACCATCCACACAGCAGTTTTAACACAAAAAATAGTCCCTGCTGCAAAATGCATATTTGATGGATTTCCCCAAATTCAGGCAAGCCACCACAAGAACCATATGCCACTATCATACCAGGCCTGTATTGTATTCCCTTCCTACAAACATTTTTTGCAATGTGTATTTCAGATACAAAAGGATTTCTCTGTTTGAAAGCTTGAGCTAGCTCTTCCTTTAAAACATCTAATGGGACAGTGGATGCTTCTGACACATCCAGCAGTGGTTTATCAATACTTGGAGAGGACAGGTGATAACCAATCATAAACTGATGCTTCACAGCCAAAGACAGAGGGACGTTTTTAAAGCAACTGGTGTGTTTCATAATCTTTTTAAAGAAACTGTGCTTAGCCTCAAATCTAATGGTCCAAAGTCCCACGAGAGGCCCAAAAAGCTGAATTAGTTGTGGGTAATGCTCTATGTAGTGGTGTTTAGGCAGCAATTTGTTGTTAGGAAACACCGCTTGATACCTTTGTCGATGATCTGAAATTTTGCTCTCAAGGTAAGCAATAGACTCTTCACTGTGAACTGGAGAAACCACTAGCTCAACAATCTGTTTTAGATCCAACAAGACCTGCCATACTGGCTCATGTTCAGGGATTTTGGGGCCTATCAGAAATGGGAGTAGTCTTAACAAGCACCAGTTTTCATGGGCATTGCCCCCTATGGTTTTCCTGCTTGAAAGATTTTGTGGCAAAGTATGAGGCTTATTGGTTTTGTCTGTCCACTTGTATGGGAAATGCAATATGGAATTGTTTATATCATCCAAGGAGATATACTTCTTTGATATCAGTAACTTGAGGCAATGTGCTATTTCAACAGGCACAATGCCTTCAAAGAGATCATGGGCAATGTCAGGAGGGTAGCCACTGACAACATGAAAATGAGAAAGTGCTCCAGTAAAAGGACAGCCTCTTTTAACTCCAAAATAGCTAGTGCCACTATCTATGGCTGCTCTGACATGGGTTTCATGTGTTTCTTTTGTTCTGAGAATGAAAGTTCCTGACCTGACCTCATGTGATTGAATGTCTGAAGCAGTTGCTGTACAAAAACGACAAATGAAGGGGCCTGTAAAGTTCTCAACAAAGCCTGCTATTCCATGTGCTCCTAAATTGTCAGCAGCAATAATCTGCACTGTCCCCTTCAGAGATTTGTCCAGTTGAGGGACAAAAATTCCATCAACTTCCAAAGACCTTAGGTCGTGTAATAGGGGCTCTAATACCTTGTCATACCCAAATGATTTTACGTTGTCAGTTTTGCACAAAATGCACAGGAAAATTGAGGATAAATTAGAATGAGAATCTGGGGGTAGATTATTCAGTACCCAGTACACAGCACAAAGTTTGTGAGTTTTGCGGGAGGTGCCCAAAGGGTTACAGACCTCAAAGTCATCAGCATACAAAGTTATGGATAAACTTAGCTCTTCCCCTGAAAACAAAGTATTTTCCTTACAATGCAGACCATCCTTATAAGACCTGTACAATATTTCTTTTCCTATCAAAGTCTCCCTTCGTGTTTCATGAATTCTAACTATCTTGTCCACAATATCTTTCCTACTCAGCAGCACTCGCAGGGATTCTAGGATGGGAATATACTGCAATGTTTTGTTTTCTTTCACATCTAAAATATATTCAACTGGTTCAACAACATTAAAATTTTCCTTGTAATATTGATTACGTTGATATGAAGAACTCAATGGCCCACCCTTTTCTATGGCCTTATTTAGAGGATTTGCTAACCACAGAGAAGTAGTGATTTCCTCTATGACAGCTCTGTCAACTTGAAGGTTGTTCTTCTTAAAAATGTCCACTAGAACACCTTCAGCATGAGATTTTGAGAGACAGTCGCTTAAGTGATGAAGTTCTACCAAAAAATCATTAATTGCTCTGCTTGGTACATTAGAAAAATGTTCCAATTTTAATAAAGCTGCTGCCAAACTGTGCTCAATTACATTGGGGAGGTTATGTGAAGCATCAGCACTGGTACCAGGCTGAGCACCCTCACCAATGTGTTCATCAAAGGTACTGGAGGCAGATTCTGGATAAGCAACTGTGTCTGATACTACTATTCCTGGTTTAAGATTTTTTACTGAATAACACCTGTGTTTCCTACTCTTGTGGGATCTAAAAGATCCGAAGACGTTTGTTTTGAATTTGCAGTCCAAAAACATACAAGTTACAACCTCATTTTTCTTCAAGTGTGCATTAATGTGAGTCCAGTAATCTCTCTCAGACACAAGATCCTTACAAGAACACAAATGACAGCTAAATGTACATCCCTGTGACTGATGACTATTTTTAACAGCGTGGCATCTATTCAAATGAATTAATAGTGCATTCCATGTTTTAGAACTGCATGGACAGCTTGCATGAACACATGGAATACGATTATTATTTCCAAAGTGCCTATGTCTCACTCGATAATGTTTCAGAATATGTGACCTACTTGGAAAAACTGAAGGGCAGGTCTTACATTGCCACATTTACTATGTCACTGCAACACTTCTAGCACCATTCACTGTAAAAGAGAAAATAAAGAAGGAGTGAGGTGTAGTGAGGACAAAATGGTGTTTGATATTTCAAGGATGCATTATTGAATGAAGAGAACAACAATGGGAAGGTATACACAACAGTAAAAGGATGAACCCTTAAATCTAATGATGACTCTCTAAATTACGTATGACAAGCAATTCACAAAGTGTAATATTAATAACCCAATTTTTGGACAGAGTTAAACAAATTACTGATTGCAAAGAGATTGCATAAATGATAGCTGTACTTAGAATTCATATATTTAATAGTGCTTGAGTGTACTGTACTGCATATATTTGCATATTATCGGTATCATAATTAATTACGAAAACTTTGACAAAATACAATGTCACGTTCTTACCACAACAACTCAAACCCCCGATCCAGCAGCTTACTTCAAGTGAAATGCGAATAGACTTTGTCTCTCAATCTGCAGCCAAAAAAAAAAAAAAAAAAAAAGGCGTTGAGGGGCGTAAGCTAACTTAATGCCGCCGATTACATTAGCAGAGGTGGTTTGATAGTCAAAGGCTACGTCACACTGTGCGCCACGTTATTGTTTCGGTGAAATGAATTTCTACAATACTGTTAATTCTACTCTCTGCAGTGCTTAAATGCTTACATATACACACAGTTACTGTCCCTCCACACATACGACTTGGTTCCGCTTCTATGCCCCAGCTTTGTTTACTTTTTCCCACCGAGGCTTCTAGACTTCTGATTGGCCAACATTTCTGCACGGTTAGGCATATATCGCCACCTGCTGCTTTGGGATGTTCAAAGCAGCAACAAAAGTCGCCTTGAGGCGACTTTTGTTGTGATTTGGCGCTATATAAATAAAATTGAATTGAATTGAATTGAAATTGAAATAATAGCGTTTTCCTTCATTTCTGCCTTTATGTGTGGACGGGATTATTTTTTAAAACGAAAACGGAAAATCTCCGTTTTCAAAAATACCCGTGTATGCGTGGACGTAGCCAAAATCTCACCACGGTGCAATACACACTGTTGAATAATGTAACTGAACAGTCATTTTGCAAACTAATTGAAATTCAAGACCAAACAATGTTAGAGTTAAGTTAATTGCAACTTAACGGCTCCTTGTCAAAAAAAAAATTCAAATGAAAACGCGCCAATTCTTTATTTAACGTTAACGTTACATGGTGACACACTATACATTAAACCACATTTGGGTGTAATTTTGAAAATATTCATTCAGAAAATCAACATATATACCAAAAAAAAAGTAGTGGCAGGCAGCAACTTACCAAAAAAGTAGTGGCGGGCAGCACGACGTTACTGAGATGGCGGCAGTCCTCACCCACGATCAAAAGAACGCAAGATGAAATTACGTGCGATATCGCGAGATTTGACATTGCTTCATTATTGTCTTACTTCACTTGAACGTGATATGAACAAATTAATGTACCTTCTCTGCATATCATGTAGTTTCTACACTAAATAGTTACACCTAACCTTAAAACATGAGGTACTTGTGTTAAATACACGCAAGATGCTAATATAAATCCAAGAGATGGCCAGTCCCTTTTTTTCAGTGTAGACCAGTACTGGTCCGTGAGTCGTTTGGTACCGGGCTGCGAGTTGAGGCTGGGGTGTGATAGTTGGTTTTTAGCGTTGTTTTTTGTTATCATTTTTATCATTAACTCGGTTTCCCTGGGTCTTTTCCTGTGTGTTTTGAATAAATCGTGTTTTTTTGGTACCGGTACTGGTTTTACTTTGTTGTATTTATCCGCGACACCTTAAAGGCCAGTCCGTGAAAATATTGTCCGACATAAACCGGTCCGTAGCGCAAAAAAAGGTTGGGGACCGCTGACCTGAGGAGCCAATTAATTCCTGGATGTGGATCAGAAGGTGGATCCAGATGTTTGGTTAAGCTTTCAGAAACCCCGTCTCAGTGGGAAACCTCCCTGAATGAGCTCCACTCAGCTTCAGCTGCTTCTGAGGGTTACAGAGTTTTGACCAACATCCCTGTGCGCTGCTAACATCACTCGTTTGTCGCTGAAATACGCTGCTGTTATTATTTAGTGTCTACAGAGGTCAGGGCTCTCTGCACTTTCAGGCTGAAAAATGGGGCTCATCCAGGATTATCTGATGTTTCTGTAAAAGCCTTCTGTGTGGAAGTCCTCAGTGAGAAGGAAGGTTGTGAGAGCGGTTTGAAGTAAAGGAACTCAAAGAGTTTTGCTTTTCTCTGTTTTCCTACTCATCAGATTTTGGGGTTAGTTTGTGTTGCGGCTGCAGTAATCACAGAGACACGTGTTTGTTTGTAGGGAACAGATCCACGGCTCGGTTTGCGGAAGCCGTGAATCCGGTTTGTAGGCTAAAGCGAGGCAATTCTAGGATCAGAGCTTTGGTGGTGCTGAGCACCCAGAGAGCTGCCCAGCCAGGCAAGATAAACTTTACTCTGTCATCCTTAAATGTCTCCAGTTTTCCAGTTGTCTCTCTGACTGTCTCCTTGGTGCATTTAAACCCCTGTTCCTCCCTGTCCTTGTCGTCTGCTGTCTTCGTCTTCGTTATCAGTCATCATAATTTTACCATCTCTTTGCAAGTCTGTAAATTTCTTTATTAAATCTTAAGATTCTTAAATTCATCAAGTCTCTCTGAGCCTGGGTCCTCGTCACAAAACATGACTTCACTGTTTTGTACATTTTAACACAATTTAATCCCACATTTGTGAAAGAAAAGAAAAACACTTTTTTGAAAAGTCTGTAACAAAACCATCAAATAGAATAGAATAGAATTCAACTTTATTGTCATTGCACATGCACAGGTACAAGGCAACGAAATGCAGTTTGCATCCATCCAGAAGTGCTTTAGTGATATAGATATATTACAATATATATTAGCAATAATATAGATATGTGAGTATATTACAGAAATGGGTCTATTATGGTATGTTATAATGTACACGGTATGAAGTATGTTGTGAATATTCTATAACTATAAGTATGTACAGGCTGTAGTGAGTACAAGCTATGTACAGGCTATGAACAGGATATAAATATGAAAAACTATACAGAATATGAAATAAATAACTTTACAGAATCTGGGATATACAGCTATACAGAAATGGGAACTATGCAAGTTGTAAACAGTTGTAGGATTAAAAATTATCGTATGTACAGAATGATTGTTTACACAGAGCTATACAGTAGTGCAGTTAAGATAAGTGAGGGTGTAGATAGTTTCTACAGAGGCTATATAAAGTGCTGGTGGTTGTGAGTGGTGGTTCAGTCCATGTTATTATTGTGTGTTTGAGGGTACAGTTGTCCATTGTGTGTGTGTGTATGTTCAGTCCATGTGTTAACGTGGGTCAGATGTCAGGAGGCAGAGTTCAGGAGTCTGACAGCTGTGGGGAAGAAGCTGTTCCGGTACCTGGTGGTCTTAGTCCGGAGGCTCCTGTAGCGCCTCCCAGAGGGCAGGAGGGTGAAGAGTCCATGTGATGGGTGACTGGGGTCTTTGATGATTTTCCCAGCCCTTTTCAGACACCGCTTCCTGTAGATGTCTTTTATGGCAGGAAGTGGTGCTCCGGCGATGCGCTGGGCAGTTTTCACGACCCTCTGCAACGCCTTCCGGTCCGAGGCAGAGCAGTTCCCGTACCAGACTGTTATACAGTTGGTCAGGATGCTCTCGATGGTGCAGAGATAGAAGTTCACCAGGATGTCTGAGGACAGGTGGTTCTTCCTCAGAGTCCTCAAGAAGAAGAGGCGCTGGTGAGCCTTCTTGACCAGCTTGGAGCAGTTGGTCGTCCAGGTGAGATCCTCGGAGATGTGGACTCCCAGGAACTTGAAGCTGCTCACACGCTCCACAGCCGTCCCCTTAATGTGGATGGGTGGATGTGGGTCAGCATTCCTCCTGTAGTCCACGATGAGCTCCTTGGTCTTCTCGGTGTTAAGCAGCAGGTTGTTTCTGTCGCACCACTCAGCCAGACGATCCACCTCCTCCCTGTAGGCGGCCTCATCGTTGTCACTGATGAGGCCAATCACCGTGGTGTCATCTGCAAACTTAATGATGGTGTTGGAACCATCAGCAGGTCTGCAGTCGTGGGTGAAGAGGGAGTAGAGGAAAGGGCTCATCACACAGCCTTGTGGTACACCGGTGTTCATCGTGATGGTAGATGAGCAGCGGTTATCCAGCCGGACATGTTGGGGGCGGTTGGTCAGGAAGTCCAGTAACCATTTGCAGATGAGGGAACTGATACCCAGGCCTGTCAGTTTCCTGATGAGCTGTGAGGGGTGGATTGTATTGAATGCTGAACTGAAGTCTATAAACAGCATTCTGGCGTAGGTGTTGTTGTTGTCCAGGTGTGAGAGGACAGAGTGCAGTGCGATGGAGACTGCATCCTCTGTGCTCCTGTTCTGGCGGTATGCGAATTGGTGGGGGTCCAGGGTGGGGGGGAGACAGGAGGACACAACAAGTGTGCTAGGACCAGCTGCTCTAAGCACTTTGTGATGATGGGGGTGAGTGCTACTGGGCGGTAGTCATTGAGGCAAGATGGGTTGGAGTTTTTGGGTATCGGGACGATGGAGGTGGATTTGAAGCAGGCCGGTACCACAGCGTGGGCCAAGGACAGGTTTTATATGTCTGTGAGCACTCCTGCAAGCTCCCCAGAGCATGCTCTGAGAACACGCCCGGGGATGCCATCAGGGCCTGCAGCCTTGTAGACATTGATACTGCTCAGCACCGCTCCTACATCGGTGGGGGAGAGAGTCATAGGTTGGTGGTCTGGCGTCATGTCTGCTTTGGTTGTGGTTGTGGGGTTCCCTCGCTCAAAACGAGCATAAAAGTTGTTGAGCTCGTTGAGGAAGGAGACATCAGAGGATGCGGGGGAGGGTTTGGTGGTCCTGTAGTCTGTGATGGTCTGGAGTCCTTGCCACATGCGCCGGGGGTTGGAGTTGGAGAAGTGATAAAGGTTATTAAATGCTGCAAAAGAAGAATGGATTGGAATAAAAAAAATACATATCCTAACCTTAATTACTGGGAGAATGATGAATGATGCTCATAGTGAGTAAGAAGTAAACTGAGTGCATTTTTTGGACAGAGGTTCACTTTTAATGTGTTTGTATAATATAATACAGATACATAAAAAACACTCCCGCCACAGAATAAATTATTACAAATAAATTATTACCAAATATTAATAAAAACTATAAATATGGAGGCAGCTTTGCCTGTGGTAGAATGTATACAATGTATGAAAAAATCTTTACTGCAGATGCTAATTTTACTAATTTAATAATAATAATTTTGTGTTGTAAGATTTATGAGTTTCATGCTTTAGGACAGCTTGACCTTTTCTCAGGTGGTCCACACTGTAACAAGTGTGAGAAACACTGATAAGTGTCTGTGTGCTTTTGGAAAACATTTAAAGCTGCAGTACAGAATCTTTGAAACAAGCTTAAAACATTTGTAGAAACAGAGCATCTGCTTCTCTTTACAGCTCCTCGCTCCACCAGGGCTGTTTGGCTCTTTCTGATAGTGAGCAAATGTGATGCACGTACTGCAGCAGTCATACAGACAACTGGACGGTCCAAAAGTTGGCCGACCTGTTACTGGCTGAGGTTTCAGTAGAGCTGTGGCTGAACCACATAAAAATATATCATTAATTTTAATCTCCCCGATCAATGATAATGTTATGTTGGGATGTTGTTAAAGAGGCTCAAAATGTTTCAACCCACTTTTACCTGAATGTGGCTCCTTTTTAAAAAAATTTTTCCTCATATCCCTTATGAACCTGGCTGTCTATCTGTACACACACACACACACACACACACACACACACACACACACACACACACACACACACACACACACACACACACACACACACACACACACAACAGGAGTTATAAGGTTTATGGGCATTCAGTTAGTTAGCTACTTAGTACCTTGGGTTTAATATCGGCACATATGACAAAATAAGCAGCTTCTCTCCTTCCATTTCAAACAGGACAGTGGTAACAACAGCAGGCTATGGATAATTTTAAGTTTTAGATTTTAAATAGGCTGGATACATTTCAATGTTAGCAACAGGACTGTCAAATATCGCTGATTTTACTACAGAGCAGGATGGATTGTAGGGCAGCAAACATCGTCGGAAAACACGTTTTCAACACTGCAGGTTACCTGGTGTAATGTTTTTCAGTCAAAAAGAAACATGGTCTGACTCCTACCAACTATATAAAGAGTAACTGAAGGCTAAATGCATCTAACATGTCCTGTTTTAAGCCAGGCACTCACAGCTCCGCTCCGCTGCGTCTCAGCTCTGGCAGAAAGGGCGCTAGAGCCAGAGCAGGGGAGAGCTGGAACAATCCATTATGGAAGGGGGGGTTATCTATACTTTTGTTGTTAAAATATTACGTACCAACCAAGTACTGTATGGTTTTTATATTTTTAGTAGCGTGTCACACAAACAGCAAATATTGTCAAAAAAAAGTAAGAAATCTTTGGGTGCTCTGATTCATTTTGGGGTGGCTTCAGCACCCCCAAAGATGGGCTAGAACGCCCCTGGGCTAAAGGGAGCCAACTGCAATATTTGGAAAATACTGAGTGAACCCTGCAAATGATGGCAGAAGTCAAAGTGGAGCAGCGAGTGATTGATGGTTTACATGAATCATGTGACACTGAAGCTTCTGAGAAATGAAACCTGTGACATCATCACCTGTGTGTGGTGTGATGTGGATCCACAGCCCAGAAAATTCTGCAGTTGCTCATCGATTGCATTTCACTTTCAGGAGATGACCAGCCGATTGCCAGAGTTTCTTCTGTGTGACCACGTGGCACAGGTCAGCCGGGGGTCCATCTCAATCTAATCGATGCATGTCAGTCTAGTTCGCCGCTGTGACTCGCTGATTTGTTTCTGTGATGAGTCGGGGAGCAGCGTGTAAGTCAAGTTTAATCACTGTGTCAGAGCTTCAGTCCGTTTGAAGCTTCTTCGAAGCTCGGTCAGCTTTACTGCCAAAGCAGCTGATGAAGGCCAAAAAGCCGTTATTTTCTTTCTTGTACAGCAGCGAGCTCAGTGTTAGTTTTTACAGTTTCTACATTTGTTCATGAATCTCGGTGAAAAGACTCGCAGCGCCACAGGTTCTTCACCTGAAAAGACGCCCGGCCAGTCACGCAGGTGTCGCTCTGACTTTTCTCATCAGTCATGCAGATAAAAGAAAGTTTGGAGCTTCGACAGTTTTCATTCTTTGTCTGCATGAACAGTGAGCTCCACCTGCTGTTTACCTCATTTACTCAGACTGGTAAACACAGAAAAAAAATAACTCTTTTATTCAGAAAAAACTATTAGGTGGGTGTTTTCAGGGTTAATTTATAATGACGGGCTCCACTCTTTAGTTTGTGCAGATGGAGGCTGTCGTGATCACAGGGAGGATTTGATTTGATCCTTTGTGATCTTATTTATTCAGACTTTTTCATCTCAGTGTAATTATTCATCATGTTTCAGATATTAAAGTTCATCTCCTGCTGCTGGAGCTTAAAGACAGGATCAGTTCGTCTGTGTGTGTGTGTGTGTGTGTGTGTGTGTGTGTGTGTGTGTGTGTGTGTGTGTGTGTGTGCGTGTGTGTGTGTGCGTGTGTGTGTGTGTGTGTGTGTGTGTGTGTGTGTGTGCGTGTGTGTGTGTGTGTGTGTGTGTGTGTGTGTGTGTGTGCGCGTGTGTGTGTGTGTGCGCGTGTGTGTGTGCGTGTGTGTGCGCGTGTGTGTGTGTGTGTGTGTGTGTGCGTGTGCGCGTGTGTGTGTGTGTGTGTGTGTGTGTGTGTGTGTGTGCGCGCGTGTGTGTGTGTGTGCGTGTGTGTGCGCGTGTGTGTGTGTGTGTGTGTGTGTGTGTGTGTGTGTGCGTGTGTGTGTGTGTGTTGAGTTAAAAGAATAATTGGTTTCCTCCTCGGTGATGACATCCCGCCCTCCAGCTCTAACCTCGTTCATGTGTGTGCAGAGAGGTGCTCGTCATGTGACGGCGTAACAGCGAAACACTTGTAATAATGAGGCTTTCATTTGTCTCTATAAACACAGTGTGTGTGTGTGTGAGTGTGTCGACACACTGGAACGTTGCTCTGCATAAATGAGCAGATTAAAGATGATCGGAGGCTGAAAGCTCCTTCACAGAAATGACTTCCCCTCTCACGGTGTGCGTAGCACACACACACAGAGCTGGGCTGGCAGTAACCTGACAGTCAGACAGTCACAGTGTGTAAAACTGGCCGTAAATCACAGTTCATAACATTTATTTGTGATCCAAGAAATGATATTTGTAACGGTGAAAGGACAGCGGAGAGAGAAAGGGAGCAAGAGAGGAAGGATGAGGGGGGGAAAACAAGAAAAAGGAGAAAAATGGAGAAGAAGTGAGAACAAAGGAGGATTAGAGGAAAGAGAAGAAGAGAAAAGAGAGAAAATGCATGCAGGGTAAAGAGAAAAAGAAGGAGTGATTGATGGGCAACAATTAGAAGGAGGGATAGAATGAACAGAGCATGGAGAAAAGCAGAGTGGACGGACGCAGGGATGGAGGAGAGGAGGAAGAGGCGAGGAAGAGGATGAAGGGGGCGGGGTTAATTGAAAAGCCTCCTGAAGAAGTTTGTAATGGAAAGCAGCAGATTAACTGAGAGTGTGTTTAATTAAGATAAAGACTAAATGAAGCATTGTTCTGTCACTGCCTGATTACACGCACACGAACACACACTCACACACACACACAAACATGCACACACACACACACAAACATGCATGCACACACACACAGTGGCAGCGGTTTATTGGGCTCAATGAGCAGTTTTAACACTAAAACTGCTCATTGAAGTGAAATGCTTCAGTTTTTAAGAGGCCCAGTGTGTGTGTGTGTGTGTGTGTGTGTGTGTGTGTGTGTGTGTGTGTGTGTGTGTGTGTGTGTGTGTGTGTGTGTGTGTGTGCTCTGTGAGGTGTAACTGAGCTCTGATTAACATAAACACTGTTTAAATCTTCCAGTTCAGGTACAAACACACAGAAACAGAGGGACCCCTGCTGATGTTTACAAGCTGTGATTGTTACTGATCTCTGCACTGCATGCATTCTCTATGCAGATGACACCCAGCTCTATCTGTCCATGAAGCCAGATAACACACACCAATGAGTTAAACTGCAGGAATGTCTTAAAGACATAAAGACCTGGATGGCCGCTAACTTTCTGCTTCTTACTTCAGATCAAACTGAGGTTATTGTACTCGGCCCTGAAAATCTTAGAAATATGGTATCTAAGCAGATTCTTACTCTGGATGGCATTACCTTGGCCTCCAGTAACACTGTGAGGATTTTCACAGGTTTCTTCCTGTTAAAAGGGAGTTTTTCCTTCTCACTGTCACCAAGCTCCTGCTCATAGGTCATTTGATTATTGGGGTTTTGCTGTGTTGTTGTAGGGTCTTTACCTTACAGTATGAAGCACCTGGAGGTGGTTGCTGTTGCGTTTTGGTTCTATATGAATAACATAATATTAAACAGAATTCATTAGAGCTGTTGAAAATGTTCCTGCAGCCTGTTCACACCTGTTCACAAGTGACACTGGCAACACGACTTCATCGGCTTTTGTTACTGACCTCATGTCCTCCTCTTCTTCTTCTGTTGTATCACACTACCACCCCTCCTCCTTTGTTTCTTTCAGGAGGTGCTGTTGAAGAGAGCAGCAGACCTGGTGGAGGCGCTCTACGGGATGCCTCATAATAACCAGGTAAGCTGCTCACCTGTCTACACACATCAGCTGACATCAGTGTGTTTACCTGTGCAGGTGACCCTGATTAACAGATTCTTGTTGATATATTCAATTCAATTTTATTTATATAGCGCCAAATCACAAGCCTCAAGGCGCTTTATATTGTACAGTAGATCACACAATATTGAGTCTAAAGGCTGACCGGAGACGAGGTGTGCGCACGAGCTGTGGCTGCAAGTGCAACATACACGACGTCATGTGGCGTCGGCACACCGAGGACGCCGCTTCAGTTTGAATCCTTTTGAATCTTTGAGTCTTTGAGGAGGAACATGAGTAGAAAATAAAGAATGAGGCGACACAAATAGGAAGTGTTCACTGTTAAGTTAAACTCTCTGAACAAACTTAGTGAAACAAGCTGTGAGCGTGTGTCTGTTAACCCAGAAAACAGTGCTTCAGATTTATTAGACAATTTAAAAAAAATGTAATCTGTCAAAACGTGTTTCAAACTAAGAATGATGTCATTATTTATTCATCAAACAACAAAATGAATTCATGTTTTTATACCCAAATAAGAGCCGGCACAGAATTGAATTCAACCACTCAAATGGATGAAGACAAACTGAACGCTGAGAGCGAAACACAGCTGAAGTACCTCCACCTGTCCAGCAGAGCGCTACTGATCCACATTATCACGTCTGGTTTCAAAAACTCTGTGATGTCATCTTTTACTTACAGTCATTGTGTCTAAACCAGCGCACCGCCTTTTGCTCTGAGACGTCACCATGTTTTCACTTCAGTGGTTTGAGCTGCTTCAGCGTCATGGACATGAGTGGAAACAAACTGTCATAAGAGCTGCACGAGTCTGACTGAGAGAATATTTGTGAACATTTTTACGCAGTTTTACTGGATTGGCCAATCACAGTAAGGACAGTCAGCGTAATCACAACCAATAATCATGTTTCACAGATTATTGATAACATCATCATCAGACTGTCTCACAGTTCAAACCGGAGCTTCTTTAATTTCACATGAAACTCATTAAACAGGACAGACTTCCTCCTCCCCCTCCTCACCACCTCCTTCAGGTTTAGGAGTCACAGCCTCCTGAAACACTGAAACACTGGCAGAGGAGGAGGAGGAGGAGGAGGAGGAGGAGGAGGGAGCTCTTTATATCCCCCATCCTCCCCAACAGAGTCTCTCCGACACGCTTCTCAACCCACCAGTTAATCACACACACACACACACACACACACACACACACACACACACACACACACACACACACACACACACACACACACACACACACACAGGTCTATTGAAATGAAAGCGTAACCTTGAACAGAGTGCAGAGCCTGTAAACAAATGTAAATCCTAATGTAGTGATAATAATAATAACTGTGTGTGTGTTTGTGTGTGTGTTATGTATGTGTAAACTGAACATGTGTGTTTTTGGAGGCTTGAGCTGTTTAAGTATAACGAGCCGCTCTCAGGATCTTTAGCGCATGTCAGACAGACATCAGAGTGCCCCCTGCAGGCTGGTCAGTGAAGTATCGTGGATCGTTACCCTCAATTACACTGGAAAAAAAGACAAAGAAGAGAAAGATGGTGGCAGTAACAATATAATGACCTCAGTCTGATGAGATAAAATCAAAAATAAACTGACTGAAATCAGAAATCACAGAAAGACAATAAAGTGCCTTAGACTGAAAACTGCATGCTAGGGTTAGAAAACATGAACTCTGCTGTTTTTCACTATATTTCACTACCAGAAGGCAACACTGCAGGCATTGAGGGCAGCTGCAAGTACCTGGGGATCCCACAGAAAAAAGGGAACCATGAAGAGGTCGCTATGAAAGCTGCAACCAACAAGTACCTGCAGAGGGTCAGGCAAGTCCTGAGGAGTCAGCTGAATGGTAAGAACAAGATCCGGGCCATCAACACCTGCCCGTGATCAGGTACCCTGCTGGGATAATAAGCTGGCCAAAGGAGGAGATAGAAGCCACTGACATCAAGACCAGGAAGCTCCTGACCATGCATGGAGGGTTTCACCCAAGGCCAGCACCCTGAGGCTGTACGCTAAGCGGAAGGAAGGGGGCCGGGGACTGGTGAGTGTCAGCACCACAGTTCAGGATGAGACAACGAACATCCACGAATACATTGGGAAGATGGCCCCAACCAACCGTGTGGTCAGTGAATACCTCAGGCAGCAGAAACCCAAGAAAGAGGAGGGAGACGAGGAACCATCATGGAAGGACAGGCCCCTGCACGGTATG
Source organism: Rhamphochromis longiceps (assembly GCF_057381845.1). NCBI lineage: Eukaryota > Metazoa > Chordata > Actinopteri > Cichliformes > Cichlidae > Rhamphochromis > Rhamphochromis longiceps. The sequence continues at coordinate 34,705,685 of NC_140564.1, forward strand.
TACCACCGGCAGATAGAGGAGGTGGCTGATATCCAGAAATCCTACCAGTGGCTGGACAAAGCTGGACTGAAAGACAGCACAGAGGCACTAATCATGGCAGCACAAGAACAAGCTCTGAGCACAAGATCCATAGAGGCTGGGGTCTATCACACCAGGCAAGACCCCAGGTGCAGGCTGTGTAAAGATGCCCCAGAGACAATCCAGCACATAACAGCAGGGTGCAAGATGCTAGCAGGCAAGGCATACATGGAACGCCATAACCAAGTGGCCGGCATAGTGTACAGGAACATCTGTGCTGAGTACGGCCTGGAAGTCCCGGACATAGTGGTGGTAGACAAACAGAAGAAGACAGCTGTAGTGATCGATGTAGCGATACTGAATGTCAGCAACATCAGGAAGAAGGAGGGTGAAGGTGACGGTGGTCCCAGTGGTAATCGGAGCACTAGGTGCGGTGACTCCCAAGCTAGGTGAGTGGCTCCAGCAGATCCCGGGAACAACATCGGAGATCTCTGTCCAGAAGAGCGCGGTCCTGGGAACAGCTAAGATACTGCGCAGGACCTTCAAGCTCCCAGGCCTCTGGTAGAGGACCCGAGCTTGAAGGATAAACCGCCCGCAGGGGCGAGTGGGGGATTTAATATACCTTACATTATATCACAGGAATGTATTACAGGTGTTTAATTGTAATTTATCATTATCATCTGAAACAAAGTGACCACAACTCTCAATTAATCAGTCTTGCCTTTGGTGTTAATGCATGAGTTTTAATTTTAGGATGATAGTTTCTCCACATTTCCAGTAGAGATGTTATGTGATTATGTTCCCTCCTGAGTCTCTGCAGCTGCATGAATCCAGATATTTAAATGCTCCTGTGTCTTTCCGCTCTGCAGGAGATCATCTTGAAGCGAGCAGCAGACATCGCTGAAGCGCTCTACAGCGTTCCCAGGAACCACAACCAGATCCCATCGCTGGGCAACACCGCCTCCCATGGCATGATGGGAGTCAACTCTTTCAGCGGGCAGCTCGCCGTCAACGTCTCTGAGACAACGCAAGGTATGAGCGGCCCGATAAATCCTGCAGGTGATGGGGGCAGAAGTGACATTAAAGGGGTGGCTGTGGTAACCCTGGTCACATGACACATTTTACGAGTACTCTACAGAGTCTACTACTAAGTCTACTAAGAAGGACTTTGGTGCACCGAGCGTTAGATTTGTGACCAGCTCAGAGCTGAATGTCACTTTGATGGACATGCGTGTCTTTGTCCTGTCTCCCTCCTCCCACCCAGATAGCTGCCTCTCCCCATCCCAAATAATGCCTTATGTTTCTTCCTGTTAAACAGAAGCTTTTCCTTCCCACTCTCACCAAGTGCTTGTTCAAAGTGGGTCTTCTGATTGTTTGGCTTTCTCTGTATTAATGTAGGGTATCTACCTTACAATATGAAGGACCTTATTTGGTGCTGCCTAAATAAAACTAAATTGAATGGACTGGAATAGAGGGATGAACAAAGAGTTAAACCATGAGAAGAACTGGAGTCTTCTGGATCATTCAGCAGTTCTGATTCAGCTCTAGTGTGCCCCTTTTCTGTGTTATAGGAACCACAAAAGGTTTAAGATAAGATAAGATAAGATAACCTTTATTAGTCCCACACGTGGGAAATTTGTTTTGTCACAGCAGGAAGTGGACAGTGCAAAAGTTATGAGGCAAAAATTAGAATACAATAAGAATAAATACAGTACACAACTGTACAGAATAGAATAAAATAAAATACTATATACAGTAGAATAAAATAAAATAAATATACAATAAGATAAAAATAGAATACAAAAAGACCAAAAAAGTGGACCACATCAGTCCAGCTCTGAGGTCTTTACACTGGCTGCCTGTCCGTCAGAGGATAGACTTTAAAGTTCTGATGCTGGTCTATAAAGCTCTGAATGGTTTAGGACCAAAATACATCAGTGACCTCCTGACCCAGTATGAACCTTCCAGATCCCTCAGGTCATCTGGATCCGGTCTTTTATCAGTTCCCAGAGTCAGAACCAGACACGGAGAAGCTGCATTCAGCTTTTATGCTCCTTATATCTGGAACAAACTCCCAGAAAGCCTCAGATCAGCTGAAACACTCAGTTTATTTAAATCCAGGTTGAAGACTCACCTGTTCTCAGCTGCATTTGAATAAAGCACCAAATCCACACTTTAAGCTTAAATTTCAAAACTTACACTAACTACTGATCTTATCTACTGTTCTGATTTTATCTGTTTTGATTTTATATACTGTTGTTTGTTTGTTTGTTAATTAGTTAGTTAGTTTATTTGCTTGTTTTATTCAATTTTAAATCATGCTTTTTATTTGTTCTTGTTTCTAATGTCTCTGTAAAGCACTTTGAATCACCTTGTTGTTGAATTGTGCTATACAAATAAACTTGCCTTGCCTTGCCTTGCCTTACAAATACAAATACTATATACAACTGAGTAAAAATACAACGATGACAGAAAGGATTATTGCACTTAGTATTATTGCATATGTATGGATGTGTGTGCTTGATCAGTTAAAGTCTTTATTATGGAGTCTGACAGCAGTGGGGAGGAAAGACCTGCGAAATCTCTCCGTCCCACATGTAGTTTGACATGTAGTTCAAGTTTTCTGTGAGATCCCAGCAGGAAGAATCTTTCACTGCAAATCTACAAATCCTCATGAATTTCTCTTGTAGCCCCACCCACTGTCGTCAGCTTTGGGACCACACATTTCCAGACTCAGATTCACCAGCACTCTGTCACCAGATGAATTAAAAACATCAAGCGGCCTTTCTCTTATTTTAACTGCTCCACCTCCTGTTTGTCTTTACTACACTCTGTCTGCTGAACTCAAGTCCATACTCTAGGATCTGATTGGCTACTACTACTACTCAAAGTTCAGCAAGGATTGTTGATGGTCGCATTACTAGGATGTTGTGATATGAAAGACCAATCTCATATGAACGATTATGTGAACGATTTTCCAAATTCCACTCTTCCTGAGCATGTGTATGTGGGTGGTGTGGTGGTTTAGCACTGTCGCCTCACAGCAAGAAGGTGCTGGGGTTGAATGCTTGTATGTCTCTCTGTGTTCGCCCTGTGATGGAAGGTGGACCTCTCCAGGGTGTACCCTGCCACTTGCCCAATTAAAGCAGGTGTAGGCTCCACCCCCCTCCAGCAGCTCCAAAGGATCTCCAGCAGAACTGGGATCAGCCCACCATCTGTTTCCTCTGCCTGTGAAACCAGGATGTTGCATTATCAGTTCTAAAGTGTTTAGGAGTTCAAATACTTGCTGAGAGGAACCTCCATGTACCGAAAACTCCACCTTTGGGGAAAAGTTACATGCAGCCTCATCTAGCATAAAACTAGCTTACTGCACTTAGTAATACTGCAGTGTTACTAACACTGTACTCTCTTCCAGTCGGCTACAGTCGAAACACCAGCAGTGTGTCACCGCGAGGATATGTACCAAGCTCCACCCCCCAACAGAGTAACTATGGCAACACAGTCAGCAACAGCATGAATGGCTACGGCAACACAGGCATGCCAAACCTTGGGGTGGCAACATCACCCGGTTTCCTCAACGGGTCCTCAGCCAATTCACCCTACGGCAGTAAGTATCAAGGTAAATGTACTACAGTACTACACCCACTACTACTAATACTCCTAGCAGTGCTACTACAACCACTACAAGGAATACTACTCGTACTAATTACACTAATCCCTGTAGTGCTGGTCCTCTATCTTTGAACTTTGTAGTAATCAGGCCCCATCTTATCTTAATGACCTTGTAGTACCATATCACCCTATTAGAGCACTTCGCTCTCACACTGCAGGTCTACTTGTTGTTCCTAGAGTATTTAAAAGTAGAATGGGAGGGAGATTGATTGTTGTTTTTTCTCTGTATGTATTATTGTAAGGTCTACCTACAATACAAAGCGCCTTGAGGTGACTGTTGTTATGATTTGGCGCTGTGTAAATAAAACTGAATTGAATTGACTGGATAGTACATCATTCATGTAAGACAGAGCTAACCATGTTAACGGAGTGTAGTTTACTGTCCCATCACAGTTACTGGTTAAAATGGTTTCTGACCTGCTGTGTTCCAGTCGTTCCCTCCAGTCCCACCATGGCCGTCTCTAACTGTAACTCCTCGCATGGAGTTTTTTCCTTCTCGGCTGCCGTCAAACAGAAGAGCGCCTTTGCTCCCGTCGTTCGGCCGCCAGCTTCACCTCCTCCTCCACCCAACTGCTCCGCCAACAACGCCAATGGGCTGCAAGGTGAGACAGCAGCTCCTTGAGTCTACAAATTAAAACTCCTTCTTTCCGAAGTCAGTAGAAGTGTTAGGGACAGAAAGAATACTTCCCGGGACTGAAGACATACTTTGATCGTAGTATGATTGAACCTGTGACTAACAAAGCTTATGATTAAAACGAAATAGTACATTCATATTTTTATATTTTGTTTTCAAATTCCTTCATGTCTTTATGTCTTTATGCATGCTCAATCATCCAGGTAAGTAAATCTCTGGAGCGACGAAACGTTTCTCCCACTGAAAACGTTTAACGATTAACAGAATCAACTTTTGGAGATTCATGTCTTTAAACATGTAGATGTGGTGTAATTAAAGCGAGTGAGCCTCGAGAGTAACATGAAGCTGAACAGATGTTTGATTCAGTTTCATCTGCTCTTCTGTAAACAACCACATGTCTACAGACGAGTAAATGGAGTGAACACACACACACACAGACACACACGCTGGGTCGAGGTGGGTAACCCGAGTCCTGTTAGTATTGCATGAAGAGTGACAGGCCAATGCATGTTTTATTCACTACAACCCACAGATACATCCTCTAAACACACATGCCCACATGCATTAAACACACACACACACAGGAAGCACACACTCTGGCAGCCAGTGTGTGTGATGTCAGTGTTTCTGACAGAGAGGTTTGTCGAGTGTTAAATATTCATGTTGCTCTCCGCCTTCGCCGAGGCAGAAAGGCCACAGTGTGTGTGTGTGTGTGTGTGTGTGTGTGTGTGTGTGTGTGTGTGTGTGTGTGTGTGTGTGTGTGGATCCATTTGCAGGGTGATGTGTAAATACAGTTTGAATGTTATTAATAGTTGCAGCTGCAGCAGCCAGAAACTGAGCATGAAATCAGTGATTCACCTTCAAACGAGCACCTGAGAAACAATTTCATCCTGACATCATTTCAACGTGGTTTCTAATTATTATTATTATTGTTGTTGTTGCTGTTATAAAATAATTTCATTTTGAAATCACTACTTGTGTTTTGTTTCTGTGAACATGTGCTTCATTTATCCCAGAACGTTTCAGTTTTTGTGAAGGAGTGAAGCGTCAGTCTACAGACATGTGTGTGTGTGTGCGTGCTTGTGTAATGAGCTGGTAAATTAAACTGCGGGCTGCTACATGCATTTTGTCGTTAACAGGAAGCTAATGAGGAATGATGTGTCATCATTTTCAGCTCAGATGTTTTTAAAAACTCATCAGATTCTTTAAGGTTTTATTCGAGTCACAACAGGGACAGGTGGGTGGAGTCAGTCTCTTCATCAACAAACTGTCCGTTTTGTTAACAGCTTATCCAACTTTAGGTTAGTTTGCATAAGACAAAGGAGGGCGGTGCACAGAATCAAAGAAGCAAAGCTCACCTGAAATCAGAGGAAGGAGGCATCTCATGATTATTTAAACGCTGCGGATCAAGTCCGACTGTCCTGAGACATTCCGGTGTGGAGGAAGGAAAACTGTACAATAAATAAACAGTTCATCATCAGGGAAGCATCATGTGACCTTTCCCTTTAACACACTGGTGAGGTTACTGAGGTCTGTGAAGGTTTACTGCTCAAGATGGACAGTGGGCCTTCTTCTTCTTCTCCTACAACAAAGAGAGCAGATTTAGAGCTGAGCTCGCCGTGAAACGGGATGTACGTGGGAGGATTTGTAGCCATGAATCACTCTGGATTGCACGGGATTTTGTCTCCCCGGGGCATTTCCACCATCCTGGAGTCAGCTCACATTCTTCTGAATCCTGTTGCGTGTCTCCATCAATAACAGGAAAAATGTCTGACTCACAAACCAGGACGGCATCATCAAAACCATTTTGCCTGTCCAGGTGAAGTTTGACATGTGGCTACAAACCTGACTGACACAGCCAAGGCTTACGTTTCATTTTACTCTAAAGCGTTCCTCATCTGAACGATGCAGCCCATCATCCTTCTGCTTTTACTGACACACACTTGCTCACTGTAGGCTTCCTGTGTGTGTGTCAGTGGTTGTCTTCTTCTACCGTGTGTCCTTTTATGAATACACGTCAGTGCCCTAATCCCCCCTCCTCTTCCTCTGCTCGTCTCACTGTCCTTGCTTCTGCCGTCCTCTCCTGTCTTCTTAAAATGTTTCACAGCTGAGGTGGAAAATGCAGCTCTGCTACATCCTGTAGTGTCACTGTAACGACTGTCGCTGCTGAAACCTGCGCTGGAGCATGTCGGAGGCTGTAACCAGAGTGCAACGAATAATTCAAACTCATGTGAGACAGAAAAGGTTCCTCTGGAAACACGTGGAGTGTTAAATCTGCTCAGTTTGAATGTGGAACGTGTTTTCGTACAGTGAGCAGAGGTTGATGGAGAGGTTCACAGGTCAGAGTGTAAAACTCTTCCTTCACAGCACTTTTACTCTACATGACTCGTCCAACTGACCATTCACACTTCGATGAACCGAGAGCAGCTGTGGGTTCAGTATCTTGCCCAAGGTCACTTTAACACACAGAGACTGAAGGAGCCAGGACTCAAACCACCAGCCTTCTGATTACTAGCCAACCTGCTCTACCCGCTGAGCTAGAGCCACCCCAGGCCGACAGTTCAACGAGATAGCAGCATAAAAGCAAACGCGCATAAGATTTCATCGTGCATGTCTCACGACTTCCTGAAAAGATTTAGAGATCAATTAAAACCGCCGCCTCCTCTGACTAACTGCAGGGCGCTCCTTTCAGACGTGCAGAGGCCAAGTGGAGACTGTCCTGTAGTCTGACCAATCAGAAACAGAGATTCTGTTGGGACATCATGGATGCTACGAGCTAAGCATGAGATTGATTGGTTATCAGCCTACAGGTCACAGCAGCATCCTGATGGTTTGGGGGGGAGGAAGGACCAAAACTGTAGGGTTAGGACAAACATCTGCAGACGATGAACAAACCTGGACTCCATTACTGAGCTGAATACAGGCCAGACCATCACTCACTGAAACATCTGGATTAAAAACATGGTGTGAGCAAAGCTTTATTCAAACATGAGCAAAGTACTGATATTTTTTTTCATCTAATTAATTCTGTTTTGTTGTGGAAGTTGTTTAAATAAAGTGCAAACGCTCAGCGAGTGGGTTTAATCACATGCTGCAGAGAGCGCTCTGGTCAAACGCCAAAGCGGCCTCTGAAGATGGGCGCTCACGTCTTATATATGACCTATACCTCCCAGCTCAGCTCATCCTTGAACCTTCCCCCCAAGGAGAATTACGACCAGCCGTCACCTCTCTTACACGCAGTGCCTGGATGTCTCTGACCACATACAAGAATAGAATAGAATAGAATAGAATAGAATAGAATAGAATAGAATAGAATAGAATAGCTCTTTATTGTCATTGTTACAAAAACAATGAAAGGCAGTTTGGCATCTCTCCATGTGTGTAAAGTTCACAATAGCATAAGCATTTACACAACAGCACAGACAGTGTTGGCCCCATACAATGGCCCCGCTGTGAAGCTGTGATAAACACAAGGCCCACTTGTGATACTATCCTACATGCATACAACTACGTGATAAAGTGATGCTACTATTACTAAAGTGATATTGTCAAAACATGTGATCAATACATAGAATAAAGAAATTTCCACACCTGATGTTTGCTCTGCAGGTGTCACACCTGGCTGTCACTCAGTGACACACATCATTTCTGTTGTATGTTTATAATTAATGAATTCAAACCTCGTCTCTCTGCAGCCATGTCCGGCCTCGTCGTTCCTCCCATGTAGAAAACCTTCCTCCTCGTTCCTCACCTGTCTCCTCCCCCTCAGCCACGAGCACTAATCACCTCAGAGGAGGAGGGACCTGTGGCCTAAGGAGGCGGGGCCTCCGGCAGCAGCCAGTCGTCTGCGACTGGGCCGAGCCTCTAAGAAGAACCTGAGAAGGACTTTTTGTAGAGCAGCTTTCTGCGGGTGCTTTCAGCTGTCTGTAATTATTCTGATGTTATACTCTATGTTTGGGGGCGGGGTCATTCAATGTAAAAACTGTGATGTCACATCTAAGACTTGACTTCACTTAGTCTGCTTGTGATGTAATCTTAGTTGAAGAAATGGGAATCTAAAGAGGAGTGAGATTAAAGGCTTCAAATTACAGGACACAGTTATCAGTGTGTCTGTCATACCTAGCAATCGGGGTGCTAATGGTGCCCTTCATCAGCACCCTGATGAGGAGCAGACAATGAGTGACATGATAAACACCTCTGAAAGCACCTGAGTTCAGGTGAACCTCAGTGGGGGGAGGCAGAACACTCCCTGTTTTTTAAAATAATCCAGGACATCTCATCATCAAACCTTTGCCAACCTTTAGCCAAACTGAAGTGTCATATTTGAAGAACGTTTCAGAAAAGAGAGATGAACACAGAAGCAGCAGCACTGATTTCAGTTGGGCTGAAGGTTCGAGGGAGGTTCCTGTTACTTCTGCTGCTGCCAGACTCAGAACAGGGGGGACGAACAGGAAGCATAGCTATGAAAGGCTCCTTCCACTGAGAATTCACTAAAATCTGTTGCAGTATCCGGCGGCGTCCATGTTGCCATGAACAGTGTTTATTTTATCAGAAATTGCAGCAGGAATAATTTGAGGCCTTTAATCGTTTCAGTAACCTCAGCACATAAACTTCTGACCTCTGAAAGCACAACGATAAAACAATAAATGAAAAATATCAGTTTGTCCCTTGAAGTCCCACCCTTCTTCTTTTAGCCCCGCCCTTGTACGTCTGTATTTTTTTTTATGCTTGCGCTGTTAAAAAAAAAAAAAAATCCTGCATCCTGATACGCTACTGTAACTGTCTGTCTTCTTGTTCAGAGTTGTCTTTCTAACCGTAGCTCCTCCCACAACCCCAAAGCTCCTCCTATTCATTCAAGCCCCGCCCCGTGTGTTTTTCTCTGTGGGTTTTGTGATTTTTGCCAAAGTTGTAGCTGGCTGAATATTTATACGTCACTGTGGTTGATCACGCTGCCCCGCCCGTCACCAAAATCACGAGGGAAACTCTTTTGTAACATACAGATTATAAATATGTATTTATATCTGAGATTGTTTTGTATAAATGTCAAATCATGTCGTCTTCATGGGGTTTTAGACATGTGTGTGTATGTGGTGTTGCCACACTGAAAAACAACCATCGTTTTGTATTAAAAAACAAAAATGAATGTCTTCACACATTTATAGTGCTGTCAATCAAAGCTGACGTCCAATCAGCTCCACTCGTTTGGTTTCAGTTGTTTTTAATGTAACTCTTGTTCAATGACTGTTTGGCTGTTTGGAAATGATTTCTTCACAGTGAATAAAGACAGCAGGTTGCTCTGATCGACTCCAGCACTTTCTTCAAATAAAAGACAAAAACAAGCCAGTCAAAGCTGAGCATGTCAAATAAAATCAACCAATCACTGCAACGTGCTTAAACCTAATATTCAAGGTCAGCCTCTCCACACAGTAAGATCTCATTATATCCAGGAGTAGTGATGCAGACTGAGCTGCAGAAATAAACCAGCCTGATGTAGCAGAGGAGAGAAGCACGCTCATGTTTATGAGGTCAGAGAAGAACAAATGTGTTTGTGCATAACACGATTGTTGGTGGCAGAAGAAGGAACGAAACCAGCTGTGTCCAGGATAGGTTTGGTCCCCTAACATACCACCATCCTGCCTCCAGCCTAAACAGGAGTCCTTATCCCCCTCGTCCATGTTTTCAACCGAGGTGTCCAACTCCAGGCGTCAAGGGCCACCGTCCTGCAGGTTTTAGAGGTCACACTGGGCCTACAAACCTGAGTCACATGATTAGTTCATTACCAGGCCTCTGGAGAACTTCAAGACATGTTGAGGAGGTCATTTAGCCATTTAAAGCAGCTGTGATTCATCAAGGACACATTTAAAACCTGCAGGACACCGGCCCTCGAGGCCCTTGAGGTCCCCTGGTTTAAACAGTCAGAGTCAGACAGGACATCTTTGTGCTGCTGTGGTAGGTTATCTGCCTTCTTTCACCTCCCTCTCTTTACCAGGTAAAAAGTGTTTAAGGAGCACCTGAGACCACAGGTAGGGTTGTTCTCTATCACCTCCTCTTAGGTGCAGACGATCACAGTCAGTGGTCTGTTAGTCTGGAATGCAGAAAAGATGATGATCCAAAGTTCAGCTCACTGTTCAACAGTGTTGGTCAAGTTACTTGAAAAAAGTAATCAGTAACTAATTACTGTTTACTTCCCAAAAAACGTAATCCCCTTACTTTACTGATTACTTATTTTCAAAAGTAATTAATTACTTAGTTACTTTTTAAAAACACGATGTACAACCTGAATAGGTGATAAAGTGATAGATCTTTCAGCCCAATTCTACTTTTTCTGCATAATCATCATACAAAATGTAATCAGATGGAAAAGTCTCTTTTTAAAACTTGTTTTATTAGTTTTAATCTTTTAACTTTATGCATCAAGCAAAGATTAAATTATCTGCAACATTCACTGACTGGAAGAAATTAGTTTAACATTTAAACCTATTTTCTGCACATTCCAGCTCATAAAATAAAATATTTTTTGTGTTTACACTCAGTCTTTCAAATAGATGCAAGTAAAACACAGCAGAAAATAAATAAAGTCAAAGACTCAGCGGTCCTGTTGCTCTATTTTCACCTGTAAAGCAGGAGTGGGGTAGGCGGAGGTTTACCCTGGTGCAGGTGTGCCGCGGTCAGTGGAAGAATCCGCGAGTTTCTCTGTGAGTTTCCCATTACGTCGTAGCTACTCGGTGCTTGTCGGAAGTTTAGGGTTTTTTCGCTGTAAAAAGAAGTTTTCTTCCCACGCACAGCGGACACTAATGTTTTTGTCACTTTTTATGGAATCAAACTCAAAGTAAGGTCAGTACTTCCACGCTTTAAACGCTGCACGCTCATACTCTCTCTGCACTCGATATATGATCCATTGTTGATCTGCACACAGCTGTTGTCACTAACGGCGCACTCGCTTACGTCACTGTCATGAGACACTCTGCAAAAAAACCGCAGTTTTAGTAACGCAGTAACGCAGCATGCTTACAGGAAAGTAACGGTAATCTAATTACCTTTTTTGCTTACTTTACTCATTACTCGAAAAAAGTAATCGGATTACCATTACTGCCCATCTCGGCTGTTCAGATTACCAAGTAGTACAGCTCCCTAAGATTCAGGTGAAGGTGATTATTCCTGAAGAGCAAAAGAGAGGTAAATCTGTCAAAACGCTGTAATGAACCAAGGCAACAAGTTAGATTAGATTAGATAGAACTTTATTAATCCCTCGGGTGGGTTCCTCTGGGAAATTCGATTTCCAAAAAAGCACAGCACCGACAGAAGTTACAGAGTTATACACACACACATATATATAAATACAGAGACAATATAAATAAAATATACAAAGGGGATAAATAGAATAAATAGGAATAAAAATAAAAATACAAGTGAATTGCACATTTCAAGTATTGAGTCTATTGCACTGTTGACTATTTACAAAAAGTATTGCACAAGGTATTGCACAGTGAGGTGAAGAGGCACTACAGCTTAGTTGTTCCCCCCTCCTTTGTCCTCCTGTTTCCCCTCCCTCTCCCCTCCAGAGAGGAGTTAAACAGTTTGATGGCGTGTGGGACAAAGGAGTTTTTAAGTCTGTTAGTTCTTGTCTTTGGGAGAAGCAACCTGTCACTGAACAGACTCTTCTGGTTGTTAATGGCCGTGTGCAGAGGATGCCCAGCATTGTTCATAATGTCCATCAGTTTCTTTAGTGTCCTTTTCTCTGCCACTGTCACCAGAGTGTCCAGCTTCATGCCGACCACAGAGCTAGCCCTCCTGATCAGTTTCTCCAGCCTGGATGAGTCCTTCTTTGCTGTGCTGCTCCCCCAGCACACCACAGCATAGAAAAGTATCTTTAGTTTCAGCACCATAAAATGCTGACATCTTTTAGACATGTATGTGTTATTTATATTTTATCACAGTTTATTTCTGCCTGAATGAAGTCACAGAATGGTGGTACTTTTTAGATGGTACTACAGTTACATGTGCCCCAAAAAGGACTTATTTTGGGCAAGGGCACATCTGTGCGGCGGAGCGACCAGGAGAGGTAGTTGGGCAAGAAAGAGGTTCAGCTGGAGGAGACACACTGCAGACCTTCGCAGGTGGATAGCCATCAGGTATGCTGGTTAATAGCAGGTCAGGTGAGTGCCACACCCACAGATACACAGGAAGAAATAAGGACTGCAGGAGACTGCCAGTCAGTAAATGACTTTACAGCCAATTTTATATGAATCTGAGTTTATAATCTGAGATGAGAGCTTACTACTCTAACCCTCATTTTTGGCTATAAGACGTTGTAACAAGCGGTATTACGGCATAGCACAGCTAGAGGAGGTCACTTCTCACTATTGTGGCAGGAGGACTTGTGTGGTCTTGCTGTAGGTAGACCTCCTGACTAGCCTCCAAGTTTTCCGGTTAACTTCCAAGTTGCACATCCGCTAAACCTGCTGGCTGCCCATACCTCACCAGACCTCTGTTACAACGTTTGGGAATGTCAAGTCTATTCTTTCTTTAGTTCCCTGCAGGAAGGAATCTTGGAAACGGAGTGAGGTAATTGTGGTATAGAATAGAATAGAATAGAATGGAATAGAATTCAACTTTACTGTCATTGCACACGTCACAAGGCAACGAAATGTAGTTTGCATCCATCCAGAAAGTGCTTTAGCTCTAATATAGATATATTACAGAAATGTGTCTGTTATAGGTGGGTACAAAATATGGGTCTATTATGGGTATGTTACAATGTACACGGTATGAGGGTATGTTATGAATATGCTATAAGTATGGACAGGCTGTAGCGAGTGTACATCTGCATAATAACAATAATTGATGTCAGTGGTTTGTTCAATATGGCAGGAGTACATGAATCTCAGATTTTGGAGGTTAATAACTCACCTGAAGCCGTTTTGTGTTAAACCAGCCTCACAAATACAGAGGATTCATCTTCAGCTCTGCTGTGCAGAAATGCTGCAGTTTCATGCATCTGCCTGTTTGTGCCTAACTGTACCTACAGCAATCCAACAACCTCCAGTTTAGCCTCTACAGTGTCACATGGGGTTGAGAACAGGCCCCATGGTTCAGGGTATCCCCAAGAAAAGTTCACTTTTTTCAAGATAAGGTAGCCTTCATTAGCTGGACAGTGGGAATATTCACATTATAGCAGCAAAATTAGAGGAGGCATATGTACACAATTTTTGTTAATGGAATCTTCCTGCTTAAAGTCTGTAGTCCTGACAATCTTAAAACTGTCAGGTTTCATCTCACAGCGTTAAAGGAGTCTGATGGGTTTCTCGTATAGCCAGAGTGAGCGCTGTGTCTGTTTGCTCGTCACAGATTCAGACATGCTGCTTATGATCTTAAAGCAAAGGATCTAAATCAAGGACAGGATCTCCAGGCACAGCAAGGATGAGGGGAATAGTCTGGGAATACCAGACTCAAGTTTTTGCAGATGGCAAAGTTGGTTTACAAGAAAATCAACCCCTTGGTTTGTTCATAAGCTTTGGGTTGTTACCAAAACTACGAAGCAGATGGGATAGAGTCTGCAGGGTGGCTGGGTTTAACCTTTAAGGCAGGGCAAGGAAACTCCACATTCAGAGGGAGCTTGAAGTAGCTAGATGCCTCACATCAGATATGAGGTTGTAAAAACATCTGATCAGGATGAGCTCACCACTCTCCTACCTCCGGTTCTGAGCATGTACAGGTCAGAGGAGACTCCAGGGGTTGAGCAGATGCTGGTTGACAAGATAAAAGAGATCATCACTGAGTTTTGGAAGGAATGAGTTCATCTACCCCATCCTGAATTCTCCTGTAGAGACAGTCAGCAGTGTGTCCACCTCCACCTCAGTGACATGGACTCTAAATACTACCAGCATCTTCAAACAGAGGATGAACAGAGGTCACATTCAAAGGAGGAACTTTCCTGACCTTACAGGAAAAGCATTCATAATCATTGGAACTGAACTTCCCAAACATCGGAGAAGTCTCTGTCTCAGAGCCTTTACCTCAGCCTCTCTGCACCAGCAGCACCTTCACCCACTCCATCCGCTCCAGAGACGGCTTCTTCCTACAACTAAACCACGTACATCACTGGAGTCTGCTGGATGGTTGTGTTTGCACGCCCACCACGCCTGTGGTAGAGCGTTTCTCTGTACTGTCTGTCGCTGTATTTGCCGTATTGATTCCTCTGCACCTCGTGCTGCATGTTACTTCGTTATAATCTCATTTATGTGAATGCAGAGTCAGACCAGAGGAGCAGAAGCTGGTGAGTTTTTGGTTCGTCGCCGTCACTCAGAGATCAGTGAGATCCTCTAATTATTATTTATTATTTTGAACTCATCCATCCTCTGATGCTGACTTTTTCTACAGCTGTCACTTTAACCATTTTCTTTCATGCAGAACAAGTCTGTGTCGTTAACAATGTAAATCATGTGACGCTGCCTCTCTTATCATTTGTTTTTTCATATCTTCTGCTGCTTTTCTCCTATTCTGTTAAAAAATGATAATTAAAATCTGTTTTTGGTGCTGAGGACAGAAACTAGAGGAAGCGATTAATGAACTTTTGTTAAACAGCTCTGTTCCCTCAGCGGTCACAAAAGCACAAACAGGATTTGATTAAGATAAATCACTGATAACCCCAAAACCTCATTATTACACAGACTTTTATTTATTTCTCTTTGATTTCACCTCTCTTTATTTTTTATTTCCCTCCAGAAGAGTCACGGTTTGTTCTGGTTTTATGTCAGTTTGGGGTGTTTGACAGTTTTCATCTCTCAGACCAGTCTGGGTCCAGATCCTCTGCTTTAAGGTCACACTTCAAACTTTCCTCTGGACGAGGCACAGGGTTAGGGTCTCCATTTCTTCCTTGTCTTCAGCTGTGTGAATATTTCTCTGCATGCTTTCTGACGAGTGCGTTAGTAAGCTCCACCCAACTCTTTGTACCTGTATTTTGGGTGGGTACCTTTGGTAAGCTGTGGGAACGAGTCATTGTTTGAGCTGCTAAACCTTTCTGTGCTGGTCCAGCTCATTCTCAGCCTCCAGGCTCTCCATTCTCGTACAACACCTGACCTTCAGGGTTATGGTGCATATAGCAGTTAGGACATTTGCATTGTTACTGGTGTGAAGAAGAACCCAACCACAATCTTTCCATACATCTAAAACAGCTGTTTTCAGCACCTAAACCTGAGGCCCATCTTCCCACCCTCCACCGCAGATCTGCCCCCACAACTCCTATCAATGGAGGCAGACTCCTATCCTCCTCTGTCACACCAACCTTCAGCATGTCTTCCTTCACTACATCCACGAACCTCCTCTGAGGTCTTTGTGTAACATTACATGATCATTACATGTTACTTTTCCATGACTGAAGTTACAGCGGTCAGTGTTTCAAGGTACAAAATGATAACACCTCGTGTCATGTTCATGGTACGTGTGGGTCTACCATCTTCATATATCTACTATAAACCTTTTTAGATTTCTGTGAGTCTTCAGAGGTCAGGTGCATTGTGGGAGATATCTGTGCGGCGTTTTGATCTTTCACTGCCTTGGTTATGATGACTCAACCGTGGCTTCACATCCTGCCGGGGACCAGGCGACCTTTGACCTCTGAGAAAGTGGTAACTGACTTGTATTAAAGGAACAGTTCAACATTTGAAAGTCCTGTTGTTTAAATGTTGAACTGCTCCTTTAAAAAGACTACAGACTTGTGTGTGTGTGCATGTGAACTGTCTCGCACACACACACACACAGAGCTCTGGGGGTCTCCCTGAGGACCTGATTGAGAGCAGGGAGCTATTGTTGCCATGGCAGCGGCAGCTCCCCTCCTCCATCACCACTCGTTTTCTGTCTTTCATTGTTTTTATCCCTTCTTTCTTTTGTTGTCCTCTCTGCTTCCTGCAGATGTCTTTGTGTCACGATGCATTCAAAGTTTCCCACAATGCTTTGTGAAACGTAGCGTCCGGCCACAGGTCGCTAACACTCATACGTCAGCTGAGAGGAGTAACGCTTCAGGGCGTTTGTTCTGTGTGGGACAGCTGTACTGAAACACCATCTGCAGCGAACACCTCGGCATGGAGGGAGAGCTGGGTGGAGGCGGGTTGCAAAGCAGCAGGCAACAGCAGCTGAAGCAATTTATATAACCCCCACCTTCAGATGTGCTGAAGACCACCAGCTGATGTGGGCTGAAAAAAGCAAAGAAGACAACAACACTCAGACCCCCACCCTCAGACCTCCACCCTTGGGTTGGTGTCAAAGTGAGAGCTGAACTCCAGAGCAGCTGCTACAGGAAGATAAAATGATTGGCTACATTCAGACTGACCCGTCTGTTCAAAGCCAATAGCAGCTCATTATTCTTAGAGTGCTTGCTTCATTACACCAGATGTCCTGGGGTGGAGACAACACAGAGAATATCACATTTCATATTGCATATAGGTTTCAAACGCATCGTTCAGAGAGTGAGAATTTGAAAATAAAAGGAGAATATTTAGAACTTTTAATTCTCTCAGCCTGAGGATCATTACAGGAAACACCCCAGCATGGATGGGCTCGGACTTTGAGACGGATGTGGGGTTTCTGTAAGCGAACAAATGATTCTTTAAAAAGATTAAACGTGTGTTACTTACTCTGAGAAACACACTGAGGAGGACGACGAGGATGTTGGACTGCTCTTCATCCCGCTGCTGCGCTGTTTAAACCTGTTCGTCCGGGTGGTGCGTGCAGGTGTGTGCAGGTGTGTGCGTCTGCTCGTTGTGATGAATGTGTTGTTTACTTGCTGCTTCACACAACAGGAAGTGGAACTCTGCTGACTTCATGCTGAACACCTAAACGCTTCTCTCAGACTGATGCTCTCCATTACTGCTGATCAATGCTCGACCTATTGATTTGCCCGCTATTGATCAGTGGGCATCAACACACTCTGCGTCAATGTGTGTGTCTGTGACCTGTCTCACCTTGTCTAATCGTCCAATCAGGTTGTTTACATCAGCTGCTAACACAGACAAAAGGTGTGCGTATACATGTGTCCCACAGCCACATCCAGCTCGTTAACCCACCTGTTTCTACTTTAGAGTCGATTGGATCATCCAGAGTCACGTGACTTGCCTTTATGGGCGAGCTCAGAGAAGCCTTCTGACCTGTCTGTGGCTCCAAACTCCTTCCCAGAGTGATTTCTGTGTCATCCTGAGGACAGTGAAGGCAGCTCAGCAGGCTGTGAGGAGTTCAGGTGGCTCCTTGGAGGGTCGTGATTCTGACCATGTGACTTCCTCTAATAAGACTAAGAACAAAATAACTGAAGGACGGAAACACGTTGTTGTCTTTGCTGCCTTCGGTTGACCAACCCTGCAACTGCTCCAGTTTCAGTTTTCATCATTTTGGAGCACAAAGGTTTTTCTCTTTGTGATGTTCGAGCTTCACTGATTGATGATGCTGAGCTCTGAACTGTGCTGCCGATAAAGAGGAGAAACTTTTCCCATCAACCCTTTCTCACCTCTTAGAAGAAATGATTATTGATCTACAGCTGTTGCTGTGGTAACACACAGTGGACAGCTGGGGTCAGAGGTCAGAGCACGTTACCTGTGTAGTCTGTATTAAAAAAGAATTAGCAGCAGCTGCGTGTGAATCCAAACTTGGTTTCAGTTTGTTTTCACACCTGTGTTACAACGACGTGTCCTAAAAACCAAATTACGATTTCCATTCATGCTCATATTTTCTGTAACCGTATCTGTCACAGCCAGGAGGCAGTTTGTTTACACAAACACCAGAAAATGCTTTACACAACGCACGGGGCTGGGGCGGGGCTTCACTGAGTACGCCGCGTTCCAAATTATTATGCAAATGATATTTTTCTCTGTTTTTCCTAAATAGTTGATTCAAATGACAGTCGGCATAATTCTTGAGTCATTGACCAATAGAGTATAACTCAAATGTTACTGAACAAAATTTAAAATGCTCTGTTCCAAATTATTACGCACACAGAGTTTCAAAAGATTTGACAGGTTGTAGAGAATTGAAAATGGTCATTTGTTGATTTTGCAGCATTAGTAGATCAATTTTACTGAAATCAAAAGTTATTTCAATCAACTTGAATGTCGATATAGCCTCCCAGAGCTGCTGTTTGGATGTGAACGGCCTCCCACCCTCACAGATCTTTTGCTTGAGGATGCTCCAAAGCTTCTCAGTAGGATTGAAGTCAGGGAGGAATGGGGAGCGCCTTGAGGTGACTTTTGTTGTGATTTGGCGCTATATAAATAAAATTGAATTGAATTGACCGCACCATGAGTTTCTCTCCTTTTACGCCGATAGCAGCCAAGGATGCAGAGGTGTTTTCTCTCTTTCTACCATGGAGGAAAGTGGTCAGTCAGAAACTCCACATACTTTGCAGAGGTCATTTTCACACCTTCAGGGACCCTAAAGGGGCCGACCAGCTCTCTCCCCGTGATTCCGGCTCAAAACATGACTCCACCTCCTTGCTGATGTCACAGCCTTGTTGGGACATGTTGGTGGACGGCCACCAACCATCCACCTCTGCATCCATCTGGACCAATCAGGGTTGCGCTGCACTCATCAGTGAACAGGACTGTTTGAAAATTAGTCTCCATGTGGTTCTGGGCCCACTGCAGCCGTTTCTGCTTGTGAGCATTGGTTAGGAGTGGCCGAATAGAAGGTTTATGCACAACTGCAAGTCTCTGGAGGATCCTACAGCTTGATGTTCGCAGGGCTCCAGAGGCACCAGGAGCTTCAAATATGTGTTTGCTGCTTTGTAACGGCCTTTTAGCAGCTGCTCTCTTAGTCTGATGTATTTGTCTGAAACCTTCCTCATTGTGCCTTTATCTGCATGAACCCATGTGTGCTCTGACTCAGCCACAAATCTCTTAACATTACGGTGATCACGCTTAAATTTTCGTGAAATATCTGAGGTTTTCATTACGTGTCCAAGGCGGTCAACTACTTCACGCTTTTCAGCAGCAGAGATCATGTTTCCTTCCTATATTGCTTGAAAATGGTGGTCTGCTTAATAATGTGGAACATCCTTCTTTAGTAGTTTTTCCTTTAATTGGGCTCAGCTGGCAAACTAACGATCACAGGTGTCCTGAGACACAATCCCATCCATGGGTTTAATTGAAAAACAACTTATTTATTTGTAGCCAAGTACAGGATAGGGTAGGGGAAATTAAAGTAAGATGGAGAGAATGGGCCAATAGCTAGATTCGCAGGAGGGATAAAGGGAGTTGCGTGGAGAAGAATGACTGGAGCCACAGGTAAAGTTGCTATGAATTGTATTAAACTATTTAGCAACAATTTAACAGCATTTTATGAACAGGAATGAAAACATAAAATAAAATACAGTGACAGCAATAATAATAACAGTCAGAATCCTATCTGAGCTCAGATATGTCAGTCTTGCCGGCTTAATAGTCAGTGTTCAGTCAAGTCAAATCCAACAGGTCAAAAGTTTGTGATTGGTGCGATTTCGTCCTACCGCACTGTTGCAATTGTTCGTGAGAGAAGAGCAACCTGCCCTTCTGGGCCAACTCAGAATGGCTGTGGTTCGGTTCGGTTCAAAGGGAAAGGCTCGCCATCTTCCTCGTCAGGAAGAGATCCAGGTCTCACGATCCCATAAAAAAAACCTAGCCTGTAAACAACAGGACTATTACTAATTCAGTTCACACTCTAAAGATATACATGGCCATATGTAAATAATGTAAGTGCTATAACAAAACAAGCACAAAACATTAATTCTAATTTCTAACTATAGTCTATACAGTGCATCTTAATCATGAATGCAATCTTTAAATCACAATCAGCTTATTCTATCGTCAAGGTGCACATTTCTATCAGAAATCAGAAATAAACCATAAACTATGGTAGATTTTTTTTTTTTACAGTATTGCCCTTTAACTGAATTACAGGAGCATTGCTTTACACTGCATAGCAATGAAGCAATATATTATTTACACTCAATGTACAGAATAAAATTACCAAAAGAATATACAAAAACCCACAGGCTGTAGTTTTACAGTATGTGGTAACGTATCAGCACAGTCAGAATATGCAGAGACATCTATACAGTGCCGCTCGAGCATCAAATGTAACAAAATAAAGTAGATTCATGACCTTTAAGATCAACATTAACTTATTCCATCATTTAATTTTAGTGCATTTAATATTCAACAAGTAATACTAGAACATCATCAGCACACAAGCTGAGTGCTCAAAATGGCTGAACTCAGTGAGAAACCCCGTGTGTTCTCCCACAGTGAAAACGTGGTCAGCTACAGCTATGAGCATTAGGCTAGTTAGCTTTTCAATTAGCCTGATTCGCCCAGTCCCAGTTTAACTCACCAGCACACTTCTAATGTTCAACTCTCGGAGAGGATCTTGTTCAACTCTCAGAGAGGATCTTGTTCAACTCTCAGAGAGGATCTTGTCCACTTCATCCGCTCCCGCGCAGATCTACAACATTGAAATCGGGCCATTATATTCCCTGTTAACTTCTTGTTAGCTTTTTAGCTTCAAGGTTAGCTTAACAGCTTCTGACTCACCGCGATGGTTTCAAGGTCCGAAATGTTCACAATAAATCAGGTCCGTTTCTCCAAGGTCCATGCAGATCTCCGGTATGGATATTTGCTCAATTTATCAAGTTAATAGTTATTTTCCAGCGAAAAGCTTGGCGGTGAAAATCAGTGATGGTCTCGTGCACCTCCGTCTCTCTCTGTGTCTGAGCACGTGACGGTACAGAGCAGGGGAAGGCGGGGCTTGTTCCTTCCTAACCAGTAGGGGTGTTAAATATACTCTTTGGGTTTTATTCTTATATTTATAGTATTTATCTTTTATTATTGATTTATTTTTGATCAACTCAGTGATTAACAGAGTAATGATAAATCCCAATTAACAATAACATGTTGTAGTGCATTACTGAGTTGTGTAAACTCACTGGGTTACATATTCTTTATGAGACTTAAACACAATTTTCATAATAATTTGGAACGCTGCGTACTTCAACAATCCAGCCACGACTGAAAGCCTGCCACTACCTTCAGCAGTGACGATGATGAGCTCATCAGAGACAGGTGGGTGATTTCTTCCAGGTGCAAGGAGCCAAGGGCGATGGAAACAAAACCTGGTAAAGTCAACAGGAGAGCATTGTATCGGAGAGTTTATGGATCTTCTCTCTTGACTCTTAATTCAGTTCATCCATCAGCGTCGCAGGAGCCTGTCCCAGCTGTCTTAGGGCGAGAGGCAAGGTACACCCTGGACAGGTCTGTCAGATATATGTTTCTATAATTTTAGAACATGTCCTGGTCAAAAATGACTCCAAGGTTCCTCACAGTGTTACTGGAGGCCAAGGTAATGCCATCCAGAGTAAGAATCTGCTTAGATACCATATTTCTAAGATTTTCAGGGCCGAGTACAATAACCTCAGTTTGATCTGAATTAAGAAGCAGAAAGTTAGCGGCCATCCAGGTCTTTATGTCTTTAAGACATTCCTGCAGTTTAACTCATTGGTGTGTGTTATCTGGCTTCATGGACAGATAGAGCTGGGTGTCATCTGCATAGCAGTGTAAATGTATGCTATGTCTTCTAATGATGCTGCCTAAGGGAAGCATGTATAATGTAAACAGAATTGGTCCTAGCACTGAACCCTGTGGAACTCCATAATTAACCTCAGTGTGTGAAGAGGACTCTCCATTCAGGACTTGACAAATTATTAATGTGGAAATATGAGCTCTGCAACATCAGTGCTCTGAATATGTTACAGTAACATTACCTCAGCGGTCATACGTTACAGCGATGTTTGCATTGGTCAGTAACTTGACTGCAACTTAAATTCAGTAATTATTTCATTTCAATGCATACATTCAGATTCAAGCATTCACACTGCAGTTTCTTCAGAAAATGCACTTTCTAGTTTTGTCTTTAAAGTTTTTCTGGCCCACAGTTTGAGAGCAGTGCTGTCATAGCGCTACCAGCTGGACTTCTCTTTAATCAGTTATTATGATATGGAACAATGACATCAGGTGATGTGTTGTAAGAAATCAGACTATCCCAAACCAAACAAAAACCCTGAAGTGTGACAGCGTTGGAATGCTGCCAATCACCTACAGAGACTTTGAAAGAACAGCTCAGATAAACTGGTCCCAGCAATATTTTCCCCAGTAAGTAACTACCAGAGCCTTTAAACTGATCCACAGATCACAGTTTTCAATCATATAATTACACAAAATACTGAATATTTAAATAGTGAGACTATTCTCAATAAAATATATTTACAACAACTTTTGGTTCCACATGAGATGTGAAGCCCCTCCTCCTTGTGCACCTGGATGTGAATCATCAGGTAAACAAATCCATCTTTTATTTGTCAGAGTTGAACCACATTAGCAGGTGAGCCTCTGCAGTCTGAGCTTCCTCTTTAACTCAGTGGAGCTCTGACACCACACAGGGGTCACCTGATCTTCAGTTTATTTTAACCAAAAGTAGAACTCGTACTCCGGCAGCGTGTAGGACACATAGTTCCTTCTACTAGATGGTATCAGGACGCTGATGCTGAGCAATGGAAAAGAAAATAGAAGCACATTTGGAGCTTTACTGTGAGGCTCCCGCAGCCTGAGCTCGACTTTAGTTTGTAGATTGTAGGATTGCTTTCCTCATGCGAGCGGCGTGTTTACAGCAGCGTGGCATGCAGCGGCCTCCTCACCATGTGGCGTTTATCGCATGGACGCACACAGAGCGAGGAAGCAGTCGGAGAAAGTTCGGCCGTTCGCTGCTTTGACTCCATCCCACAGAGACTCCAGCTCAACCAGTTTAACTCTCAGATAAACTCAGACTGCAGATCAATCAGCCAATCGGTTCGCTGAGTCCGCACCTGCCCTGTCTCCGTGACGACTGTGGCTGTAAACACAGTCAGGGAGGGGCATCCCCGGGGAGTGGCCATGTTTATTGATTAAACTAAAACAAGACAAACAAAGAGACTAAACAAACTAATTACCTGCAAACAAACGTGAGCGCTAACGAGGCTTAACGAGGTCACACTCTGTTTACACTCAGTGTGTGTGTGTGTGTGTGTGTGTGTGTGTGTGTGTGTGTGTGTGTGTGAGCTTGTGCTAACAGCATGTAGCGACATCAAGATAACGTTCCATCACACACACACAGAGGTGAATAATTGATGGCTCAGTATGGTGGAGCTAAAACACTGTCTGCCTTTAACAAAACAACGTGTGTGTGTGTGTGTGTGTGTGTGTGTGTGTGTGTGTGTGTGTGTGTGTGTGTGTGTGTGTGTGTGTGTGTGTGTGTTGAATAAAATATCAGCTGTCATGTCGACAGATGAATTATGAATCAACACATTATGGAGACGCTCCATCAATCACACACAGAAACTCACACTGAGGACAAATGTGACCCACAAACCTGCTTTTAGTAAGAAAGGAAGAGTGGGAAAGAAGGAAGGAGTGAAGGAAACAAGAAGGATGTAGGGGAAGGAAGAAGGGGTGGCTGTTGAGAAAGCAGAGGTGGGGAAGGAAGGAAAGGAGGGAGGAAAGAGGGAAGGAGGGAATAAAGGAAGGAACAGAGAAAAAAACAAACGAGGTTTGAAGGAGACAAGGATGTACAGAAGGAGACAGTCGGTCAGAGAGGAGATATTAATAACAGTAACTGAATTTACTGCAGACAACACAACAGTGTGTGTGTGTGTGTGTGTGTGTATGTGTGTGTGTGCGCGTGTGTGTGTGTGCATGTGTGTGTGCATGTGTGTGTGTGCATGTGTGTGTGCATGTGCACGTGCATGTGTGTGTGTGTCTGTGCATGTGCACGTGCATGTGTGTGTGTGTGTGTGTGTGTGTGTGTGTGTGTGTGTGTGTAATTGTGTTTCATGGAGTCTAAATATGATCCATGTCTGTTGTCACGGTGACAACTGACCGATTATCATCCTGCCTTTCTAATATCAGGCTGAAAACACACACACACACACACACACAGGCACACACACACACACCCTCAGAGTTCAGGTTAATCTAATGTAGGCCGGGCTGAGGCAAACACGGCTCATATGAGAGAGAAGAGGAAGAAAAATGAGAGCAGAGACGCAGAAATGATGAAACGCGACTTCCTGTTGTCCTCGCTGATCCTGGGGACGCTCCGACACCTGTCTCACCTTTACCTGCTCCCCTGACGGGACCCAGTCAGGGTCGAGAAAGTTGATCAGTTTTATTCAGAAAGAGCCACAAACAGACGCTGAAGCTCTTTTAAAGCACATTCATAGAAAAACGTCAGTGTGCGGTCTGCGGTTACATCACTGGGTAGCTTGAGTTCACGACGCTGTTAATAATTATTGATTAATAATTGGCTTGCATCCATCAGAGTTATCTGGATGATCTTTTAAAGCTGCTGTATTAATAAAAATGGTGACTAAATATCTTTGGACAGCTGATATGAAGCTGAGCTTTATGATCTGAAGACACATGTAAACAGGCCGAGGACAGCAATCTGAGCAACTGCCTCGCATCGACGGCAGCGTTCCCTCCACACCTGTCCAAACATCATGGTAACTGTACTGGTTCAAACTTAAGAGGCTCTGAGAAGAAGATCTGGCATGGCTAAAGATCATGTGATGTCCTACAAAGCAGCTCTCAGGCCAAAACTCATCATCACTCTTCCCTCATTCACCAGCAGCAAAGTCATCCCAGACTGCTGTTCTCCACCATCAACCGACTACTTCACCTACTTGATCCACCTCATCCTTCGGTGCCACTGACCTGCCACAAGTTCCTGCACTGCTTCCAAGAAAAAGTTATTGCCATCCATTAGCAGCTTCTGGCACCTGTACATCAGTTTCAGGATGTCATTCCCTCTGTGGCCTGAGGGTACCCCACCCCCCGGAAGGGGCCCAGCCGGGCCACAGGCGCCAATCGGCCACCAGGAGTGAGCCGGTACATACATGAGCGCCCAGCCCCAGTCCACAAGAACCACCAACACACCAACGTCTGAGGGCATCAGCCACCGGCAGGGAGCGTGGTGAGGGGAGATCGGCCTCCGTACTTTGGAGAGCCTGAGATGTGCCCAGAGAGGTGGAGTCTAAGACCCAACCTGACATATAGACACAGACGAACAGGCGCACGCGGACAGAAACGTGCATTCCCACCCCATATGCACAAACAAACACTCGGCACTCACCCAACGTGTAGACAGACACAAATAGACACTGTGCACACAGTCACACTCCCCAAACATACTCTATATCCCAGGTCCAGGTACCCCCACCCTCAGAGGGGCAAGCCGCACCTAGACCCAGGAGATGTAACCCTTCTCTCTGGGGTGGAGGCAAGCGGACCACCTCCTTATCTGCAGTAGCAGGGAGGCCCCGCATCCCAGACCCCAGTCTGACAGCCATCACCTCCTCCCAGCCCCCCAGCCCTGACGGTTAACAGAACTGGGGTGAGTGAAGACCCCAAACTTTGAATTTTGAATTTGAATTCTTCAGTTACTCAAGCTTCTCGCACCGTGCTTGTGCCACACAAACATCTCATCATGCTCATTCACACTGCTGAAGCTGACCAGCAGTTTCCAGGCATCTCCAGCTGACTCCAGGTGTTTCCAGGGGGTTTCCTCTGTTCTATTCCCAGGTTTTCTTGCGTTTTGTTCACATCCCGTCACATGTAATAACCAACTTTAACACTGACTCCTCACTGTTATGAACACCTGACTTATAAGAAAGCACGAAAAAGATGTGATGCTGAGTCTTGTTAAAATGATCGAATGATCCAGGAGTGACGGGTCGACTCCAGGATGGACGTTTTTCTCTCTCACAGTTCAAAATGAATCTGTCATTCATAAATGAGACCTCACACAGGCCACAGAGATTATTGATCAGGCATTGATCGACGTGTGCGAGCACTGCTGTTCTGAGGCTGGAGATATTGATGAGGTCTTGATGATCAGGTGGGGGTGGGGATGGGGCTGACGTGGGGGTGGGAGTGGAGACAGAGGTAATGAATATTATCTAATGGATTTTCCTTGAATGGAAAGCAATTAAAACTCAACATCAACACCATTAACCCCAAACACACACACACACACACACACACACACACACACACACACACACACACTGGCTGCTAATCCTGGTTAAATTAATGAGAAGAAAGTTAATTTGTGGGTTTGACCCTTTTTGCACAGAAATAAGGATTACATACAACAATACAACACACGCACACACAGTTACAGACACACACAGACACACACAGAAACACACAGACACACACTTCAGCATCTTTTAGTATACAACACAGCACTTTGATCTTCCGCCCTCGTTTGTCAGTCAAGCAGTTAAGTTTCCATAAAAACACACACACACACACACACACACACACACACACACACACACACACACACACACACACACACACACACACACAGACTAAACAATAAGTGTGCGTGAGGTGTGTTTGATTTCCTCGGTGGAGCAAATGAGACAGGAGGAGTCAGCTGTGTTGGACACATCCTGGCCTGTTAGACTCCTGCGATCTGATTGGGCGGCTCGCCTCAGGGATCAGACACATCATTTGGTGCTACAGAGTCTAACCTTTGACCTCTGGGTCACCAGTGTCTGTTCTTCAAACTCACCTGTTAGCAGGTCACAGAGCATCGCACCTGTGATGATGTAATGGACACAGCGAGGTTTTTGTCAGGTCTAATCAGACATTTCAATAAATGTCATTATTCTCCATCTTTGTCAGTTTTCCTCTGAGCCGTGAGGCTGAAACAAAGTGGATCCTCTCAGGATCATGTCCACAGTTATGAAGCAAAGTGGGACGTAAAGGTTGACACTCATGATGTCCATGTCAGGAATTCTGGTGTAAAATACAACACATTAACTTGATTGGCCGATATCTGTGATTCAGGTGTCACTGGTGATGTTGATGTGACTGCTTGGTTAAAACATTGTTTTTTTGAGTGATTTGGAGGCTCAAACTCTGTCTCCTCTGGGACAAAGAAGCTGGATTTATCCTGCACTGACATCATCAGAAAATAAAGATTTAAACGTATTAAAGAGTCTCACTGTAAATAATCCATAAAACATCAAATCTGCTGTTGAGTGAAGCGGCAGTAATTAGTGAGGCTGTTTCATTAGCAGAAACATTTCAGCATGTGAGCGTTTTCTTTGTATGGAAATGAGTTTAAGTCCCGTTTTTATGGACTCGACATTAATTTAAATGTAAGTGAAGAAAAACACAACAAACGCACAGAGCGCGAGTCGAGAAGTGCTGATGATATCAGAGGAGAAAGTGCTGCCATTAGACAGGAAATATGGAAATACACACACACAGCGCCTGCAAATGGCTGACAGACGCCGTCTCGAGAGGCTTCACACACAGAAACACGCGCACACACACACACTGTTCCTAAATGAAGACTGCTGACAGTGTTTGTCTCTGAGTTTTTATTCAACTCCCTGCTGGCCAAAGACAGAAACATCAGCCCTCGTGCCAACGCTGCTGCAGCTGTAAGGATAATACGAACAATAGCGACAAACTTTATTGATGCAGCACTTTTAAACAAAGTCACAAACAGTCTGAGCAATGAGACCGTTTCAAACCGACAACACTGACATATAATATCCTGAAGCAAACTGATGAAAAACAGAAGGAGAAGCTGATAAACATCATTCTTTAAATGAAATCAACGCCCTATAGGCGAGTGAGAAGACCGCTTTCAATTCAGTTTTATTTACACAGCGGCAAATCACAGCAACAATCGCCTCAAGGCGCTTACACTGTAAGGTAGACCCCGCCATAATCAAGCTTCATGCATGCTCAAACATCCAGGTAAGGAAAACCTCGTCTGTATGTTCATCTGGTCTAGTGCTTCTGATTCTGCTGCATCTTAACCAGATCTTTCTAAATCCAGGTCCTTTTCAACCAGGTCCCTCTAAAAGTGGGTCTGTCTAAAACTAGGTTCTCTCAACCGCATCCCAGTAAAACCAGATCCCTCAAGAATCTGGTCCCTGCAAATTCAGGTCCCTTAACACCAGATTAACCTAAATCCTCCATCCTTTGAGCTCCACCCTCAGAGATCCATCTTCAGAGCTCCACCCTCAGAGTTCCATCTTCAGAGCTCCATCCTTTGAGTTCTATGTTCAGAGCTCCACCCTCAGTTCCACCCTCAGAGCTCCTTCTTCAGAGCTCCATCTTTTCAGCTCCATCTTCAGAGTTCCATCTTCAGAGCTCCATCCTTTCAGCTCCACCCTCAGAGCTCCATCTTCAGAGCTCCATTCTTTGAACTCCATCTTCAGAGCTCCATCCTCAGAGGTCCATCCTCAGAGCTCCATCTTCAGAGTTCCATCTTCAGAGGTCCATCCTTTGAGCTCCATCCTTTGAGCTCCATCTTCAGAGCTCCATCTTCAGAGCTCCATCCTCAGAGCTCCACCCTCAGAGTTCCATCTTCAGAGATCCATCCTCAGAGCTCCACTCTCAGAGTTCCATCTTCAGAGCTCCATCCTTTCAGCTCCACCCTCAGAGTTCCATCTTCAGAGCTCCATCCTTTGAGCTCCACCCTCAGAGCTCCATCTTCAGAGTACCATTCTTTGAGCTCCATCTTCAGAGCTCCATCTTCAGAGCTCCATCTTCAGAGTTCCATCTTCAGAGCTCCACCCTCAGAGTTCCATCTTCAGAGCTCCATCCTTTGAGTTCTATGTTCAGAGCTCCACCCTCAGTTCCACCCTCAGAGCTCCTTCTTCAGAGCTCCATCTTTTCAGCTCCATCTTCAGAGTTCCATCTTCAGAGCGCCATCCTTTCAGCTCCACCCTCAGAGCTCCATCTTCAGAGCTCCATTCTTTGAACTCCATCTTCAGAGCTCCATCTTCAGAGGTCCATCCTCAGAGCTCCATCTTCAGAGTTCCATCTTCAGAGGTCCATCCTTTGAGCTCCATCCTTTGAGCTCCATCTTCAGAGCTCCATCTTCAGAGCTCCATCCTCAGAGCTCCACCCTCAGAGTTCCATCTTCAGAGATCCATCCTCAGAGCTCCACTCTCAGAGTTCCATCTTCAGAGCTCCATCCTTTCAGCTCCACCCTCAGAGTTCCATCTTCAGAGCTCCATCCTTTGAGCTCCACCCTCAGAGCTCCATCTTCAGAGTACCATTCTTTGAGCTCCATCTTCAGAGCTCCATCTTCAGAGCTCCATCTTCAGAGTTCCATCTTCAGAGCTCCACCCTCAGAGTTCCATCTTCAGAGCTCCATCCTTTGAGTTCTATGTTCAGAGCTCCACCCTCAGTTCCACCCTCAGAGCTCCTTCTTCAGAGCTCCATCTTTTCAGCTCCATCTTCAGAGTTCCATCTTCAGAGCTCCATCCTTTCAGCTCCACCCTCAGAGCTCCATCTTCAGAGCTCCATTCTTTGAACTCCATCTTCAGAGCTCCATCTTCAGAGGTCCATCCTCAGAGCTCCATCTTCAGAGTTCCATCTTCAGAGGTCCATCCTTTGAGCTCCATCCTTTGAGCTCCATCTTCAGAGCTCCATCTTCAGAGCTCCATCCTCAGAGCTCCACCCTCAGAGTTCCATCTTCAGAGATCCATCCTCAGAGCTCCACTCTCAGAGTTCCATCTTCAGAGCTCCATCCTTTCAGCTCCACCCTCAGAGTTCCATCTTCAGAGCTCCATCCTTTGAGCTCCACCCTCAGAGCTCCATCTTCAGAGTACCATTCTTTGAGCTCCATCTTCAGAGCTCCATCTTCAGAGCTCCATCTTCAGAGTTCCATCTTCAGAGCTCCATCCTTTGAGCTCCATCTTCAGAGCTCCATCTTCAGAGCTCCATCCTCAGAGCTCCACCCTCAGAGTTCCATCTTCAGAGCTCCATCCTTTGGGCTCCATGTTCAGAGCTCCACCCTCAGAGTTCCATCATCAGAGCTCCATCCTTTGACCTCCATGTTCAGAGCTCCATCCTTTGAGCTCCATCCTTTGAGCTCCATCCTCAGAGCTCCATCCTCAGAGCTCCATCTTCAGAGCTCCATCCTTTCAGCTCCACCGTCAGAGCTCCATCTTCAGAGCTCCATTCTTTGAGCTCCATCTTCAGAGCTCCATCTTCAGAGGTCCATCCTCAGAGCTCCATCTTCAGAGTTCCATCTTCAGAGCTCCATCCTTTGAGCTCCATCCTTTGAGTTCCATCTTCAGAGCTCCACCCTCAGAGCTCCATGTTCAGAGCTCCATCCTCAGAGCTCCATCTTCAGAGCTACATCCGTTCAGCTCCAACTTCAGAGCTCCTCCTTCAGAGCTCCATCATTGGAGCTCCATCATCAGAGCTCCTTCTTTGGCTCCTTGTTGTTCTCTTCTCATGTTTCCACCGGGGCCGATCACCCATAAACAAACATCCATTATCATCAAAAAGAAATGAGTGTTGTGTTCAGACTCAGAGCTTTCTGAGGACGATGACTGAAACTGAAACGTCTCTTCATGTTTGTGTCTCCATCGGCTCAAATCTCTGAGTAAAGTTTTAAATATGAAGTAAATTTTAAGTCTAAAGGTTCACAGCCTTCATGCGGCACTTCTTTGTCAAGACACGCTGACTCATCACCACGGCAACAATTAAAACAGAGCTTTGGAGGAAGTAGCAGCCCACTTCTTAAATCCATGACGCTAAAGCCAACCCAGGAGCCCAAACCAGGCCACATAGTTGAATCAATAACAGCGATGATGCGTTACCACCTGTGAGGTCTGTGACTTCACAAAACGCTCCACGTGCGAACCTTTAAAGTGGAACACGCTAACAGACATGCAGTGGCCGAGAGCTGGCGTTGGGTGGTGTCTTCATTGTCATCATTGATGATACCTCAGTGCTGGAACAGAACAGGTCCAAACTCACAACACAGGATTACAGAGGTGTGTCCAGATGTTCCTGCAGATCCGTGTTCCCTGGGTACTGTGACCTGCCTGTGACCAAATCTGAGCTTCATGATGGATGACAACAAGGCAGGTTTTAACCCTCCTGCCATCCTTTAAAAAACTCACACCCATCACCCTAGGGACCATTCTCAGCCACGCCATAAAAAGACCATATATCCATATTTTATTCCACTTTAAATTAGCCAACCTTGTAAAACTACTTCTCCCTGAAATATTCATGTAAAGTTTTAATTATATTTTCGTTGTTTTAACCCTTCAAATCCCAGTGTTATTACATGAGCGCCCTGTGTTATAAGCCCCAAAAACCAAAAAACGAAACCAGATATTTCCACAAAAAACCAGTTGAAGTAATATGTGATTGTCATTATAAGTAGGCCTTTAGATGGACCAAAGATTGGCACCAACATACATTTTGACCTGCCATTATTTTTTTTGCATTTTTTTTGCAATTTAAAAATTAAAACTTCAAGGCCCTGAGTCTTCATTGACATCCAAGAAAAGAAGAAAAAATAAAATCATATGATGATAATTTGGGGTTGAAAAATAGCGTTTATAATGGAAGTCAATGGGCAGAAAATGGTCCCCAGGGTGATGGGTGTGGGGATTTCTGCTGCTCAGCCATTTTAGGCTGATTTAAGGAATTCACACTGGAATATTAACATTGACAGGTAAAAACTATCCTGTGGCAAGTTTGGTTATATTCCACTGAACACAGTGGAAATGGCAGCCATTTAACACATAGCAGTGGCACAAAAAGGTCCCAAGAAGGCAGGAAGGTTAAATTTGATTCTGCCCTCAAAGTGTTTTCCCTTTTAGAAAGCAGTTTTAGAATACTGTTAGGAAGTAGGTTGTTGTGATGTTTCGGCTGTGTGCAGGCAGGAGAAGGACACAAACGCAAAGCTCACCACACAGGAATCAAAAAGCTGCTTTATTGCAGAATGGCACAAAAAATATAACTAAACTGGGACATGGATAACTAACACACAGGGAAACACAGCTATGAGGGAGACTACGACACTGACAAAGAGAAACACGGGGCTTAAATACACTGAGGGATAACAAGGGAATGAGACAGAGAAGGAGAGCACAGCTGGGAGTAATCAGGCTGGACGAGACAAGGGAAGCAAAACTAGAAACGCTGACATGAGACGCGTACCTTCAAAGTAAAACAGGAAACACACTGACTGAACTCTAAACATGTAAACTCAACAGCATCTGGGGAGACAGAACATAGGGACCTGAAACATGGGACAGAAAGGCACAGCAGACGCAACGTGGACATAACAACGCCACAAGGAAAGAGTAAAACAAATCCAACCTCCGCCCTATGATCTGAATTACCAATGGTCAGTTTTTATTGATGTAAGTTTTCCCACTTGAAAAAACACTTTTTAATGCTGCTTTTTTGTTTGCTCCTTCTCTTCCCACCTTTTCATTTTCTGCCTCTTCTTCACTTCTGTCTGTGCTGCTCGTTATCTCCTCGCTGTCATTGCTTCTTCTCATTTCTTTTAGTTTTGTTGTGTTTTTGTTTCAGTTTTTTTTTTTATCAATGATTGGTGCTGTCTGATCCTCACCAAACACCTGAAATGAAATTTGATCCTGATGACAAAATGTCTCTGTGCAAATCCTGAAAACTGTTCTTTTCATGTGTCTGCTGGATCACAACTCAGATCCAGGTTAGTCTGCTGAAGTCTTATTTTGAAAGTCTCCTGAGCGTGGTCTTTGAGGTCAGCGGCAGAAACATCTGCTGATGTTTGAGTGTTTTTACAGAAACTGAATGTGTGAAAGCAGAAATTACAAACTGCACTCGAATCTCTCCCTCCATCGTTTCCTGGACACAGTGGGCAGATAACTGTTGGAGGACTTTAAATCTAATAACTCACCTCCTGCATCTCGCCGCTGATTGTTTCTGCAGCTCAGTTATTATTTTGCTCTTCACTTGTAAAAGTTGTGCCGCCGTCCGGCCGCTCAGCGCTGATAAATAGCAGGTGATGGATGTCGGCTCGTCGGCCCTGATACTCCACTCCAACATGAAAAAGAGAAAGACTATTATTTCTTATCATCTTCTTAACATTATAAGCAGTGGAGTGTTATCAGGGGAGCAGAGAGGAGGTGCTCTGATAGACTGTCACCTCCTCTCCTCAGATAGCATCACCCAGAGATGAGAGGGGGAGGACGAGTGAGGCAGGGGAGGAGGGTGAATGACAGAGATATTACCGCCGTGGAAGATTTGAGCGGTGATTTCCTCCATGACAAATGACCCAGCGAGGAGAGGAGCAGGGGGAGGAACGGGGAGGAGGTGTGGACGGACGATCGTCTGACAGCTCAAATTATAGAAGGAAATATCATCGAATCTGCAGCCCGACGGACGCCTCCACTCAACCTCCAACACTCAGGTTTACTGGAAAACTGCTGCAGGAAACATTTCATATTAACAGTTTGCTCTCTGCTCCTCATTAACCCTTCA
This sequence comes from Rhamphochromis longiceps, assembly GCF_057381845.1. Taxonomy (NCBI): domain Eukaryota; kingdom Metazoa; phylum Chordata; class Actinopteri; order Cichliformes; family Cichlidae; genus Rhamphochromis; species Rhamphochromis longiceps. Next base: position 34,739,372 of record NC_140564.1, read on the forward strand.
AATCCTCCAGCTCCCAAACAAAGTTGACACAGATCCAGAGGAGGAGAGCTAACGCAGAGTTAAAACTGAACAACGATACCAACACACACCGAAGCCTTTGTTAGTTCCCTCCCACACTCAGGAAGACTTTATAGGAGCACAGCAAACAATGTTGGCTCATCATCATCATCAGTGTTTTTTTTTTTCTTCTTTTGTATTTTTGTTGGCAAATTCGGCAACCACTGTTCTCACCCGCTACCCGAGTTCAGTCCATTCAGTTTTTTTGAATTTATATAGCACTAAATCAAAGTAGCCACCCAATATATATAATATAATATATAGTTCATATTTAGTTATATAGTTATTATATAATATAATATATATTACATAAGGTTGTAAGGGCAGCACTGTTGCCTCACAGCAAGAAGGTCCTGAGGTCGACTCCACCATCAGGCCAGAGTCTTTCTGTGTGGAATATGCATGTTCTCCCCATGTTTGCGTGGGTTCTCTCTGGCTTCCTCCCACAGTCCAAAGACATGCAGTCTGTGGGGTTAGGTTACCTGGTGACTCTAAATCAGGGCTGCCCAATCCCAGTCCTCGAGAGCTACTATCCTGCAGCTTTTAGATGCATCCCTACTCCAACACAGCTGAATCAAATGGTTTGATTACCTCTTCAGCATGCCATCATGTTTGGCAAAGGCCTGATAACAAGCCATTCATTTGATTCGGGTGTGTGGGAACAAGGATGCATCTAAAAGCTGCAGGACGGTAGCTCTCGAGGACCGGGATTGGGCACCCCTGCTCTAAATTATCCAGAGGTGTGATTTTGAGTGTGAATTGTTGTCTGTCTCTCTGTGTTAGTCCTGTGACAGACTGGAGACCTGTCCATGGTGTACCCTGCCTCTCGCCCTATGACAGGATAAGCAGAAGAGAATGGATGGATGGATGGATGGATGGATGGATGGATGGATGGATGGATGGATGGATGGATGGATGGATGATGGATGGATGATGAATGGATGGATGGACAGATGGATGGATGGAAAAAATTTGTTCTAACAGGCAGAAAGCTGGGGCAGAATAAGGCTTAGAAAGTGCAGCTTTTGCAACAACATGTCAGGGAAGCATGACAAGCCCTTTGAGCAGGTAACGTGGCTGTACCTCTTCAGTTTTCTGACTGTTGTCTTTGCAGGGGCCAGGTTTTGGCCGAGTCTTGATCTGACTTCCGTATTCATGATGTAGTCTCAGAAGGAGATGCTTATAATCTGATGAAGGAACTTCATTTTAAACGTTCTTGAGTCCTTTCAAACTCCCGTATTCCTCCTAAAATGCAGGTATGGAGTGACACATCAGTGTCCAATGTAGTGGTTTATCTGCAAGTAAACCATCAACACTGACACAAATACAAGAATAGCTGTCCACTGTAGTGAACACTATGGTGAAAGGGTTAAATGGAGGACCTTATATGTGAAAGAGTTTGTTAGACTTCCTGTTTCTCAGTGAACTTGAACCCAGTGACTCCACGGTGCTTTATAAATGTACACAAAGAAACTGTGAATGTCATGAGCCAGAAAGAAACAGATAAATATCTCAAATATGCAACAACATATAAGTTTTATGATTATCTAGATGATGATGACTGTGGTGGTGATGATGGTGATGATGGTGGTGGTGGTGGTGGTTACTGAGGAAGCAGGAACAAACAGGCCGACAGAACAGACGAGCAGCTTTTAAAAAACAACAGATACGTTTTAGTTAGCATGTTCTGCTAAAAGGCTACTGTTGTAAGTCACAAACACACACACACACACACACAGACAGACACAGAGCGCTCCATTATGAGCTGCTGGTAAATTATTGATGATCCACTTTTGTGTCTTTCACCTGAATCGGACGATCGAGGTTCATTATGAATAAAACAACAGGCCCTCTCTGAGTGACAGATCACTCTCTCTGGAATCATGTGACAGGAAACGCTGACTAGTTTAACAGGATTTCCGAAGTAAAAGTCTTTGACTAAACGTTGACTACTGTTTGATCTCCCGGTGAAAGAATTACACCCCACTTTGCAGTTATTTATTTGTAAAAGATGTTTGGAATCATGTATGATTTTCGTTCCACTTCTCACGTGTGCACCACTTTGTGTTGGTCTTTCACCTGGAACTCCAATAAAATTGATTCATGTTTGTGGCTGCAACGTGACAAAATGTGGAAAAGTTCAAAGGGGGCCAAGTACTTTTGCAAGTCACTGTATTTCTTTAAATGTTGGTATTAAAGAAAATGTCCTGCACTGCTTTGAATAACATCTACCTGATGGATTCCTATTTCTTTATGTAAACGAGGGGTCTTGAGTTGAGTACTGTGTGTACTTCAATAAATATTTTTTTTACTTTATTCATGCTTCGTTAGGTAACAATGTTACACAAATAATATCACGCTAATAAACACTCCATACAATTTCACTGGTATGCAGATGATACCCAGTTATACATATCTATGATATCAGAGGGCAAAAATGTTGTTAATACTCCAAAGGTGTTAATGGCAGTAACAGTGTTGTGATGTTACGCAATCAGGCGGCCACCGCATGTCTCTCTCTCTTGCTTACCTGTCAGTCTTCACTGTATCTGCTGAATAAAGTCCAGAAATGAAAATGTACATGAAGTAAAGGAAATACAGGATGTTCTTTTTTTGACAGTCTTTTATTTTTTTGTTATTGCAGTATTCTTTTGATATTATTATATGTGATAATAAGCTCTTTGGCCCTGAAGACAAAAGCCTCGATGTTTGCACTGCTGTTAAGAAAGTGAAACTGTTAGCATTAATGGTAAGAAACACGATCTGTCTTTGTCTTTGTTTCTCAGTGAGAAGCACTGTGAACAAAAGAAAGATTGTTAATATTAATATCATATGATAGTGAGTCTTCATTACAACCATTAAAAGTTTTGATAGCTTTAACAGAACCAACATTAATAATCACATGATCAATAATAAAGCCGAGCATCAGAGTCCTTTCATTTCACTCCACGGAAGTGAAGCCGACTGCACGGAAACGTTGTTGGAGTCTGAGTTCGGAGTCACACCGAGTCTCATGTGATTGGCTGAAAATACATTTTGAGTGCATCATTAGGGAGAAGGCGTCTCGGTGAAACGGTTCGGATACCCATCGGCCCCGGGGCCGCCGTGCTCTCTGTTTACACACATCTGATTTCTTTCCATTTACATGGAGAACATCGGCTTATTAGAGCCATAATTACTGCATCACCGCAGCTTGGCCCGTCTTCATATCTGCCAATAAACCTCCAACCGAACGCCCGGCACTGCCATGGAGCGGGGAATCATGGGAATGAAATTAGCTGTTGATTTGGAGAGAGTGCGGGGCGGCCGGAGCGCCGCTCGGGTTAAATGAAAAGATGACTGCAGCCCGTTTGGCGGGGCTGTTCATTTGTTAGCGGACGCTGCAGGTTCGATTCCCCCAGAGGCCGCCACGGCAACCTGCCTGCATCGCATAAGCAACACGACAACGGAGAAGGGAATATGAAGGGAGATGATGTTCCCTGTGGAAAGGCAGCGTAAATAAACTCTTATGGAAATGTCCGTCTGTAATGTCGTTTTGTCACAATCAATTTCCCATTACCCGTCAGTGCTGCAATGCATACCATAATATACCACACACACACGCAGACACACACAGACACACACTCACATCCCGTCGTGACTGAAATTCAGTTTGAACTGCAAAGACGGAAAAATGAAAAGAAACCAGGAGGGACAAAAACGAGCAAATGAAATGAAGGAGAAGTTTAAAACGAGGTTAGTATGGACGGGGTGGGGGGGGTGGGGGGGGGGGGGGGGGTTGAAAGGAGGAGCACAGCAGAGAGAGTTCTCCATTCAGACTGCAGCCAAAGTGGACAGGTGACGGGTTTTTCGTTCGTGATCACAGCTCATGTAATCTGGGCTGAGGGTTCACGTCCTGACAGCTACACTCATCAAAGGGTCGTTATGAGAGTAAACACATATGACTGACATGATTAATGATCGGTGATGATGGGGCGTCCAGACAGCGAGTCAGAGCTGCTCCAGGTTCACACAGCCTGTGATAACCGCCTCACGTCTGCAGGACTGAAAGATCTGGTGTTTCGCCTCCTCCTCCCCCTGCCTCTGAGTAGGACTCAGCCTTGTTCAGGGACGTGGAGAGAGGAAAAGGAGAGGAGGTGTTTCATTTCCTACTGCAGGATTCCTGGGACATTCTGTAGAGGTCATGGCTCTGGCTGGGATGAGAATTCGTCACTGTCCTCGTGGAGGAGCTGCAGGAGGTGGCTGGGAAGGGGAAGGACCCTGACGAAGGGTAGAAGATGGCTGGATGATTTAATTTAAAGATCTCATTTCTTATGAACTCAGTTTATCAGCTAAGATCATCGTGCAGACAGGTGTTCCTGTGCTGCACTTCACATTTAACCACATCTGCTCCTGCAGCACCTTCACTCACCCCATCCTCACATTCTCCTCACCACACAGCAGGCCAAAAGAGCACCAGGTACGGGCTCAGGATTCCTGAAACAACCTGTGAACCCCCCCCCCCCCCCCCCCCAACTCCCCTGCTGCTCCTCCATCTTCAGTAAACACTTCATGTGTGTCTTTGTTCATGAAATTAAACTTAAACTTTAAATAAAGTAACTCCAGCACACAGACAGCCAACACTGTTGCTCTTATATTGTTTCACACACACGCACACACACACACACACACACACACACACACACACACACACACACACACACACATACACACACACACACACACACAGTCATAATCTGATGCTAATAAAGCAGCAGTGTGTTTGGCAGAGGGCCGGCTGCTGGTGACCTTTACATGATGATGAAAGACAAATGTCACCAGTGTAACACTGTGTGTGTGTGTGTGTGTGTGTGTGTGTGTGTGTGTGTGCGTGCGTGTGTGTGTGTGTGTGTGTGTGTGTGTGTGCGTGTGTGTGTGTGTGTGTGTGTGTGAGACTGACTCCTGTCTTTGTAAATAAGCTGTACACACACTCCACTCTGCATCCAAACAACAGCAGCTGTGTCAGAGGTGACATTTACACTCAAAGTCACAAAGACTCAACATCACTGTTACCATGACAACATGCAACACAAAGCTTCATCTGTGACTGTAACAACAGCAAAGCAGCACAGACCCTGTGGGGCCCTGTTTGGAGGGTGGAGTCTGGTTGTCAGTCTCCGTCCACCGACTGCACAGGTGGATCACTCAGACACAGATACTTGCTAAATAGAAACATCCAATCAAAATCCTAGAAATCCTAACTAGAGCTCCGCCTTGGAAGTTAGTACAGTGACATCACAGCAGCCATATTATTGGTCACATGATGTCATTAAAAATGCTCCAAAAGGCTCCAGCAGGAAAAGCACGGTCCAGAGGTCTGGCTCAGGTGAAGCAAACAGCTAGTTGCTAAAGCCACCTGTGTCACCATGGGCCGGTCAGTCAAAGAGGCCACGCCCCTAATAAGGCCTGTGTGTGTAAAGTGTGTGTGTAATAACTATAAGCCATAATTTAAACAGTTTTAAAGTTTTAAAAGCAGATGTTATAAAGGGGGCGTCTCCATAGAGATGAAACTGTTTGTGAATCAGTAAACAGGTTCATTTAAAAACCTGACTCACTGTTGCCTCTGCTGGACGTCAGAGGAACTGCTGTTTTTGGTGCCTCAGTGCTAATAAGCTAACGGCTGCTGGAAGTGAACACTGAGATTTACTGACAGGAGATAATAACGTGTCGTGTGTGTGTGTGTGTGTGTGTGTGTGTGTGTGTGTGTGTGTGTGTGTGTGTGTGTGTGTGTGTGTGTGTGTGTTAATAGTTCATGTGTTGTCAGCTGTATTTGTGTCTAAAAACACTGAGGTGCTGTCCGTGGTCCTGAAATCCAAACTGTTTAATTGTTAATTTGAGTGTAATTTTAAAAAAAACGCTTTGCGTTGTCGCCTCTTACATACTGTCTGTGGAGAGGTTGTTACACCAAAATCCAGTTTGTGTTAGTAATCCTGTGCTGTGTGATTTAGTGTGATGTTACACTTAATCCAGATGTGAGATGTGCAGTTGTTTTCAGCCTGCAGGCACAAGAGCGGCAGCGACACACCAAAGACGAAAAGAGGACGTTTGAAGCGTCTGCAGGGAAAACCTGGGAATCTGCTGAGTACAACAACAACATCCTGCTGTGAGGCCAACGGCAGCCACTGTGTGCCTCTGAGTGTGTGTGTGTGTGTGTGTGTGTGTGTGTGTGTGTGTGTGTGTGTGTGTGTGTGTGTGTGTGTGTGTGTGTGTGTGTGTGTGTGTGTGTAACCAGCAGAGAGAGATGTTACCAATTTAGTTTCTGCTGAGGTGAGGCTTAGCAAGCGCTGTTTATGCTTTTGTCTTCTTCATAGAAACTAGATGAATCTGTGTGTGTGTGTGTGTGTGTGTGTGTGTGTGTGTGTGTGGTCTACAGACAGCAGTAAAAAGTGCCCTCAGTATTTTTATATTCTGAATGGAGTGACAGGTTCTCTGGTTCTTCTCAGATGTCTGGTCTGCAGCGTTCACGCTCACAGATATTTTCACCTCAGTGGTGTGACTGTTTTCCTGATCTTGGTAATCAGAGCTTCTGGACAACCTCACATGTGCATTAAGGAAGACATGTTTCTTAAAAGCGTACGTTGCTCCGTGTGGCCGTGTGTTGGTTTTGAGCATTGTGGCTGTGACGGGAACTCTGATGTCTCAGACACTAAACCAAGGCACAATGTACATTTCAATTCCTTTAATTTTAAATATGTTTATATTGTCTATCCTGTAAAATAGTCAGATGTCTATTCATATTAATGTACAGAATTCACCTGCTTGCTGCTACTACTGCACATTCACCCAGTGTATATACTATATGTGTATATATATATACAGTATATATATATATATATATATATATATATATATATATATATATATATATATATATATATATACAGTATATATATATATATATATATATATATATATATATATATATATATATATATATATATATATGTTAGGGGTGCAACGATACACAAAATTCACGGTTTGGTTCGGTTCGATACTTTGGTGTCACGGTTCGATATTTTTTCGATACAAAAAAATGTTCATGCATTTTTAATTTGTCATTTATTAAAATTATAAATATATATTTTAACTCAAAAGTACAGTTTTTAAATTTAACCCTAACCCTTGTGCGTGTTTTTTATTTTGACAGCGAATGCGCACCTGCGGACCACTTATGTGCAGCCCTGGTTATTTAGCTCATCATATTGCAGCCACAGAAATTCTTTTGTCCATGAAACCATAAAGCTGCACTTTCTTTTTGCCTTATAGTCTGATTTGTCATAACTTCTCCGTTTTGTGGTAAGCTTTTCTTTGGCTGTCACTTCTTCACCCTGACCTGTCTTATTTGGCTCAGCAGAACTGAAATGCTTTTACACACGGACTCACATAAGCTCAGCGATTCTCTGCACGATCAACCTCTCACATGTTTAAGCTTGCTGCGTCATGTTTGCATAGTAAGCTAACGATTAATAAGACGATGTCAGAGGAATTGGTGCACAAATTATCATCACTCACAGATCAGTGCTGTCGCTCTCTATACACAGTTCGCACGATTGCAAAGTGAAAGCAAAAAAACAAGCGCAAATTCAAACGCGACTTCAATATGTCACATATTGACAGTGGCTCACCGATGCCAATGACATAATTACCCAGCTACATTTCTGAAAGAATGCAAAAGCATTGACATATATTTTTCCTACAATAGCCCGACGGGCAGGGCAGAGATAGATTTTGGTAGCCCGACTGAAAAAAATCGCTAGCTCCGGGACGTCGGGCTAGCGATATTGCAAGCCCTGTATCTGATTGAGGAATCACTCATCTTTGGAAAAGAGAGTTTATTACAGAGAAATGGCTCTTTCCAAAATAAAAGCTATACTATCCGCTTCTTCTGGGCTATATTCTCAGCAGCATAAGGAGAATCATGTGCTAACAGCTGTCTAAATGACTTGGCTAAAGTTAGTAGCATGCTTGTTGTTTTTGTCTTTGCACTAGGATGATGTCGGCGTAAATGTGCAGTCATATTCGTTGTGTTCCCACTAGTGCTTTCAGGTTAATCTCGTTGAAATGACCTTAACGCCACAACACGGCAAATCTCCGTTAACGAGCTACCGCCGATCGCTCGTGCATGGGGCTAGACGGCCAACACGTTAACAAGCTAACTGCGCTAACACACTAGTTCCCACCAATGTAATTGAGCATTGCATGGCACATCCAACATACTGTTTTACTTTAGTCCATGACTCGCTTACCTTCAGGGTCATACGTCACATGAAAACCAAAATAATTCCAAACGCCAGATCTGAATGAGAGTGGGGGAGGTCCATGTTGCAAGGAGAGCTTAACTTCTGTCTCGCTAGCTTGCCCTGCGCTCTTCCTCCTGACTATGCTGTCTGTGTTGAGCGCTCAGTGGATCTGCGCTCGACAGTGCAGCCTAGGCGGAGTAGTCGAACACAGATTCACTGAGCGCTCAACACAGACAGCATCGTCAGAAGGAAAGTTGATAAAATAAATTACAAATGTTGTATTGTTCGATACATATGCATACCGAACCGAAAGCACTGTATCGAACGGTTCAATATCGATACGAATATCGTTGCACCCCTAATATATATATATATATATATATATATATATATATATATATATATACGGACAATACCTACAACCACGATTACCGACACTAACAAGCTGATCTACAATACGGCAGCAGTGATCAGTGAGATGCTTGGCTACAAGTTGAACAGCCACAAGGGGCAGTACCCTCCATGGAGAAGGAGGCTAGAGGGCAAGATCAAAGTAGCACGGAGGGAGGTTAGCCAACTAACGGAGTTGCAGAAAGGTGCGACAAAGAAGGTGCCTAAGAAATACAGCAAGCTGTCCATACCTGAGGCCTTGGAAACTGCCAAGCAAACACTCACAGCCTTGGCCAGCCGCTTGAGGAGGTACACCAGAGAGATAGAAGGCAGGAGATTAAACCAGCTGTTCTCCACAGAACCAGCAAAGGTGTACTCTCAGTGGCAAGGGAACAATAAGAGAACAGCACCACCAAGGCTGGAGACGGAGCAATACTGGAAGAGCATATGGGAGAAGGACGCAACCCATAACGGCAATGCTCAGTGGCTAGTGGATCTGAGGGCAGACCACAGCGACCTCCCTGAACAGGGTCCAGTAACCATCACAGTGGCAGATATCCAAGAAAGGGTCTCCAGTATGAAGAGTTGGACAGCACCAGGGCCCGACATGGTTCACGCCTACTGGCTGAAGAAGCTGACTGCACTCCACGAGCGTCTGGCAGCACAAATGAACCAGCTGCTAGTTGACAAGAGACACCCGGAATGGCTAACTGAAGGCCGGACGGTCCTGATCCCCAAGGACCCCAAGAAGGGAGCGGTCCCCTCCAACTACCGACCAATAACCTGCCTCAGTACTACATGGAAGCTCCTGTCAGGCATCATATCGGCTAAGATGAACAGGCACATGGGTCAATACATGAGCGGGACACAGAAAGGAATTGGCAAGAATACCAGAGGCGCAAAACACCAGCTACTGGTAGACAGAACAATCAGCCGAGACTGCAAGACCAGACTGACCAACCTGTGCACTGCCTGGATTGATTACAAGAAGGCCTATGACTCAATGCCCCACAGCTGGATACTGGAATGCCTAGAATTGTACAAGATCAATGGGACCCTAAGAGCCTTCATCAGGAACTCAATGGGGATGTGGCGTACAACACTAGAGGCCAACTCCAAGCCCATAGCACAAGTCACCATCAAGTGCGGGATCTACCAAGGAGATGCTCTGTCCCCACTGCTGTTCTGCATAGGCCTGAACCCCCTCAGTGAGATCATTAACAAGACTGGCTACGGATACCGACTACGGAACGGAGCAGTTGTCAGCCACCTCCTGTACATGGATCAAGCTGTATGCCAAGAGTGAACGAGACATCGATTCACTGATCCACACTACCAGGCTATACAGCAATGACATTGGAATGTCGTTCGGACTGGAGAAGTGTAGTCGGATGGTAACAAAGAGAGGGAAGGTAGTCAGAACTGAGGGGATTGAACTACCAGAAGGCAACATTGCAGACATAGAGGACAGTTACAAGTACCTGGGGATCCCGCAGGCAAATGGGAACCATGAAGAGGCCGCTAGAAAGGCTGCAACCACCAAGTACCTGCAGAGGGTCAGGCAAGTCCTGAGGAGTCAGCTGAATGGTAAGAACAAGATCCGGGCCATCAACACGTACGCCCTGCCCGTGATCAGGTACCCTGCTGGGGTAATAGGCTGGCCAAAGGAGGAGATAGAAGCCACTGACATAAAGACAAGAAAGCTCCTTACCATGCATGGAGGGTTTCACCCCAAGTCCAGCACCCTGAGGCTGTACGCTAAGCGGAAGGAAGGGGGCCGGGGACTGGTGAGTGTCAGCACCACAGTCCAGGATGAGACAACGAACATCCAAGAATACATTGGGAAGATGGCCCCAACTGACCGAGTGCTCAGTGAATACCTCAGGCAGCAGAAACCCAAGAAAGAGGAGGGAGACGAGGAACCATCATGGAAGGACAGGCCCCTGCACGGTATGTACCACCGGCAGATAGAGGAGGTGGCTGATATCCAGAAATCCTACCAGTGGCTGGACAAAGCTGGACTGAAAGACAGCACAGAGGCACTAATCATGGCAGCACAAGAACAAGCTCTGAGCACAAGATCCATAGAGGCTGGGGTCTATCACACCAGGCAAGACCCCAGGTGCAGGCTGTGTAAAGATGCCCCAGAGACAATCCAGCACATAACAGCAGGGTGCAAGATGCTAGCAGGCAAGGCATACATGGAACGCCATAACCAAGTGGCCGGCATAGTGTACAGGAACATCTGTGCCGAGTATAACCTGGAAGTCCCGAGGTCAAAATGGGAGATGCCCCCAAGGGTGGTGGAGAATGACCGAGCTAAGATCCTGTGGGACTTCCAGATACAGACGGACAAAATGGTGGTGGCAAACCAACCGGACATAGTGGTGGTAGACAAACAGAAGAAGACGGCCGTAGTGATCGATGTAGCGGTTCCGAATGACAGCAATATCAGGAAGAAGGAACACGAGAAGCTGGAGAAATACCAAGGGCTCAGAGAAGAGCTCGAGAGGATGTGGAGGGTGAAGGTAACGGTGGTCCCCGTGGTAATCGGAACACTAGGTGTGGTGACTCCCAAGCTAGACGAGTGGCTCCAGCAGATCCCGGGAACAACATCGGAGATCTCTGTCCAGAAGAGCGCAGTCCTGGGAACAGCTAAGATACTGCGCAGGACCCTCAAGCTCCCAGGCCTCTGGTAGAGGACCCGAGCTTGAAGGATAAACCGCCCGCAGGGGCGTGCTGGGTGTTTATATATATATGTTCTTCCTCTACACCCCCCCCCCCCCCCCCCCCCCAATTTTTGCTCATGTCGAGGAGCGTGTCAGGCTACATTTCACTGTGTGTTATACTTGTATAACTATGCATGTGACAAATAATAAAGAACCTAGAACCTAGAACCTGTAAACAAATGTGATCGAGCCTTCATCCATAGACTGTTCAAGTCAGACTGAGCACATCATCAGCGTCCTTTAAATCTCTTCTAAAACATCATTTGATGACTGCTTTATGACCTGGTGTGTAGCTGTGTCTGATGTTTCTGTCATCTTTCATGATGGCTGACCTTTCCTCCTGTTGAGGAAGGAATCAGTAAAAGTCAGCGTGGAGGGTTTTTGTCTGTCGGTTGTCGGTCCAGCTCCGGCTGTCTCTGGTTAGGATGTGTCTGTATTTAATAATTATTTCCTGAGGTTCATTTTCCCGATTCCTGTTTTTGGATGTTTGTGATTCCTTTTCAGATGCGGAAATTCTCACAGGTGCTCCACAAGTCGAGGAGGTGACGAGTCTCGGTGTTACGCTAGACCCTCCTCAACCTTCAGAAAGACCATTGTGAAGATGAGAAATCGTTCTTTGAGTCATATTAGAAGCTCAGGAGGAAGCAGCTGATGCAGTGGCTCACCTGATGTGTCACCTGTGAGGGAGAAAACAGTTGAGCACAGCTTTCTGAATCCATCTCTGTCACCTGACTTTAAATTTTCATACAGACAGAAATTACAGTCCCCCACCCACCCCCACCACAACAACAAATAACTTGTAACTCAATATCCTCCTGCTGTCAATATCTTATAACCAAATATGTGCATCCTGTCAATATGAGCTAACCAAATACAGACGTCCTGCTGGGGGCGGAGAGTGTGCAGCTTCAGCCAATAAAAACACACCATGTTTGAATATTGACAGAAGCAATAACAGCTCTGAGCACCCTATATTATCCCAGTAACACTTTATTGTGGGCGTTATTGTGTTTGGGAGGGGCGGGACTATTGGGTTAAACAGCTCCTGTTTCTATGGTTAACTTTTTCTGAGGATTTACCTGTCCAGAGTAAGGTGAAGCACTTATCAGAGACCGGCTCTCCGTATATTCAGTCTTAGTGAAAGCTGCTTCTGTAGCATCACGAGCTGGTTTACAGCATCCTCCATTTTAATTTGGGGCACGAAGCAAGCAGTAGGGCATTAACGACGCTGTCAACATCTGAGGCATCGTTTTGAAACCGGCGCCATCAAGCTAAAGTGAGAGGACTACAGGAAACCATTGTTTTAGCTCTGTTAACATCTGCTCACTGAAGAGCGCCCCCTCGGAAGATGCCAGCTAATAAATGAAAAATAGTGCTAATGGAAAACTAG
>NC_140564.1:34757216-34759716 GCF_057381845.1 Rhamphochromis longiceps
TTCGACCCCGGCCTCCGCTTGCCGCCTTTTATTGAAAACAGTTACAGTACACAGAAGCACCCCCTATGGTCACAAAAGGTTAAAACACTGCATGTGTGTGTTGCATGTATGTGCGAGAATGTGTGTGTATGCATGTGAGTGTGTGTGTTTGTGTTTGTGTTTGGGGAGCGTTTGTGTGACCTCCTGCACACAATAGGGTCATAAAAGCAGGAAGTTTACTAAACACATGGATGTGTCCCTATAATAAAACACTACAGCCTCCCCCACCAACAGGCTGTGAGTCAGAAACAAAGAAATGTCTTTGATCATACAGTTTGAACCAAGACTTACAAATTTAAGTAACACAGTGACAACATTTAACAATTTGACTCCAACAACTTCCACTTGGGTGGTCTCAGAATCTCATCTCTGCTTTTCACAGACGATGTGGTTCTGTTGGCTTCATCAGGTGGTGGCCTCATAAGCGAGTGTGAAACGGTGGGAAAGACAATCATCACCTCCACATCTGAGGCCACGGTCCTCAGCCAGAAAAGGGTGGAGTGCCAAACTCCGGGTCAGGGACAAGTTTCTGCCCCAAATCAATCAAAGTGGAGGAGTTTAAGAATCTCAGGGTTCTCAAGTGAGGGGAAAGGGGAGCGGACTGGTGCTAGGGCTGTCATCAGTCCATTGTGGTGAAGAGAGAGCTGAGCGTAAAAGTTAAGCTTCTTGAATTACTGGTCAATCAATGTTCCTACCCTCACCTATGGTGACAAGCTGTGGGTAGTGACTGAAAGAATGAGAGTTTGCAAGTACAAGTGGCGAAAATTAGCTTTCTCTGAAGGGTGGTTGGCCAAACAGGGCGAGGAGGAGTTTGGTCATCCAGGAGGGACACATAGAAGAGCCACCTCCACGGGACAAGACTCAGCAGTCCATCTGCATCTAAAGGATAAAGGACACTCTTTCGAGGATGCCAACATTCACATTTTGGACAGAGAGGACAGATGGTTTGAAAGAGGAGTAAAAGAAGCCATTTACATCCACTGTGAGCGACCATCTTTGAACAGAGGCGGGGGTTTACGACACCAACTCTCTGCCATCTATAATCCAGTTTTGAGATCCTTCCCAGACACCTTAACGCCCACTCACATCCTGGGCCATCTGACCTCAGGAATTCGCATGATAAGGTGGGGCCAGGTTTCACAATGAACACACCCGAAACTCTGGCTGATTGGGACCCACACCCAGTTTCACACCTTGGCTCATGTGATTAGAGGATCATCAGGGGGTCCTTTTGTCCCTCTGTGGGGGGAAACTCCCACTAGGTTTATATCTGGGACTCTCCACCATTTGACCTTAGAACTGAAGAAGCTTCTCGGATGAGAGGTGAAACGTCTTCAAGCAACTCAAAGAAGTCCAGACGCTTTTCTTTGCAAGCTCCTTAGACGACTCAGTGTATCACCACTCCTCCACATCCAAAGGAGCCAGTTAAGGTAGTTCGGGCATGTCCCACCGGGACGTGGCCCAGGGGCAGACCCAGGACATGCTGGAGAGATTATATCTCTCGGCTGGCCTGGGAATGCTTTGGTGTTCCCTGGAAAAGCTGGAGGAGGTGGCTGGGGAGAGGGAGGTCTGGGCTTCTCTGCTTAGGCTGCTGCCCCGCGACCCGGCCCCGGATAAGTGGAAGAAAATGCATAGATGGACTAAGTCTCTGAATCCTGAATTTGAGTCATCTCGCTGTGGTTACCATGACAACTTTACATAAGTGTCCTCACTTTGTGTCTCCAGAGGGTTTGGCCCCCACAAAGCTGGTCAAACAGGTGCGCACTCACTGACAGTAATGTGTGTGTGTGTGTGCGTGCGCGTGACAGGTTCTCTGCTGGAACATTATTTTCCAATATTCAGATCAATTTATCTGTCAGACAGACACTGCAGGGGGGGGGGGGGGGGGGGGGGGGGGTAAGGGGGAGGGGGGGTGAGAGATTAAGTGTTATATTTCTATCAGTCATCCTCTCTCACTCTCTCTCTCTGTCTGTCAGTGTATGTGAGTGTCGATCGCCCCACAGAGCTGCAGCAGTATTTAGATTTGAGTCCAGAGGTGCAAAGATTTTAAATTGATCTTTCACCACATCTGACAGCTGTGGGGGATAAAGAGGAGGAGGTAAGAGATACAAGAAGGCACAGAGGAGACGGGGCGGAGGAGGTGAGGCAGTGAGGACGGAAATAAAAATACTTTCAACATGAGTACTTAAAGTACGTATGTATGCTTGTACTATCAGTAGATGTAACTGATTGACTGTATTTGAAATGGAGTAGTACTCCTGTACTCATTTATTAAGTCAGTCATAATTTTAACTATGAAGCTGTAAAACTTCAACTAATCAGAATATTATGACAGATTTATTGATCTCTGGCGGTCAGTCTGCACATGCTCAGTAGGACTTTATCCCTCCTGTCTTCACATCAGCAGAAGTACAGTTTACGATGTTATAATTAGGGGTGCAACGATACACAAAATTCACGG
>NC_140564.1:34764716-34782216 GCF_057381845.1 Rhamphochromis longiceps
ATGATCACAGCGTTAACATGTTTAATCAAAGAGCTCTGCAGGAGGTGAGAGAGAGAAGAGGAAGCTAATTAAGAGATGACACTTCATCAACTCACACACAGAGATTCAGACACACACACACACACACACACACACACACACACACACACACACACACACACAGATCTCCTATCAGATAATGTATACAGTCCTGCTGGCTGAAGCCTTATTATCAGACTATCTGCTCAGTTTCATTAAACACTTTTCTGTTGCAAAGATCTCGCTCTCTAACACACACACACACACACACACACACACACACACACACACACACACACACACACACACGCACACACAGTCCCCACAGAGGCAGTTCAATAACAGAAACATACTAATTAATACTAAAACTGACACACACTTTGTCTCTCACTGTTTATCTGTCCACTATCTCTGTGCTCGCTTGCCCTCGGCTCAGATAATTGCCTCAATGGCTGACATCATTACACAACTCTGCGTGTGTGTGTGTGTGTGTGTGTGTGTGTGTGTGTGTATGTGTGTGTGTGTGTGTGTGTGTGTGTGTGTGTGTGTGTTATACTTCATAAGTTTGTGTGTTTGAAAAAATAGTGCATGTCCAAAGGCTGCACCGTGATGTTATTTGCAGAAAACTGGCCTTAAATCTCTAATCTAGCGCAAGACTCTTTGATCGGATGCAGAGTCATGTGACCTAAGATACCTGTGTCTTCTTTACCTGTGACAAACTGAAGACCTCAGGTGCTCAAAAATGATCTGATAAGGAACAAAGCAGCACTTCATGGATGAATGGATAGAGGGAGGGATGGTGCTCTTGTACATCACCAAGAGAGACACAGTGAAGCAGCAGCAGCTCTGTCTGCACGTTCTTGAAAGAGTAGTTGTCAAACAGCTAACAGATCATCTGCAGAGGTTTATTTGAAGAGTTTCAGTCAGGTTTCAGAGCTCATCACAGCACAGAAACAGCTTTAGTGAAGGTTACAAATGATCTTCTTATGGCCTCTGACAGTGGACTCATCTCTGTGCTTGTCCTGCTAGACCTCAGTGCAGCGTTCGATACTGTCGACCATAATATCCTATTAGAGCGATTAGAACATGCTGTAGGTATTACAGGTACTGCACTGCAGTGGTTTGTATCATATCTATCTAATAGACTCCAGTTTGTGCATGTAAATGGAGAGTCCTCTTCACACACTGAGGTTAATTATGGAGTTCCACAGGGTTCAGTGCTAGGACCAATTCTGTTTACATTATACATGCTTCCCTTAGGCAGCATCATTAGAAGACATAGCATACATTTACACTGCTATGCTGATGACACCCAGCTCTATCTGTCCATGA
Organism: Rhamphochromis longiceps; assembly: GCF_057381845.1. NCBI lineage: Eukaryota > Metazoa > Chordata > Actinopteri > Cichliformes > Cichlidae > Rhamphochromis > Rhamphochromis longiceps. The sequence continues at coordinate 34,766,067 of NC_140564.1, forward strand.
AGCCAGATAACACACACCAATGAGTTAAACTGCAGGAATGTCTTAAAGACATAAAGACCTGGATGGCATTACCTTGGCCTCCAGTTGTTCTGCTTACAAGGAGTTGGAGTGCATTCTGTGTGGCTAACTGTCTCCAGTCTCCTCTTCTCTCTGGCTCCTCAGACACTCCTTCTGCCACCCATGGATTATCACGATCTCAAGGAGGTATTCAATAAAACAAGAGCCTTGTCACTACCCCCTCACAGGCCCTACGACTGCGCCATAGACCTGCTTCCTGGACCCCTCAGTCACCTGTCTAATCTCTCCCATCTGGAGAGAGAAGCCATGGAGAACTACATCCGTGAGTCATTAGCAGTGGGCATCATCAGACCCTCCTCCTTGGTAGATGCAGACTTTTTCCTTTGTTGGCAAAATGGATGTGGCTGTCTCTCCCTGTATTGACTTTAGAGGGTTAAACAACATTACAATAAAGAATAAATACCATTTTTTTGCTGGCAAAGTGTGGCAACATGGCGCCTGTGTTCGGCTTGGCCACTGTTGCTGCTCCGTGTGTTTGTCGACCGTTCCTGTGTATTGTTTTTTATCTTGAAGGTGTATTTGCTACTTAGATCTACAGTTCACATACTTTGTTGAGTATCAAAGTATGTATGGAAAAAACCTTTGACAGCTGGGAGAGCTACCACCAGGCTTTTGCTCCTCCATGTGTTTGCCCTCCTTCCTCTCCTAACTACCTGTTCTTGGCTCCAAGCGAAAACCAATCCAATTTTGATTCTGCCATGTCCCTGGAGCAACACTCTCATCTTGGCTTTCAGTATCCTTCAGATTTAATTTCAAAATCTCAGTACTGAGTTTTAAAGCTCTGAATTCTGACGCTCCTGCCTACATTTCTGATCTTTTAGAAGCCCACACTCCCTCTCGCAGCCTGAGATCATCTAATCAAAGGCTGCGATACTCCCACAAATACATTTTAAGACCAGAGGAGATCTTTTAGAGCGGTCACCCCGCTCAGTTTGTGGAATGCTTTGCCCCGATCATTACGTTGCCTTGATTGTATTTGTTCTTTTAAACAGCAGCTTAAGAATCATTTATTTAGATTGGCTTCTAACTAGATTTGTGCTGTTCACGTTTGATTGTGTTGTTTTATGTACATCTGTTTTATATTATTGTGAAGCACTTTGTGGTTTTTATCGTGTGAAGAGGGCTTTATAAATCAATAAAGTAAAGTACCTCTCATCAGCTTCTGACTCCATACATGAAGCCACTGTGTTCACCAAACTTGACCTCCTCATTCCATCAGGGAGGGCGACGAGTAGAAGACCACATTTAAACACACCTTTGGGACATTTGGTATACCTAGTAATGGCTTTTGGCCTCACCAATGCCCCCGCTAGTCCCTAGTAAATTACATTTTGAGTGACTTATTAAATATTGTTGTCATCTTGAATTTTTCTTTCTTTTTCTTTATTTTTGCATGTCCCGTTTGGTTCTTTAGCCATCAAAATTATTGTCTGAAGGCCAAGATGCCCAATGGTTTCACTTTACCAAGTGGATCATCACGGCCTTGCCGTATTGCTCCATTTGATTGACTTTGGTTACTATTATTACTTGTTACTTATTTGTTTTATTTTAAGTTATTAGAGATGGGCCAGTCGCACCATTAACATGCCTCGTCCACAACAGTTCAATTTCTGTGGTCCTCAGAAGCTCAAGTTGCATTCACCAAACTAAAGAAAAAAGCTCTTCACCACCGCTCCAATCCTGGTCCAACCAGACATCAGCAAACTTTTCAGAGATCGACGCCTCAGATGCAGGAGTGGGAGCCATTCTTTCCCAAAGGACCAGACCACAGGGTAAGCTGCAAACATGTGCCTTTTTCTCTCACTGTCTCTCCTCAGCTGAGCAGAACTATGTTGTGGGAAACCGAGAGCTGCTTGCCATCAACTTAGCCCTTGAGGAGTGACGCCATTGGTTAGAGGGTGCGGAGCACCCTTCATCATCTGGGCGGATCATAAAAACCTCACGTACTTAAGAACCGCTAAGAGACTCAATGCTTGTCAAGTCTGTTGGTTTCTTTTGTTCAGGAGGTTTAACTTTTCCATTTCCTATCACCCAGGTTCCTGCAATGTAAAAACAAATGCTTTATCCCGCGAGATTATACCAGACACCGGCCAACCTGAACCAGCCAACATCCTCCCAACCACTTGCCAGGTGGGAGCTTTCACTGGGGAATCAAGGCGATCCGCCAAACCCTTCAGGAAGAACCTAACCCTGGTAAAGGACACCCCGCCAAGCGATGCTATGTCCCCACTGCAGCCTGTTTGGCTGTCATTCCTTGGAGCCACACAGCAAGATTCACCTGCCATCCCAGAGCGAGTAGAACCATCTCCTTCCTAAAACATTACTTTTGGTGGAACACTTTGAAACAAGACTCCCTTGGGTGGAATACACTCACTCAGATCTACCAACAATTCACTCACCTCCTCTGCCACTGGTTTTTCTCTGTTTGAAACTTTTGAGATGAGATGATGTGATAGCCTTTATTTGTACATACAATACACAAACATCACATTGGGGAGACAGGTCAGGCTAGGTAGCGAGAAAAAATTTTTTTAAATGTGAAACACAGAAGGATAATACAGGAATGCACAGATATCAACACACCATAACACAATAAACACAGACAGCAACATGGGAAAGAGCTCCAGTGTGTACATCTGATCTGGGACCGCTGCAATCTTTCGACTGCGCCTCCAACTGACCCGATGTCCACATCAGAGGGGAGGTAAGCGTTGGAGGTGGCGTTGGATAGGGAGGGTGATGCATCAGTGAGTGCTTATCAGTATCAGTATATGTATGTGTGTGCGTGTCCATAGTTCAGCTGAGACAGTGTCCTTCGCCCTGCCAGGCTAAGTAAACAGTCTTCCAGCCAACACAGGTGGCCTTGCATGGGATGGGAAGGAACAGACTCAACACAGTCGTTATCAGAGAGTTTTTGAAATGATGACCCCTTTTCAAAAAAGTTTTATTGAATTTGTTTTAATGTTTTGTGTTATTGCTTTGCACAGGAATTTGTCTTTGACCTATAAGACCAGACTTCACAACCTGGTGAAAGCGGCTGTTCAGATTTCAGGGAGGTCTCAGGTCCAGCTTGTGGGCTTTTATAACAGGCATGTGCTGAGGAAGGCAGCCTCGGTCATATTATGTTCAGACCATCCTCTCTTTAATGATTTTCAGCTGCTTCCCTCAGGTCGTCGGTATAAAATGCTTGCATTGAAGACCAACAGACATAGAGTCTATTCTACCGGCTGCTATTATCATGCTTAATAACACTAAACCACGAGTGTTGTTGCAATCACTACTGCGCATTGCACTTTGTTAATGCTACTGACAAAATTTGAGCTGTTCTCTCTCTTTTTCTTTTATTTGTTTTTGTTTGTTGTTTGTGATGTTTGATATATGGACAGACTGCATATCAATTTCCCATTGGGGACAATAAAGTTACTGTTGACATATGCCCTTTTGAGATAGAGACAGTCATCACCCCAGTAGGACTCAACTGCCCTTTTTTACTACAGGGAGTGCAGAATTATTAGGCAAATGAGTATTTTGTCCACATCATCCTCTTCATGCATGTTGTCTTACTCCAAGCTGTATAGGCTCGAAAGCCTACTACCAATTAAGCATATTAGGTGATGTGCATCTCTGTAATGAGAAGGGGTGTGGTCTAATGACATCAACACCCTATATCAGGTGTGCATAATTATTAGGCAACGTCCTTTCCTTTGGCAAAATGGGTCAACAGAAGGGCTTGACAGGCTCAGAAATGTCAAAAATAGTGAGATATCTTGCAGAGGGATGCAGCAGTCTCAAAATTGCAAAGCTTCTGAAGCGTGATCATCGAACAATCAAGCGTTTCATTCAAAATAGTCAACAGGGTCGCAAGAAGCGTGTGGAAAAACCAAGGCGCAAAATAACTGCCCATGAACTGAGAAAAGTCAAGCGTGCAGCTGCCAAGATGCCACTTGCCACCAGTTTGGCCATATTTCAGAGCTGCAACATCACTGGAGTGCCCAAAAGCACAAGGTGTGCAATACTCAGAGACATGGCCAAGGTAAGAAAGGCTGAAAGACGACCACCACTGAACAAGACACACAAGCTGAAACGTCAAGACTGGGCCAAGAAATATCTCAAGACTGGTTTTTCTAAGGTTTTATGGACTGATGAAATGAGAGTGAGTCTTGATGGGCCAGATGGATGGGCCCGTGGCTGGATTGGTAAAGGGCAGAGAGCTCCAGTCCGACGCCAGCAAGGTGGAGGTGGAGTACTGGTTTGGGCTGGTATCATCAAAGATGAGCTTGTGGGGCCTTTTCGGGTTGAGGATGGAGTCAAGCTCAACTCCCAGTCCTACTGCCAGTTTCTGGAAGACACCTTCTTCAAGCAGTGGTACAGGAAGAAGTCTGCATCCTTCAAGAAAAACATGATTTTCATGCAGGACAATGCTCCATCACACGCGTCCAAGTACTCCACAGCGTGGCTGCAAGAAAGGGTATAAAAGAAGAAAAACTAATGACATGGCCTCCTTGTTCACCTGATCTGAACCCCATTGAGAACCTGTGGTCCATCATCAAATGTGAGATTTACAAGGAGGGAAAACAGTACACCTCTCTGAACAGTGTCTGGGAGGCTGTGGTTGCTGCTGCACGCAATGTTGATGGTGAACAGATCAAAACACTGACAGGATCCATGGATGGCAGGCTTTTGAGTGTCCTTGCAAAGAAAGGTGGCTATATTGGTCGCTGATTTGGTTTTGTTTTGTTTTTGAATGTCAGAAATGTATATTTGTGAATGTGGAGATGTTATATTGGTTTCACTGGTAAAAATAAATAATTGAAATGGGTATATATTTGTTTTTTGTTAAGTTGCCTAATAATTATGCACAGTAATAGTCACCTGCACACACAGATATCCCCCTAAAATAGCTCAAACTAAAAACAAACTAAAAACTACTTCCACAAACATTCAGCTTTGATATTAATGAGTTTTTTGGGTTCATTGAGAACATGGTTGTTGTTCAATAATAAAATTATTCCTCAAAAATACAACTTGCCTAATAATTCTGCACTCCCTGTGCCCTAATGATGATAGACCCAAGTCTAACTATTTCCTTCCATTCTCACCACATGAAGTGCGTCCTTTCCTGTAAAATACCTGCAAGTCAGGCAGGTTAAGCCAGCACATATACAGCGCACGGCATATAAAAATACACCATACTTATGATGTATGATGTGGAAATATTGGTTGTTTTTTGCACAAAATTACCAAAAAATTGTGCAGAATTTAAAATGACCAATATAAATTGTGTTTGTCCGATAAAATACACTGAATTTAGGGAGTACTTACATTTGCATACTATATAATCATGTCTTTGTTTCCTGTAAAGATCTGACTCATTACCTCTGTATACTAGTGTACCTTTAAATATCCATCCATCCATCCATCCATTCGCGTCCGCTTATCCTGTTCAGGGTCGTGGGGGGGCGCTGGAGCCTATCCCAGCTGTCATAGGGCGAGAGGCGGGGTACACCCTGGACAGGTCGCCAGTCTGTCGCAGGGCCAACACACAGGGACAGACAACCATTCACACTCACATTCACTCCTATGGGCAATTTGGATTAAACCTTTAAATATCTGTAGGTAAATATTACTATATAGTAGTTTCAAATAAAATACATTTATATTCAGTTTAATTACAGACGAATTATGTCGTTAGTCACAGTCGTATTAATAAGTGTTACCACAAATGAGAACAACCTGTTCAAGATAAGAAGACACACACACAGAGAGACACACACTCACACACAGATGTGTGAGTGTGTGTCTCTGTGTGTGTGTGTGTGTGTGTGTGTGTGTGTGTGTGTGTGTGTGTGTGTGTGTGTGTGTCTGTGCGTGTGTGTGTGTGTGTGTGTCTGTGTGTGAGTGTGTGTGTGTGTGTGTGTGTGTGTGTGTGTGTGAGTGTGTCTGTGTGTGAGTGTGTGTGTGTGTGTGTGTGTGTGTGTGTGTGTGTATGTGTATGTGTGTGTGTGTGTGTGTGTGTGTGTGTGTGTGTGTGTGTGTGTGAGTGTGTGTGTGTGTGTGTGTGTGTGTGTGTGTCTGTGTGTTCTGCGCCTGGAAACACAATTTGACTTTAATTACCAGCAGCCTCACTGCTATTAAAATATCACACACACACAGTTTTTTCCTTCAACAGACACACACACTCACTCAATCACACACACACTGTGGGTGTGTAGTATGATAATTGAGCGAGCTGAAAGTGTCTCACACTCACAAATAAGACGAGGTCACGACCTCAGAGTCTCACATCTCAGCTCCGTCCCACTGGACGCCGCCGACACACTCCACATCTCCTCTGTGTGTGTGTGTGGAGTCATCCTTACTTCCTTTAGCAGAGGCAGACGTGTTGTTGTTGTTGTTGTTGTCGATCATTTGCAGTTTAATTTCACACTGAACATCGCCGCGTGCATGCCGCTGAAGTCTGCTCCCTTCAAACTGAAAACTGGTCCAGACCTGAAACGATGGCGACAGGCCGTCAATAAATGCTCAAACACAGAAAACAGGACTAATCTGAAACTCATTCAGGTTCGATTTCTAACATTAACACACATGTCATTAAGTAAATAATCTTGATTTCATTTTATCCCACACAGAGAGCAACCCACAGGTTCACACTGAGCCCTTGCAGCTCGGCGTGGAGCACAAACAATGGCACTGTGTCTAAAACTTCGTGGGGTGTTGTTCAGGTCATCCATTGTGGTCTGTTGGAGGTTAAAGCCCACAGGGGGGAGGAAGAAACAAAATGGCATCCAGCACGGGAGCAGAAGTCAAGTTCTTCTCACAGAACCTTCCTCTCTGCAGATCGAGCTCGATTTAGGTCAAATATTAGCAGCTGCTTCTTTTTACGGCCACCTGACGTCTCTGCTCCGTCCTGCTGTTTGAGGTCTGTTTTCACCGCCAAAGATGGGAGTGGCATCCTGTTCACTGCAGGCACCTCGCCGATCCAGCGCGCTCCCATCCCGTAGTCTAATAAAACTCAATGTCAGGCTCCTCGAGAGGTGACCATCTAGATTCAGAGCCCTACAGTGTACAAATAAGATAAAGAACTTTATTGGCAATGTAATTATACAAGGAAATTTGTTTGGTAGCTCACAGAGGCCAGCAGCAATAAAACAAGAAGCAGCATAGTAACATAATAATCATAGTACACGTAGTAAAAGTATAAAATATAAAGTAAAAAGAAGGCACTAACACAGTAAGAAATATACATACATATATATATATATATATATATATATATATATATATGTATGTATATTTATATATATGTATACATATAAAACACCCAGCACGCCCCTGCGGGCGGTTTATCCTTCAAGCTCGGGTCCTCTACCAGAGGCCTGGGAGCTTGAGGGTCCTGCGCAGTATCTTAGCTGTTCCCAGGACTGCGCTCTTCTGGACAGAGATCTCCGATGTTGTTCCCGGGATCTGCTGGAGCCACTCGCCTAGCTTGGGAGTCACCACACCTAGTGCTCCGATTACCACGGGGACCACCGTTACCTTCACCCTTCACCTCCTCTCGAGCTCTTCTCTGAGCCCTTGGTATTTCTCCAGCTTCTCGTGTTCCTTCTTCCTGATATTGCTGTCATTCGGAACCGCTACATCGATCACTACGGCCATCTTCTTCTGTTTGTCTACCACCACTATGTCCGGTTGGTTAGCCACCACCATTTTGTCCGTCTGTATCTGGAAGTCCCACAGGATCTTAGCTCGGTCATTCTCCACCACCCTTGGGGGCATCTCCCATTTTGACCTCGGGACTTCCAGGTTATACTCGGCACAGATGTTCCTGTACACTATGCCGGCCACTTGGTTATGGCGTTCCATGTATGCCTTGCCTGCTAGCATCTTGCACCCTGCTGTTATGTGCTGGATTGTCTCTGGGGCATCTTTACACAGCCTTCACCTGGGGTCTTGCCTGGTGTGATAGACCCCAGCCTCTATGGATCTTGTGCTCAGAGCTTGTTCTTGTGCTGCCATGATTAGTGCCTCTGTGCTGTCTTTCAGTCCAGCTTTGTCCAGCCACTGGTAGGATTTCTGGATATCAGCCACCTCCTCTATCTGCCGGTGGTACATACCGTGCAGGGGCCTGTCCTTCCATGATGGTTCCTCGTCTCCCTCCTCTTTCTTGGGTTTCTGCTGCCTGAGGTATTCACTGAGCACTCGGTCAGTTGGGGCCATCTTCCCAATGTATTCTTGGATGTTCGTTGTCTCATCCTGGACTGTGGTGCTGACACTCACCAGTCCCCGGCCCCCTTCCTTCCGCTTAGCGTACAGCCTCAGGGTGCTGGACTTGGGGTGAAACCCTCCATGCATGGTAAGGAGCTTTCTTGTCTTTATGTCAGTGGCTTCTATCTCCTCCTTTGGCCAGCCTATTACCCCAGCAGGGTACCTGATCACGGGCAGGGCGTACGTGTTGATGGCCCGGATCTTGTTCTTACCATTCAGCTGACTCCTCAGGACTTGCCTGACCCTCTGCAGGTACTTGGTGGTTGCAGCCTTTCTAGCGGCCTCTTCATGGTTCCCATTCGCCTGCGGGATCCCCAGGTACTTGTAACTGTCCTCTATGTCTGCAATGTTGCCTTCTGGTAGTTCAATCCCCTCAGTTCTGACTACCTTCCCTCTCTTTGTTACCATCCGACTACACTTCTCCAGTCCGAACGACATTCCAATGTCATTGCTGTATAGCCTGGTAGTGTGGATCAGTGAATCGATGTCTCGTTCACTCTTGGCATACAGCTTGATGTCATCCATGTACAGGAGGTGGCTGACAACTGCTCCGTTCCGTAGTCGGTATCCGTAGCCAGTCTTGTTAATGATCTCACTGAGGGGGTTCAGGCCTATGCAGAACAGCAGTGGGGACAGAGCATCTCCTTGGTAGATCCCGCACTTGATGGTGACTTGTGCTATGGGCTTGGAGTTGGCCTCTAGTGTTGTCCGCCACATCCCCATTGAGTTCCTGATGAAGGCTCTTAGGGTCCCATTGATCTTGTACAATTCTAGGCATTCCAGTATCCAGCTGTGGGGCATTGAGTCATAGGCCTTCTTGTAATCAATCCAGGCAGTGCACAGGTTGGTCAGTCTGGTCTTGCAGTCTCGGCTGACTGTTCTGTCTACCAGTAGCTGGTGTTTTGCGCCTCTGGTATTCTTGCCAATTCCTTTCTGTGTCCCGCTCATGTATTGACCCATGTGCCTGTTCATCTTAGCCGATATGATGCCTGACAGGAGCTTCCATGTAGTACTGAGGCAGGTTATTGGTCGGTAGTTGGAGGGGACCGGTCCCTTCTTGGGGTCCTTGGGGATCAGGACCGTCCGACCTTCGGTTAGCCATTCCGGGTGTCTCTCGTTAACTAGCAGCTGGTTCATTTGTGCTGCCAGACGCTCGTGGAGTGCAGTCAGCTTCTTCAGCCAGTAGGCGTGAACCATGTCGGGCCCTGGTGCTGTCCAACTCTTCATACTGGAGACCCTTTCTTGGATATCTGCCACTGTGATGGTTACTGGACCCTGTTCAGGGAGGTCGCTGTGGTCTGCCCTCAGATCCACTAGCCACTGAGCATTGCCGTTATGGGTTGCGTCCTTCTCCCATATGCTCTTCCAGTATTGCTCCGTCTCCAGCCTTGGTGGTGCTGTTCTCTTATTGTTCCCTTGCCACTGAGAGTACACCTTTGCTGGTTCTGTGGAGAACAGCTGGTTTATTCTCCTGCCTTCTATCTCTCTGGTGTACCTCCTCAAGCGGCTGGCCAAGGCTGTGAGTGTTTGCTTGGCAGTTTCCAAGGCCTCAGGTATGGACAGCTTGCTGTATTTCTTAGGCACCTTCTTTGTCGCACCTTTCTGCAACTCCGTTAGTTGGCTAACCTCCCTCCGTGCTACTTTGATCTTGCCCTCTAGCCTCCTTCTCCATGGAGGGTACTGCCCCTTGTGGCTGTTCAACTTGTAGCCAAGCATCTCACTGATCACTGCTGCCGTATTGTAGATCAGCTTGTTAGTGTCGGTAATCGTGGTTGTAGGTTGAAGACTCACCTGTTCTCAGCTGCATTTGAATAAAGCACCAAATCCACACTTTAAGCTTAAATTTCAAAACTTACATTTAACTACTGATTTTATCTACTGTTCTGATTTTATCTGTTTTGATTTTATATACTGTTGTTTGTTTGTTTGTTTGTTTGTTTGTTTGTTTGTTTGTTTGTTTGTTAATTAGTTAGTTAGTTTATTTGCTTGTTTTATTCAATTTTAAATCATGCTTTTTATTTGTTCTTGTTTCTAATGTCTCTGTAAAGCACTTTGAATCACCTTGTTGTTGAATTGTGCTATACAAATAAACTTGCCTTGCCTTGCCTTGCCTTGTAGGTATTGTCCGTAGTGCTGCATTAACATCATCTAGCAGACCTTCTGAGGGTACTTCACGTAATCTTGGTAACCGGCTACGGGGGATCCAGGTTTCAAGCTTGGCCATGATCCTATTTTTCAGGTCAGTTCCTCTCGCACTCAACGATCCTTCTCCTATCGCACTTGGGGCTATGTACCCAATCTCGGGTGGGGGTGATGATATCTCCCCCCTGACCTGGCTTCCTCACCATGTATGTGGAGGGGTGGTCGTGTTGTTTTCTTGGCTCTTCTCTCTCTACAACGATCTCCTTTGTTTCGGCAGTGTTCAGAACCAGCTCGTTGTTTCCACACCATCCGATTAGATGTTGGACGTCCTCTCTGCAGTGAGACTCGTTGTTGTCTGATATCCTTCCCACTATTGTAGTGTCATCAGCAAACTTCACTGTGGTGTTAGAAGAGGAGTGGATGGGTTTGCAGTGGTGTGTGAATAGGGTGAAAAGAGCTGGACTCTGAGAACGCAGCCCTGTGGTGCTCCTGTGTTAATGGTGATAGCAGGTGATGTAGGGTTGCCCACTCTGACCTTTTGTAGCCTGTTTGTGAGGAGATCAAACATCCATGAGCAAAGTGTGGTGGTTAGTCCCAGGTCATTCAGCTTGTTTGTTTGGCACAATGGTGTTAAATGCCGAGCTGAAGTCTACAAATAGCATCCTAACATATGTATTGGGATGCTCCAGATGAGTCAGGCTGGTGTCAAGTGTGATTGAGTCAGCATCCTCTGTTGATCTGTTCCTGCAGTAAGCAAACTGTAGGCTGTCCAGGTCAGCAGGGATGTTGGCCTTGATGTGTGAAAGAACGAGTCTCTCAAAACACTTCCTGATAATTGGTGTCAGAGCGACCGGGCGATGGTCATTCAGACATTTTACTGACTGTCTTTTGGGCACAGGAATAATGGTAGTTGGTTTGAGGCATGTTGGGACTGCAGCCTGCTGCAGAGACAGATTGAAGATGTTGGTGAACACCCCGCCAGTTGGTGGGCACATGACTTCAGCATGTGTCCTGGAACCATGTCTGGTCCTGCTGCTTTGTTAACATTGATCCTCCTGAGCGTGGATCTCACCTGATGGCATTCGAAGACAGGTACCGGCTCCCCTATGGGTAATGGTGCTGTCTGGGTTCCCATGCCGTTGGAGCGACCATCAAATCCAGAGGCTAGAGGGTCTGCAGGTTCATCAGCCCATGGTCCACCTGTGGACCAGCCTGTGGCCTGTGGTCCCTGCTGGGACCTTTCTGTTTTGCTCTTTACTTTCATTTCAGTCTGCGAGGGTTCGGCAAAGATGGTAGTTTGGCAATAATTAACACCTCGGGAAACAGAAGAGCATAAAACATCCACTGATGGCAGACTGCACAGGAGAAACAGAAACTGTAATTATTCACTAATGTGGAGCACATGTTCATGCTCCGACCCCAACAGAATCTAAACCTGTGGGAAACATCTGCTAATGATGATTATGATGAAGAGAATCGTCAGACCTAAGCGATCAGAGCGAAGTGCGTCAGTCCTGAGAGTTTATGAACTCTGCATCTCATCAAAGAGTTTGTGCAAGCTCACAGCTGATCCACCGAGGAAAGGTTCAAAGCAGACGTGGAAGCTTTGTGGAATAATTAGCAGGAGATGGACCATTATGCAAAACGCCTACAGGAAGTTATTTCTGCTTAAACGGGCTTCTGAGGCAGGGCTATTAATATGTGTTCAACAAAGAAGCGAAGAGGACCTGCCTCCTAGTGCTGTTTGAGCTTTCCACCTCGATGTGGAGGCTGTGCTCCAGAGAAGATCCTGTTTCCATGAGGTGGACGGATTATTTCACAATGAGCCGAATCAGATCTGAAACATCAGGAGTTTGTGAGGAGTCCTGGAGGGGATGAGGGCCTCTGAAGTGATGCGGGATTTATAAATATGTTGCTTTAAATGTTCGGGCTGATGGAGGGAAGGCATAGAAAGCGTTTCACAGACTGCAGAAATCCTCAGTGCGGTTTCTGTTTATGATGCTTTAAGAACAATAACAAACCCTCCTCTTCATCGCTTTCATTTCCTGCTGCAGTTAATTCTCTGAATATTAAACACCTCCTCCCTCTTCCTCTCTCCCTGGTGACCACTGTCTTTAAATGCCCCCCCGCATCACCTCTGCTGCTCCCACTGTTGCCATGGTGACAACAATCCTCTGGTGATTAGTGTTAATTATCACCATGGCAACACCATCAGTAGCAGTGTAATCATGTGTCAGGAGGTGAGGAAGAGGAGGAGGATTTGAGAGAGCATGCTCACTGGTGAAGAACTTTGAGTCCAGAGGATGACGGGCAGAGATGAACCACCAATCAGGAAGCAGCTCGGATGTTTCCTTACTGGACTTCATTTAGTCCAAATATGTGTGCACATTTAGTCCAGTACAGACGTGAAAACAGAAGAAACACCCTCCAAAGGCGTTTAACGAGATGACAAAGGTATGACACTGATGTTAAAACTGATCTGAAAAGGTGAAGGATGGGTGTTGAGACTGTATGGGGTTGTTTTGATAATGGATTGCATTCATAAAGCGCTTTTCAATTCCACTATTCATTCACTCTCACATTCACACACTGGTGGAGGCAAACCACAGTTGTAGCGACAGCAGACTGACAGAAGCGAGGCTGCCATATCGCGCCATCGGCCCCTCTGGCCATCACCAGTAGCCAGTAGGTGAAGTGTCTTGCCCAGGGACACAACGACCAGGACAGACAGAGCTGGGGATCGAACCGGTGACCTTCTGGTTACAAGATAAGCTTCCCAATGTATGTGGTTGAATTTGTACCAAATCAGACTAAACTCAGACCAACTGCCTTTTTATATTTAGGGTATCTGTCAAAGACTTTTCTAGTCCAGAACCAACCAGATACATCTGACCTGTGGGGCGTGGTCTGAGGGAGCAGATGCACCTGTCCCCACCCACTTTCTGTTCTCATCCCCGGAGGATAAAATAATGCTGCTTGGCCAAGCCCGCAGACGTCTCATAAATTGAGCATTCTGTTCAGGATTCATGTCCAGGAACTGATCGATTACATGACTATCTTACAGACTGCTGTAAGACTGTGTCAATCCACAAGGTACAGAGGTCCATGAACATTAATTTATGGGCTGAACCTTGTTACCGAGTGACAGTCTTTATTTAGCTGCAATATGGGGACAAGTTTCACTAAATTTGACCAGAGACAAACGTCTGTTTTAGACCTTATACAGCCCTTCTACAGCCGTGAAAGTAGGATGATGTTCCACACAAAAAAATATCTGTCTGAAAAGATGAATTTTTGAGAATTTCTATGGAGCATGTAGGGGCATTAATAAAGTCTAGGACTGGGTGCACCAGAGGACCATCTGTAAAGGACCCCTTTGCATCTGTCGGTAGGTGTTCAGCATGCAGCGTGCAGCATTAATGTGGGGAAGGGGCATTTTCTAGCCCTCAACCATCATTTTTACCAGTTTACTATGAACCAGTAAAAACTGATCCCTGCTGTTGATGGTTTTACTTTTGTGGACTGAGGCAGAGTTCAGTCAAGCAAGCTGTGAGTTTTTCTTTAGTTTATGAAGCACAGGTGATCCATGAACCTCTTTATGTTTGAGGTTGAATTGCTTGACTGTTGGGGTGATGGCTGCACTCCAGAGTTCACCATTTGTAAGGAAATATTGATTTTGTTGGATGTTTATTGCTGAATAATTAACTTGTGGGTGTACCAGCAGATTTTAAAGGGTCGTGCCAACCTTGAAGTGAATAAGTATGACCAGATTCCTGTGGGGTGTTTATGTGTTATGTTCAGTACATTTTATTGTAGCATTAACTAAGGTCTGTAAAACTGTTTTTAAATCTGATGAATGTTTAATATTTATGTATTTTCATGTTTCTCTTTTATAACTCTAATGAAGAAGATTTCTCACACATACACCTTTACTTGACTTACAGTGACCCCCACAGCGCACACTTCCCTGCTTTTCTATTTAACTCTTACATTATGGATGTATTCATACATGCAGGTGTGTAGGTGGAAGTTTGTAGATGTTGGCTTATGAATGTGTGGACAAAAGCTCCTCAGTGAAGTCCTGTTTGTTTTAGATCCTCCTTAAACATCTGCTGAAGGTCATTACTGAACATCTGCCAGAGAGCCTTTTTGAACATCTGCTGAAGGTTATTACTGAACATCTGCCGGAGAGCCTTTTTGAACATCTGCTGAAGGTCATTACTGAACATCTGCCAGAGAGCCTTTTTGAACATCTGCTGAAGCTCATTACTGAACATCTGCCGGAGAGCCTTTTTGAACATCTGCTGAAAGTCATTACTGAACATCTGCCGTAGAGCCTTCTTGAACATCTGCTGAAAGTCATTACTGAACATCTGCCGGAGAGCCTTTTTGAACATCTGCTGAAGGTTATTACTGAACATCTGCCGGAGAGCTTTCTTGAACATCTGCTGAAACTCATTAAAGAACATCTGCCGGAGAGCCTTTTTGAACATCTGCTGAAGGTCATTACTGAACATCTGCCGGAGAGCCTTCTTGAACATCTGCTGAAGGTCATTACTGAACATCTACCAGAGATCCTCCATGAACATCTGCTGGAGAGCCTTCTTGAATATCTGCTGAAAGTGAAAGTCATTAGTGAACATCTGCATCTTCTTGAACATCTGCTGAAAGTCATTAATGAACATCTACCAGAGAGGCTTCTTGAACACCTGCTGAAACTCATTACTGAACATCTGCCAGAGAGCCTTTTTCAAAATCTGCTGAAGGTTATTAATGAACATCTGCCGGAGAGCCTTCTTGAACACCTGCTGAAACTCATTAAAGAACATCTGCCAGAGAGTCGTTTTGAACATCTGCTGAAAGTCATTAATGAACATCAGCTGGAGAGCCTTCTTGAACATCTGCTGAAAGTCATTAATGAACATCTGTTGGAGAGGCTTCTTGAACATCTGCTGAAAGTCATTAATGAACATCTGTTGGAGAGGCTTCTTGAACACCTGCTGAAACTCATTACTGAACATCTGCCAGAGAGCCTTTTTGAACATCTGCTGAAGGTTATTACTGAACATCTTCCCGAGATCCTTCTTGAACATCTGCTGAAAGTCATTACCGAACATCAGCCGGAGAGCCTTCTTGAACATCTGCTGAAAGTCATTAATGAACATCTGTTGGAGATCCTTCTTGAACATCTGCTGAAAGTCATTAATGAACATCTGTTGGAGATCCTTCTTGAACAGCTGCTGAAAGTCATTGTTGAACATCTGCTGAAAGTCATTACTGAACATCTGCTGAAAGTCATTACTGATCATCTGCTGAAAGTCATTAATGAACATCTGTTGGAGATCCTTCTTGAACAGCTGCTGAAAGTCATTGTTGAACATCTGCTGAAAGTCATTACTGAACATCTTCCGGAGAGCCTTCTTGATCATCTGCTGAAAGTGAAAGTCATTAATGAACATCTGTTGGAGATCCTTCTTGAACATCTGCTGAAAGTCATTAATGAACATCTGTTGGAGATCCTTCTTGAACATCTGCTGAAAGTCATTAATGAACATCTGTTGGAGATCCTTCTTGAACATCTGCTGAAAGTCATTAATGAACATCTGTTGGAGATCCTTCTTGAACAGCTGCTGAAAGTCATTGTTGAACATCTGCTGAAAGTCAT
>NC_140564.1:34787216-34822216 GCF_057381845.1 Rhamphochromis longiceps
CTGATATTGCTGTCATTCGGAACCGCTACATCGATCACTACGGCCGTCTTCTTCTGTTTGTCTACCACCACTATGTCCGGTTGGTTAGCCACCACCATTTTGTCTGTCTGTATCTGGAAGTCCCACAGGATCTTAGCTCGGTCATTCTCCACCACCCTTGGGGGCATCTCCCATTTTGACCTCGGGACTTCTAGGTTATACTCGGCACAGATGTTCCTGTACACTATGCCGGCCACTTGGTTATGGCGTTCCATGTATGCCTTGCCTGCTAGCATCTTGCACCCTGCTGTTATGTGCTGGATTGTCTC
Source organism: Rhamphochromis longiceps (assembly GCF_057381845.1). Taxonomy (NCBI): domain Eukaryota; kingdom Metazoa; phylum Chordata; class Actinopteri; order Cichliformes; family Cichlidae; genus Rhamphochromis; species Rhamphochromis longiceps. Next base: position 34,787,525 of record NC_140564.1, read on the forward strand.
TGGGGCATCTTTACACAGCCTGCACCTGGGGTCTTGCCTGGTGTGATAGACCCCAGCCTCTATGGATCTTGTACTCAGAGCTTGTTCTTGTGCTGCCATGATTAGTGCCTCTGTGCTGTCTTTCAGTCCAGCTTTGTCCAGCCACTGGTAGGATTTCTGGATATCAGCCACCTCCTCTATCTGCCGGTGGTACATACCGTGCAGGGGCCTGTCCTTCCATGATGGTTCCTCGTCTCCCTCCTCTTTCTTGGGTTTCTGCTGCCTGAGGTATTCACTGAGCACTCGGTCAGTTGGGGCCATCTTCCCAATGTATTCTTGGATGTTCCTTGTCTCATCCTGGACTGTGGTGCTGACACTCACCAGTCCCCGGCCCCCTTCCTTCCGCTTAGCGTACAGCCTCAGGGTGCTGGACTTGGGGTGAAACCCTCCATGCATGGTCAGGAGCTTTCTTGTCTTTATGTCAGTGGCTTCTATCTCCTCCTTTGGCCAGCCTATTACCCCAGCAGGGTACCTGATCACGGGCAGGGCGTATGTGTTGATGGCCCGGATCTTGTTCTTACCATTCAGCTGACTCCTCAGGACTTGCCTGACCCTCTGCAGGTACTTGGTGGTTGCAGCCTTTCTAGCGGCCTCTTCATGGTTCCCATTTGCCTGCGGGATCCCCAGGTACTTGTAACTGTCCTCTATGTCTGCAATGTTGCCTTCTGGTAGTTCAATCCCCTCAGTTCTGACTACCTTCCCTCTCTTTGTTACCATCCGACTACACTTCTCCAGTCCGAACGACATTCCAATGTCATTGCTGTATAGCCTGGTAGTGTGGATCAGTGAATCGATGTCTCGTTCACTCTTGGCATACAGCTTGATGTCATCCATGTACAGGAGGTGGCTGACAACTGCTCCGTTCCGTAGTCGGTATCCGTAGCCAGTCTTGTTAATGATCTCACTGAGGGGGTTCAGGCCTATGCAGAACAGCAGTGGGGACAGAGCATCTCCTTGGTAGATCCCGCACTTGATGGTAACTTGTGCTATGGGCTTGGAGTTGGCCTCTAGTGTTGTACGCCACATCCCCATTGAGTTCCTGATGAAGGCTCTTAGGGTCCCATTGATCTTGTACAATTCTAGGCATTCCAGTATCCAGCTGTGGGGCATTGAGTCATAGGCCTTCTTGTAATCAATCCAGGCAGTGCACAGGTTGGTCAGTCTGGTCTTGCAGTCTCGGCTGATTGTTCTGTCTACCAGTAGCTGGTGTTTTGCACCTCTGGTATTCTTGCCAATTCCTTTCTGTGTCCCGCTCATGTATTGACCCATGTGCCTGTTCATCTTAGCCGATATGATGCCTGACAGGAGCTTCCATGTAGTACTGAGGCAGGTTATTGGTCGGTAGTTGGAGGGGACCGCTCCCTTCTTGGGGTCCTTGGGGATCAGGACCGTCCGACCTTCGGTTAGCCATTCCGGGTGTCTCTCGTTAACTAGCAGCTGGTTCATTTGTGCTGCCAGACGCTCGTGGAGTGCAGTCAGCTTCTTCAGCCAGTAGGCGTGAACCATGTCGGGCCCTGGTGCTGTCCAACTCTTCATACTGGAGACCCTTTCTTGGATATCTGCCACTGTGATGGTTACTGGACCCTGTTCAGGGAGGTCGCTGTGGTCTGCCCTCAGATCCACTAGCCACTGAGCATTGCCGTTATGGGTTGCATCCTTCTCCCATATGCTCTTCCAGTATTGCTCCGTCTCCAGCCTTGGTGGTGCTGTTCTCTTATTGTTCCCTTGCCACTGAGAGTACACCTTTGCTGGTTCTGTGGAGAACAGCTGGTTTATTCTCCTGCCTTCTATCTCTCTGGTGTACCTCCTCAAGCGGCTGGCCAAGGCTGTGAGTCTTTGCTTGGCAGTTTCCAAGGCCTCAGGTATGGACAGCTTGCTGTATTTCTTAGGCACCTTATTTGTCGCACCTTTCTGCAACTCTGTTAGTTGGCTAACCTCCCTCCGTGCTACTTTGATCTTGCCCTCTAGCCTCCTTCTCCATGGAGGGTACTGCCCCTTGTGGCTGTTCAACTTGTAGCCAAGCATCTCACTGATCACTGCTGCCGTATTGTAGATCAGCTTGTTAGTGTCGGTAATCGTGGTTGTAGGTATTGCCCGTAGTGCTGCATTAACATCATCTAGCAGACCTTCTGAGGGTACTTCACGTAATCTTGGTAACTGGCTACGGGGGATCCAGGTTTCAAGCTTGGCCATGATCCTATTTTTCAGGTCAGTTCCTCTCGCACTCAACGATCCTTCTCCTATCGCACTTGGGGCTATGTACCCAATCTCGGGTGGGGGTGATGATATCTCCCCCCTGACCTGGCGTCCTGACTCCTCCTTGCCGTAGCATTTGTGTTGTACCTCGTCAATCTCTAGCTGTGAGAGCAGTCCCTTCTTTCGAATGTTGGAACACTGAGCTACTAGTTGTTTCGCTGTCATTGTGGATGTTGGGTATCGAAGAATCCATAGGTCCCTCATCCTATTCATGTAGCCCCTTCCGCCGGGGTTACTTGCGTAGTAGCATTCCAACAACGCCCTGTTTTCGTCCCTTGCCCACCGATGCCTTCTTGTTCCAGTAGCCCACTTTTCGTCAGGGTGCCCTGGTTCCTCAACACCTGACGCGGACCTTGTTGATCCGGGCGACGTCCGAGCCGGCATGCCTTCATATTTATCTGTCTCGCTCATGTCTGCGGTAGGCTTGCTTAGCATAGGGGGTCTAGCCTTAGGACCCTTACTGGATACAGACGCCCCAGGCAGGAATCGAACTTGCGATATATATATATATATATATATATATATATATATATATATATATATATATATATATATATATGTATATATATATATAAATATATAAAACACCCAGCACGCCCCTGCGGGCGGTTTATCCTTCAAGCTCGGGTCCTCTACCAGAGGCCTGGGAGCTTGAGGGTCCTGCGCAGTATCTTAGCTGTTCCCAGGACTGCGCTCTTCTGGACAGAGATCTCCGATGTTGTTCCCGGGATCTGCTGGAGCCACTCGCCTATCTTGGGAGTCACCGCACCTAGTGCTCCGATTACCACGGGGACCACCGTTACCTTCACCCTCCACATCCTCTCGAGCTCTTCTCTGAGCCCTTGGTATTTCTCCAGCTTCTCGTGTTCCTTCTTCCTGATATTGCTGTCATTCGGAACCGCTACATCGATCACTACGGCCGTCTTCTTCTGTTTGTCTACCACCACTATGTCCGGTTGGTTAGCCACCACCATTTTGTCCGTCTGTATCTGGAAGTCCCACAGGATCTTAGCTCGGTCATTCTCCACCACCCTTGGGGGCATCTCCCATTTTGACCTCGGGACTTCCAGGTTATACTCGGCACAGATGTTCCTGTACACTATGCCGGCCACTTGGTTATGGCGTTCCATGTATGCCTTGCCTGCTAGCATCTTGCACCCTGCTGTTATGTGCTGGATTGTCTCTGGGGCATCTTTACACAGCCTGCACCTGGGGTCTTGCCTGGTGTGATAGACCCCAGCCTCTATGGATCTTGTGCTCAGAGCTTGTTCTTGTGCTGCCATGATTAGTGCCTCTGTGCTGTCTTTCAGTCCAGCTTTGTCCAGCCACTGGTAGGATTTCTGGATATCAGCCACCTCCTCTATCTGCCGGTGGTACATACCGTGCAGGGGCCTGTCCTTCCATGATGGTTCCTCGTCTCCCTCCTCTTTCTTGGGTTTCTGCTGCCTGAGGTATTCACTGAGCACTCGGTCAGTTGGGGCCATCTTCCCAATGTATTCTTGGATGTTCGTTGTCTCATCCTGGACTGTGGTGCTGACACTCACCAGTCCCCGGCCCCCTTCCTTCCGCTTAGCGTACAGCCTCAGGGTGCTGGACTTGGGGTGAAACCCTCCATGCATGGTAAGGAGCTTTCTTGTCTTGATTTCAGTGGCTTCTATCTCCTCCTTTGGCCAGCCTATTACCCCAGCAGGGTACCTGATCACGGGCAGGGCGTACGTGTTGATGGCCCGGATCTTGTTCTTACCATTCAGCTGACTCCTCAGGACTTGCCTGACCCTCTGCAGGTACTTGGTGGTTGCAGCTTTTCTAGCGGCCTCTTCATGGTTCCCATTCGCCTGTGGGATCCTCAAGTACTTGTAACTGTCCTCTATGTCTGCAATGTTGCCTTCTGGTAGTTCAATCCCCTCAGTTCTGACTACCTTCCCTCTCTTTGTTACCATCCGACTACACTTCTCCAGTCCGAACGACATTCCAATGTCATTGCTGTATAGCCTGGTAGTGTGGATCAGTGAATCGATGTCTCGTTCACTCTTGGCATACAGCTTGATGTCATCCATGTACAGGAGGTGGCTGACAACTGCTCCGTTCCGTAGTCGGTATCCGTAGCCAGTCTTGTTAATGATCTCACTGAGGGGGTTCAGGCCTATGCAGAACAGCAGTGGGGACAGAGCATCTCCTTGGTAGATCCCGCACTTGATGGTGACTTGTGCTATGGGCTTGGAGTTGGCCTCTAGTGTTGTACGCCACATCCCCATTGAGTTCCTGATGAAGGCTCTTAGGGTCCCATTGATCTTGTACAATTCTAGGCATTCCAGTATCCAGCTGTGGGGCATTGAGTCATAGGCCTTCTTGTAATCAATCCAGGCAGTGCACAGGTTGGTCAGTCTGGTCTTGCAGTCTCGGCTGATTGTTCTGTCTACCAGTAGCTGGTGTTTTGCGCCTCTGGTATTCTTGCCAATTCCTTTCTGTGTCCCGCTCATGTATTGACCCATGTGCCTGTTCATCTTAGCCGATATGATGCCTGACAGGAGCTTCCATGTAGTACTGAGGTAGGTTATTGGTCGGTAGTTGGAGGGGACCGGTCCCTTCTTGGGGTCCTTGGGGATCAGGACCGTCCGGCCTTCAATTAGCCATTCCGGGTGTCTCTCGTTAACTAGCAGCTGGTTCATTTGTGCTGCCAGACGCTCGTGGAGTGCAGTCAGCTTCTTCAGCCAGTAGGCGTGAACCATGTCGGGCCCTGTTGCTGTCCAACTCTTCATACTGGAGACCCTTTTTTGGATATCTGCCACTGTGATGGTTACTGGACCCTGTTCAGGGAGGTCACTGTGGTCTGCCCTCAGATCCACTAGCCACTGAGCATTGCCGTTATGGGTTGCGTCCTTCTCCCATATGCTCTTCCAGTATTGCTCCGTCTCCAGCCTTGGTGGTGCTGTTCTCTTATTGTTCCCTTGCCACTGAGAGTACACCTTTGCTGGTTCTGTGGAGAACAGCTGGTTTATTCTCCTGCCTTCTATCTCTCTGGTGTACCTCCTCAAGCGGCTGGCCAAGGCTGTGAGTCTTTGCTTGGCAGTTTCCAAGGCCTCAGGTATGGACAGCTTGCTGTATTTCTTAGGCACCTTATTTGTCGCACCTTTCTGCAACTCCGTTAGTTGGCTAACCTCCCTCCGTGCTACTTTGATCTTGCCCTCTAGCCTCCTTCTCCATGGAGGGTACTGCCCCTTGTCGCTGTTCAACTTGTAGCCAAGCATCTCACTGATCACTGCTGCCGTATTGTAGATCAGCTTGTTAGTGTCGGTAATCGTGGTTGTAGGTATTGCCCGTAGTGCTGCATTAACATCATCTAGCAGACCTTCTGAGGGTACTTCACGTAATCTTGGTAACCGGCTACAGGGGATCCAGGTTTCAAGCTTGGCCATGATCCTATTTTTCAGGTCAGTTCCTCTCGCACTCAACGATCCTTCTCCTATCGCACTTGGGGCTATGTACCCAATCTCGGGTGGGGGTGATGATATCTCCCCCCTGACCTGGCGTCCTGACTCCTCTTTGCCGTAGCATTTGTGTTGTACCTCGTCAATCTCTAGCTGTGAGAGCAGTCCCTTCTTTCGAATGTTGGAACACTGAGCTACTAGTTGTTTCGCCGTCATTGTGGATGTTGGGTATCGAAGAATCCATAGGTCCCTCATCCTATTCATGTAGCCCCTTCCGCCGGGGTTACTTGCGTAGTAGCATTCCAACAACGCCCTGTTTTCGTCTCTTGCCCACCGATGCCTTCTTGTTCCAGTAGCCCACTTTTCATCAGGGTGCCCTGGTTCCTCAACACCTGACGCGGACCTTGTTGATCCGGGCGACGTCCATGCCTTCATATTTATCTGTCTCGCTCATGTCTGCGGTACTTGCGATCCTCTGTTCCTCTTTTCCAAAGGCGTGTAGTCTAACCACTACGCTATCCAGCTGCATATATATATATATATATATATATATATATATATATATATATATATATATATATATATATATATATATATATATATATATATATATATATATATATAGTATATACATTGGGTGAATGTGCAGTAGTAGCAGCAAGCAGGTGAATTCTGTACATTAATATGAATAGACATCTGACTAGTCCGGCATCTCCTGATGTAGGTGTCCTGAAGCGGGGGGAGAGCAATCCTGCAGCAGCGCTCTGCTGTACAGATCACTCTCTGGAGAGCTTTTTGGTCCTTCACACCGCTGTTCCCAAACCACGATGTCATGTTCTGTGTGAGGATGCTCTCCACAGCGCCTGTATAGAAGATCCTGAGGATCTTTGGAGAGACCCTGAACTTCCTCAGTTGTCGTAGGTGATACAGGCGCTGCCTAGCCTTTTTGGTCTGGACCTGAATGTGGTCAGCCCATGTCAGGTCTGAGGAGATGTGGACACCAAGATACTTGAAGGACTGCACCCTCTCCACTGGAGCTCCATTGATGATAATGGGCTTGTAGTCTCTATGCTGACCCCTTCTGAAGTCCACCACCACCGATCAGCAAGCACTCCAGCGGGTGGTGAAGGAAGCTGGCAGAATTATTGGAACAAGTCTGCCAGAGATCAGTAACATCTTCCCCACTCGCTGTCTGAGGAGGGTGCACAGTATCCTGCAGGACCAACATCACCCTGCGCGCCACCTTTTCCATCTGCTGCCCTCAGGGAGAAGGTACAGGTCTATACAGGCCAGAACATCCAGACTGGCCAACAGCCTGTATCCACAGGCTGTGAGGCTCCTGAACTCTCTGCCCCCCTCTCACGGACAATAACCATATCCAACTTCTTAATAGCAATGAACTGGTCTGCATTGGTGCATCATATCTTTATTCTCTTCCCCCTCCTGCCCCCCCCCCCCCCCTCTTTCTTAAATAGATAACTATCATATCTGATATCATATCTCACAGTACAATAATATTGAATGGGTTGCATTGTTGTATTTTGTCATGTTTCTCAGGTCTTTGTCTGAATTTCTACGAACATTATTGCTAAGGATTGTCTTATTGCATTGGAGTCACACTGGGTTAAATATGTACACTTGGGTTTTAAGGGGTATTTATTATTTTCTTCTTTTTTTTGGGTTGTATGGAAGCCCCAAACGCAATTTCATTGTTCTTGACAATGACAATAAATAAATAAATACAAAAATACACCAGCTCCTTGATCTTGCTGACGTTCAGCTGGAGGTGGTTGTCCTGGCACCACGATGCCAGATTCTTCACTTCATCCATGTAGGCCGCCTCATCGTTGTTGGAGATGGCACCCAACACCACTGTGTTGTCAGCAAACTTCACAATGGTGTTGGAGCCATGGGTGGCCACACAGTCTGAAGTGTAGAGGGAGTAGAGCAGTGGCGAGAGGACACATCCCTGAGGTGCTCCTGTGTTGATGGTGATGCTGTTGGAGAAGCACCTGCCCACCCTCACCACCTGAGTTCATCCAGTGAGGAAGTCCAACACCCATGCACACAGACGGCTGTTAAGTCCCAGATCCCTCAGCTTTGTGAACAGTCTGCAGGGCACTATTGTGTTAAACGCTGAACTGTAATCAACAAACAGCATTCACACATAGTTACCCTGTTTCTTGTCCACATGGCTGAGAGTGGTGTGTAGGACGTGGGCGATGGCATGTGAATGTGCAAGATGTATTTATGATCAACGTGTGCTTTTTGAGCAACATACAGTTCACTTATTTTGAGACAATCATGCACAAGCTCTAATGGGACACATAAAATGATGTGGTGGGCCACATTTGGCTCGCAGGCCTTGAGTTTGACACGCATCCTAAAACTTTCAAGGAGGATTCAAGGAGACTCCACCAGGAACTGTCAACACAAACATCTGAACCCTCTGAACAAAATCCTGCTCCTCACATACAAAGTCTTAAATAATCAGGCCCCATCTTCTCTTAATGACCTTGTAGTACCATATCACCCTATTAGAGCACTTCGCTCTCGCTCTGCAGGCCTACTTGTTGTTCCTAGAGTATTTAAAAGTAGAATGGGAGGCAGAGCCTTCAGTTTTCAGGCCCCTCTTCTTTGATACCCACATTGAGATATTTCTAATGTTCAGAGGGTTCTGATGTTCGATTAACTGAAGGCTTTTCAGGGAGTTTTTAGGACTTCCTGATAATAATGAATTACAGTCGTCCAGCCTGGAAGTAATAAATGCATGAACTAGTTTTTCAGCGTCACTCTGAGACAGGATATTTCTAACTTTAGAGATGTTGCACAAATGGAAGAACGCAGTCTTACATATTTGTTTAATATGTGCGTTGAAGGACATGTCCTGGTCAAAAATGACTCCAAGGTTCCTCACAGTGTTACTGGAGGCCAAGGTAATGCCATCCAGAGGAAGAATCTGCTTAGAGACCATATTTCTAAGCTTTTCAGGGCCGAGTACAATAACCTCAGTTTGATCTGAATTAAGAAGCAGAAAGTTAGCGGCCATCCAGGTCTTTATGTCTTTAAGACATTCCTGCAGTTTAACTCATTGGTGTGTGTTATCTGGCTTCATGGACAGATAGAGCTGGGTGTCATCAGCATAGCAGTGTAAATGTATGCTATGTCTTCTAATGATGCTGCCTAAGGGAAGCATGTATAATGTAAACAGAATTGGTCCTAGCACTGAACCCTGTGGAACTCCATAATTAACCTCAGTGTGTGAAGAGGACTCTCCATTTACATGCACAAACTGGAGTCTATTAGATAGATATGATACAAACCACTGCAGCGCAGTACCTGTAATACCTACAGCATGTTCTAATCGCTCTAATAGGATATTATGGTCGACAGTATCGAACGCTGCACTGAGGTCTAGCAGGACAAGCACAGAGATGAGTCCACTGTCAGAGGCCATAAGAAGATCATTTGTAACCTTCACTAAAGCTGTTTCTGTGCTGTGATGAGCTCTGAAACCTGACTGAAACTCTTCAAATAAACCTCTGCAGATGATCTGTTAGCTGTTTGACAACTACGCTTTCAATATGCAAGGTTATTAATCAGTTATTAAGTCATGTACTAACAGAGACTTGGAAGAGAGAGACGTAATGTTGAATAATCCACATTTCACTGTTTTACTCTTTGGTGCTGTTGATTTACTGTATTGTTCTGTCTTTGTGATTTTTTATGTAAAAGTTGTTTTTTGCTTCTGATGGTGTTTTATGGGGGTTAACAGGAGGACAGAAGACTCCTGGTCCCAACTCTGCACATGTGTGGTCTGATTTGTTCACCCTTGGTTGTTTGGGTTCTTTACTCGCTCTCTCTGTTTTCTGGCACTGCTACAGGTTTTTCCCTTTTTGTAGACCACCTCTGACATGATCCTAAAAGTTAGTTCAGAGATGTGTGCTAGCACACGTGAGTGTGGACTTGTTGGATTCTTTCAGTTTGAAGCATCATTCTGGGATGACTGGGATCAAACACCAGCTTCGGTCAGAGCAAGGTGAGGACATGGAGCCTTTTGTTCATTGTTCCTGGCACCAGCTGTTTGCTTGTGTCGCTGCTGACGTCGTGTGCTGGTCCAGATGTGGCTGAGCCAGATGTTGTACATCAGGTGTTGGGATGAAGAGTGTGAAGAGGATCAGAGAGCAGGCTGAAGTGCAACGCCTGCTCGTACAGCAGGTTAACACACTCAGTGTCAGACACTTTCCACCTGGATGGATTAACACGTAACATCCGCTCATTAGCGGCGATGGGCCGCGAACGCCGGCGCTCTGCGTGTGAGAGCGATGACATTTCACAGGTTGTTTGGTTTGCATGTAGACCGCGTTTGATCTGACACGCCTGCACAGGTGGAGAGAAAGAACGGGGTTACACTTCCTCATTAAACATGACAGAGATCACAGAGAACACTTCAGACATGCTGCGCTGAGCCCATTATCACAGATCTGCAGCTACTCGGGCCTTCTGATGCAGGAAAACATGCGTTTCTCATATCGAACGCCTTCAACGTGTTTCAGTGGGAAATTAAGATGCTGTATGTGTTTCCGTTCCACATCAGAGCTAATCTCAGACATCTACATCCACGTCTGCTCCCACCATCTCACTCAGATGGATGATGTGAGCACGAGCAGCTGCTGAAAATGCTGCAGTGTGGCAGCAGCTGGAGTCTCCCCTATGAATTTTATGGCCTGCAAGAGTAAAAGTTATAAAGATCCACAGATCCATCAATAAAATAAACTTTCATGAAGTTCGCTCCTTTCAACAAAAATATTAACCCTCCAAGATTAGTGCAGGTGAGTCTCTAATGAGTCCGCCTTCCCCTCAGGTGTCCGCTGTATCCTTCACTGCTGTTGGGAGTTGCTCACCTCAAACCGACATTTTCTCCTGTTGTCACACATCTGCTCGTCTCTTTCCTCTCCTGATTTCACAGGGACGAGCTGTCCATCGTCATAACTCAACAACAACAAGCAACCTGACGTTAACGTAAACGAAGGAAGCTGAACGTCTGCAGCTGATATCCGACCAGCTCAGAGTCTTTGTTTCCGCTCACACCGGTTTGTCCCTGGATTCAGACCTGAACATGTAAATAAGATGTGTGTGAGCGTGTGTGTGAGTGTGTGTGTGTGTGGAGGCATCCGTCTCATCAATCTGTCACTCTGGAGACGTGTCAGTCTAAACAGAGCTCAGCCAATCACAGGGCAGGAGCAGGGGAGCAGGGGCTGGAGGTAAAGTCTCACCAATTTACCTGTTGGAGGTGTGTGAGGAACACACACACACACGCCCTCAGTGTGGTGTGTTGTGACGACATCACAGAGTAAATCAGCTGAATGAAAGCTTTGGAGATGAAGGCTGATGCAGAGTCTTCGTCCTCTTGATGATCGTCTCACTCGACTTCCTGCAGAAACTTCTTGAATCAGCTGATTTTAGGAAACGTCCAGGAACTGATGTGTTCGCATCACCTTTACTGAAGCAGTCGTGGCTCAGATTAATAAACAGTTATAAACAGCTAAACGCTAGTTTAGATCAGCGCGTTGAGTGGTGAGCCAGCCCGGGTTCGAGTCCCGGCCGGTCTCCCCCTCTCTCTATACCAGCTTCCTTCACTGATCTGTCTTTAAAAAAAAAAAAATACAACTTACATTTCACAGTAAGTTTCTGTATATTTCATCTCTAACTCTGTGAAACAAACGTCAGTTTTATCCCAAGTAACAAACACACTGTGAGCTGTGCATTCACACAACTTGGATAAAAGGGAGGAAACGTCTGAATTTAGAGACTGGAGGGAACGATGGTTATTACGTTTAAATTTAGTTTTACTTTGATTTGAACTTTGGTTTTGCTCAGGCGGTAAAAACTACTCAGCAGGTGTGAGGATGGCTGGAGGCAGAAACAATGGGTGAATAAAATCTTCTATCCTTCTTCTTCCAGCAGTGGATCAGTGTCCATCCTTATTCTGCAACTTAGCCATAGAAAAGGGAAAATAACCAGTTATATCCAACTTAAAGATGAGCTCAAACACCTGAGGAGATGATCCTGCACACACTGGAGCCCATTTCAGTCACGCTGACTCCTGCTCACATCTTCAGCTGTTCCGTTCACTCCAGGTAATAACAATTAAAATTGATTATTTATTACATGAACAGCAATGCTTAGTCTGTCAGTCACACGGCCACTGTGACGTGTTAAACGTGTGGAAATAACTGTAAATATTTAAGCAGTCGTAACATTAGACAATCATAGAGGTACAACCTGGTACAGTCTGAGAGGGCCTAGACTGGTTTGACGGGTCCAAACTAGCCAGAGGCCAAGTGGAATGTTTACGTTTTGTTTTGTTTTTTTTCTTCTCGTTTTTTTTCCTCCTCTCTTTTCCCCCTCTTGGTTTTATGCTGCTCACCCCTGTCCTTGGTTTCTTTCTTTATTCCTTTCACTGCCTCGATCACCTGCTTCGACACTCATCCACAAACATCCTTTATTTCGACACATACGCACCATGCGCTCAACGGCAGCACATTTACATCAGTCAGACAGCGCACACAGTCGTTTAGGATACACACACTTAAGCCAAGCCTACTCATATTAGTAACTATGCATACACAAAGTCAGACTCAGGGAGCATCTCGCCACACATTTTTTCTCTCTCTCCTTCTCTTTATTTATGAACAAGTGACGTATTCTCTCCACCTGGCTAAGCGACGCACACAGCATACATCCCTAGTTATACACAAACATCTATGGGTACACTGAGGTTCATTACATGGAATATAAATGGAGCTGGCTCCAGAGTAAAGAGGTTAAAAATATTTAACCAACTCAAAAAACTACAGGCAGATGTTGTCCTTTTACAAGAGACCCACAGACCTCCCTCCCACCTTCTTCCCTTTCAGAATGTCTATCCGAGTTAAAATCCTGGTTTACCTCTAATTTTCTAAAGCTCAAGGAGGATAAAACTGAGATCCTCCTTATTGGCACCAAATCCAACCTTTTGAAGGCAAACCATTTCTCACTTACCATCGATAACTCCACAGTTTTCCCTTCTCCTCAGGTTAAGAGCCTTGGTGTCATCCTAGACAGTACACTTTCTTATAAATCACACATCAATAACCTCACCCGTTCTGCCTACTTCCATCTACGTAACATTAACAGATTGCTTCCTTCTCTTTCCACCCAGTCTACGTCCATTCTTGTACATAGTCTTGTTACCTCCCGTATTGACTACTGCAATTCTCTTCTGCATGGTCTCCCCCAAAAATCCCTCCATAAGCTTCAACTGGTTCAGAACTCTGCTGCTCGCATTATCACCAGAACCCCTCCTACCAGCACATCACCTGTTCTTCAGGAACTTCACTGGCTCCCTGTGAAATTCCGGATAATTTTCAAACTTCTTCTGCTCACCTTCAAGGCCATTCATAACCTCGCTCCTTCTTACCTTTCTGACCTGTTAACCACCACTTGTTCTGCCCGTTCACTTCGTTCTTCTTCTGTCCAGCTTACTGTACCTTCCTTCCGCCTCACCACCGTGGGAAGCAGAGCTTTCAGCTGCTCTGCTCCCAGGCTGTGGAACTCTCTGCCCCCTGAAATAAGAAATATTGGTTCTCTCCCCCAGTTTAAATCCCAACTCAAAACTCATCTGTTCAAATCTGCATATTCACTGTGAATCCACTGTTTGTTCATTTTATCTTGTGCTTTATTTTATTGTTCTTATTCTGCCATTGTTTTACTAAGTGTTTTATCCTATTGTAAAGTGTCCTTGGGTGATTTGAAAGGTGCTCATAAATAAAATTTATTATTATTATTATTAGAGGTTCGAATGAACTTAAAACACCTGAGTTTCCTGATGTGTTCTCAGCTTGTTATAATTCTAGACAAAGGGGAGCAGCAATTTTAATACATAAAAATATTAATTTCACAGTACTCGATACAGTTATAGATCCAGAGGGCAGATTCTTAATCATTAAACTATCTATACGTGATAAAAAGCTATGTATTGCAAGTATATATGGTCCAAATGTTGATGATCCCTCATTCTTTCACGGTTTTTTCAGTGCACTCTCTGAACACTTAGATGGCACACTTGTTCTTGGAGGCGACCTCAACCTTGGACTAAATGAAGACATGGATAGGCTCAATACAGCGGGAACTCAGCGTAATTGGCAGTCCACAAATATAATCAAACAGTATATGAGCGACTTTGGTCTTTGCGATGCATGGCGCTCCCTTCACCCCACCAGTAAGGAATATACTTTTTTCTCGCATGTCCATCACTCCTACTCTCGTCTGGATTATTTTTTGGTCAGCAGCTCACTGCTGAACGACATTTCAGACACTGAGATTCACCCTATAGCTGTCAGCGATCATGGTCCTGTATCTTTAACACTAATGCACAAGAATAATACTACGCCAAAAAAAAACTGGAGATTTAATATATCACTACTTAAAGATGAAGACTTTATTAAATATTTTAAAAAAGAGTGGACTTCATATTTGGACTATAATGACACTCCCGAAACATCAGCTTCTGTTCTATGGGAAGCAGGGAAAGCTGTGATGAGAGGTAAAATAATTTCTTTCTCATCACATAAAAAGAAAAAAGAAAACAAAAATATTCAGGAATTAGAAAAAAACATCAAATCACTAGAAGAAGCCTACGCGTCCCACCAAGATCAGGAAACATTGAACAAAATACGCAAAACAAAACTAGAATTAAATGAGATAATTGATAAAAAAACAAAATTCTTAGTACAAAGACTACGCCTACAAAATTATGAACATGGTAATAAATCCGGTCAATTTCTAGCAAACCAGCTAAAAATAAATAAAGAAAAAACAACTATATGTGCTGTTCAAGATCCATCTGGGAACACATTATATGATCCGATACAAATAAACAACATTTTCAGGGATTTCTATAAAACGTTGTATTCACCACAAATAAACCCATCTAAAAAATAAATTGATCAGTTTTTGGACAACATAACTCTTCCAAAATTATTAGACACTCAAGCAATGGCACTGGATTCACCACTGACACCAGGTGAACTCCAGGAAGCCCTGATAAGTATGCCCAATAATAAGGCTCCAGGTCCAGACGGCTTTCCTGCAGAATTCTACAAAGAATTCTGGTCGATTCTAGCACCAGTTTTCTACAGAACGTTGTTGGAAATTAAAGAAAAGGGCAGACTTCCATCAAATATGAATTCTGCAAACATTAATCTCCTGCTAAAACCAGGCAAAGACCCTGTATATCCCTCAAGCTATCGTCCAATATCCCTTATAAATGTAGACCTTAAAATAATCTGCAAAGCTCTCTCAAAGAGACTGGAGAAAATAACCCCCCTCTTAATTCATCCTGACCAAACTGGTTTCATAAAGGGTAGGCGCTCATCAACAAATACACGTAGATTACTTAATTTGATAGACTACTCATACAGTAAAAACCTAGAAACTACAATATTCTCTTTAGACGCAGAAAAAGCATTCGACAGAGTTAACTGGAAATTTCTATTTGCAACTTTACACAAATTTGGTTTTGGATCCTCTTTCATTAACTGGTTAAAAATATTATATAACTCCCCAACAGCTTGTGTCAGAACAAATGACCAGACATCCTCCAGCTTCTGTCTCTTGAGGGGCACCAGGCAGGGATGCCCACTCTCCCCTTCACTGTTTGCAATTTTTATTGAACCACTAGCAGCAGCAATTAGACAGAATTCAGTAATTAAGGGCATAAAATGCAAGAACGCGGAACATAAAATCAGCCTTTATGCAGATGATGTGTTACTCTTTCTCCAAAATTCACAAACCAATATCTCTGGGGTGATTGAATTGATAAACTCTTTTGCAAGAATATCAGATTACTCAATTAACTGGTCAAAATCTACAGTCCTACCGATTAATTGCTCCCTCCATAATTCCTCTTCTACACCACTGCAATCGGGAAATATAAAATATTTAGGTATTAATGTTTCTCCCAAGCTTGCAGATCTAACTAAATTAAACCATATCCCACTTTTAAAGAAGGTAGAAGGTGATCTGGCTAGATGGAAATGTCTACCCATATCACTCATGGGAAGGGTTGCCGCTATAAAAATGATGGTCTTACCAAAAATAAATTATTTATTCTCAATGATCCCAACTAAACCGCCACAAGATTGGTTCAGATCTCTAGATTCATGTATGTCCAAATTCCTTTGGAAAAATAAACCCCCACGTATAAGCTTAAAAACACTACAAAAAACCAAGGATAAAGGAGGACTAGAACTGCCTAACTTTCAGCACTACTTCTTAGCCAACAGGCTTCAGTTTATCTCAGGATGGCTAAAACACACCCTCTTAGATGAACCTTGGCTAGATGTAGAACAAGCACTCTGCAATAATCTAGAGATCTCAGACCTACCATTTATCAGCTCAAACATCCAACGACATGAATGCTTTAAAAGCATCAACATCAGCTCTTCTCTGACAGCATGGTGGGAGTTTCTAAAATTGACAGCGTCTTCATTAATCCCATGCAAACGTACACCTATCTGGAACAACCCTGACATATTACAAAACAATAATATGATAAACTTTCCAGATTGGAGTGGTAAAGGAATCAAATATTTAGAACATATACTAGAAGGAACAGAATTTATTTCATTTGACGGACTAGTTACACAATATGGGATCAACAAGAAAAGATTTTTAGAATATCAACAAATTAAATCCATAGTAAAAAAGAAATTTAAACCGGGTCAAGTTGAACTACAAACACCACCAAGTGTGGTTCAATTTCTTACTCTTAAACCCCCCAAATTACTATCCAAAATATACAGAATGCTTTCTAAAACAGATGAATCAATATCACTTCCTATTGCAAAATGGGAAGCAGATTTATCAGTTAACTTAGACCTAAACTTCTGGTCTCAGATTTGCTTAAAAACCTTTCATCTAATTAGAAATCCCAGTCTTCAATTAATTCAATACAAAATATTACATAGAGTGCACTATACAGGTCATCGGATGTTCAAGATGGGCTTTACGTCTACCAACAACTGCTCACACTGCCAAACCAATTCACCGGACAATTATATCCACGCTCTTTGGTTCTGTCCACCAGTTCAGAAGTTTTGGCGCGAGATATGTGAAGACTTATCAAAGTGTCTGAAATGTAACATTCCAACTTCCCCCTTAGTGTGTTTGTTGGGCAGCTTAGATAATGTCACTTCAGAAAAGAATATCGCCCATATGGTTTTCACTGCCCTATGCATAGCCAAGAAAACTGTCCTCATGAACTGGAAAAATAAAAATAATCTTAATTCTAACCAATATAGAAATTATCTATTAGATTACATTAGTCTTGACACAGCCTCTGCCACCACATCAGATCAATTGCTCTGGGCTCCTTTGATCAGCTCCATCACCTAGTGGGGGTGGGGGGTCATAGTTTGGTCCCGCCTTCAATGTTGTGATTGGTGTGGGGGTAGGGACAGGCTTAGGGCGTCGGGGGGTTCCCCAGGAGGCATTTTCCTGGGGGGGCTCAACCCGGGGTAGCGGTCATGTCCGGTTAGGGGCTCTGTTGGCTCTCAGGTGACTGTTTCCTCGCGGCTGCGTGCAGCGGGACTAGGGGAGGGTCTGTGCTGACGGACGTGGGTTACTGACCTGGTAGCCTGGCTGCCCCTGGGTGGGTCCGGGATGGGCGTGAGGTTCTGGGGGCGCTCCGTCTCTGGGCTGGGGCCCGGGCCGGGCCTCGGGGCTTGGGTCCTGGTTGGTGTGTTGCCAGGGTTGTGGGCGGGTGGGTGCATGGGGGCCCAGCCCTGGAGCAGGGTGCCGCCGGTGCATCGAGCCACCTGGGGGGCTCTTCAACTGGTGGGGAAGATTGTCACATCTTGCAGGAGCTTTCCTCTCCTCAGGAGCTCCCTCTGCAGGAGGGGGAGATACAGGAGAGGTGGAGGTAGATCTCAGCCTGGGTGTTTATTGTCTTATGTAGTCTGGAAGAAGAGTGGATGGTGGGGTGGGTGCAGTTTTCTCTGTGGTGGGGTTGGGTGGACTGTCCTGGGCTCTGTGGGGCCGGGAGGCGCTGCTGCGCTGGGCCCCGGTCTGGATGGGCCTGGGCCCCCTTTCCCTGGTGGGTCGCGGAGTATGGGGTGCCTACTGGGGCGACCGTGGCTCAGGGGGTTGGGAAGCGTATCTGTAACCGGAAGGTCGCCGGTTCGATCCCCGGGCTCTCTGTCCTGGTCGTTGTGTCCCTGGGCAAGACACTTTACCCTACTGGTGTTGGCCAGAGCGGCCGATGGCGCGATATGGCAGCCTCGCTTCTGTCAGTCTGCCCCAGGGCAGCTGTGGCTACAACCGTAGCTCCCTCCACCAGTGTGTGAATGTGAGAGTGAATGAATAGTGGCATTGTAAAGCGCTTTGGGTGCCTTGAAAAGCGCTATATAAATCCAATCCATTATTACTGGGGTCAGCGGGGGAGCTGGCCCCAGGGAGGGGTCACTTGCCCCTCCCTTCCTTCCCTCCCCATCTCCAGCTGCCTCCCTCTTCCCGCTCCACCACAACCACCCACACATGCAGGACCTTGGAGTAGGGGTATGTCACCAGGGTGCAGAGGAGGCCACCCCCCCCCCACCCCCCCGTCCCCTTCTGGCTGCCTCTGCCTCAATTTTATCCCACAACTTAGACATTCACATTACTCACATTCTCATTACACATACATATAGGATCTTGGGGGTGGGCACTATACACGGAATCCAAAGTACCATCAGGGTGTACACCCCACCCCTGGCGTCGTTGCCCACCTCTCAATGTTAAATACACGTAGACATTGAGGGCTAGCAGGAGGGACCATGCGCTTACCTGCTGCTCTCTGGCAGGTAGCTCCATGCCCTCCTGGGTTTTAAATGCACCTTAGAACACACATGCATCAACACTACAATGAGCGGGTGGAGGGAGGTTTGGAGTCTTCTCTCACCCCCATTCTCTGCGACCTGCTGGAGCAGGGGGGCTAGTAGGAGGAGTTGGCCGTCCGACTGCGGTCTGGAGTGTGGGGCCTCCCTGCTGCTGCGGAGTCGGGGCGGTCTGCCTCCCCCCACCGCAGGGAAAAGGGTAACACCACCTGGGTCTGGGTGCAGTTCCCCCCCTCCAGGGGCAAGGGTACCTAGACCCGGGGCTTAGAGTACGCTTGGGGAGTGTGATTGTGTGTACAGCGTTTCTTTATGTCTGTCTCCACGTTGGTTGAGTGTGGAGTAAGTGCATATGAGAGCCTGAGGGTGGGAATGGATGTTTGTATCTGTGTGTGCCTGTATGTCTGTGTCTATATGTCAGGTTGGGTGTCAGGCGCCACCTCTCTGGGGACATCTTAGGCCCTCCAAGGTATGGAGGCCTATCTCCCCCTACCACCACTTCCCCTGCCAGTGGCGGACCCCCTCAGACATCGGTGCGTTGGTGGTTCTTTGTGTCCGGGGATGGGCGTCCAGGTACACACCGGCTCACTCCTTGGCGGCCGCTTGTCGGGGCCTGGAGCCTGGGGCTCGCTCGGGCCACTTCGGAGGTGGGGTGCCCCCGGCCTCTCGGCCTGGGGCTCGGTCACTCTGGCACGGCTGGCTGCCGGCGGAGCTCACGGGCGCGTCACTGCAACCCCCCCTGGCTTCTGCTCCGCGGCTGCTGAGTGAGCCCTCATCTGGGACTCTCCTCAGCTCTTTCTGGGACAGTGGCGCGGCTGCCCCTCTGTTGGTCTTCCTTGGTTTCTTGTGTTCTGGGGGCCTCTGGATGTCTGGAGTTTTGATCTCCTCCATACCTGCTTCATGCCCTGGAGGACGGGGCTGTGGCCCCCCCACACCCTCTAGCAGATCATTACATGAAGGAACCTTTTAAAAAACAAAAAACAAACGCGTCCATGCTCACAGGTGTACACACGGGTGATCACACCCACAAACTACACCCTTTTTGGCTCCTACCTCAAAGCACACTGTGTTCTGTTGATCTTATGTGCTGCACAATAATGTTTAATATTTAGTATTTACTGTCATATTCCCATATATCATTGTGATGTTGTTTATTCTATTACTCTTGTTCTCTTCTGCTTGTTTTCTTTTTTCTTTCTCAGCAGGTGACCCAGGTGATTGATATATGCATTTTTTTCTCTTTTTTTCTTCTTTTTTTTCTTTTTCTGCTCATTCTGTTGGTTTTTGTCTTTTGCCCTTCTCCCCCGTCCCTCTTCTCAGTTGTTTCTCTTTCTCTCTTTCTTTCTCCCCTTCTTTCCCCCAGTCAAGTCTGTCCCATATTCAGTAAGTGAAAATAAAATAAACAATAAAAGGTGAATCAAATGGACCATTATGGCAAGGCTGGGATGGTCAATTTGGTAAAGTAAATCCATTGGGCATCTTTCTTTGCCTTTAGACAACAATTCTGATGGCAAAAGAGCCAAACGGGACAGGCGGGAAAAAAAAAAAAAAAAAAAAAAAAAAAAAGCCAGAGGCCAAGTGCAAATTCTCTTAAAAACCAGCTCTTTATTCAGAGTCACTTTAGGACTAAAGCACTGTCTGTTGGAACCAGAGGTTGCAGGATGTTTCTTCATAAAAACATAAATTAAGATGGATGGATGGATGCATGGATGGATGGATGGATGGATGGATGGATGGATGGATGGATGGATGGATGGATGCATGGATGCATGGATGCATGGATGGATGGATGGATGGATGCATGGATGATGGATGGATGGATGGATGGATGGATGGATGGATGGATGGATGGATGGATGGATGGATGGATGGATGGATGGATGATGGATGGATGGATGGATGGATGGATGCATGGATGGATGGATGGAAGGATGGATGGATGGATGCATGGATGGATGGATGGATGGATGGATGGATGGATGGATGGATGGATGCATGCATGGATGGATGCATGGATGGATGGATGCATGGATGGATGATGGATGCATGGATGGATGCATGGATGGATGATGGATGGATGATGGATGATGGATGCATGGATGGATCTGTGCTCTGAGCTGTGAATGGGAGCTCTTACAGGGAAAAGATGAAATAAGAAGAAGCTGTTGTCGCTGTGCAGCAATAAGATGTTCAAACAGAGCGGAGAGTTCAACATTTCCCCGAAATAAAAGCAGACAGTGTGAAATGACGCTGAGACGACATCCAGGGTTTTATTACAGTTTCTTCTTCTGCTCCTTCATTTAAAGGCTCGCCGTTACTGTTAATCATAAAATATAATACTATAATAAAATGAACTTCATTATCACGTTAATAACAGAGATTCATCTGAATCTGCAAGTTAAACAGGACACCAACAAATTGTGTTATCATTTTCACAAAACAATTATTTTCATCACAAAACATGAAAATGCTGATAATAATCTTATTATAGGAGAAAATTTTTAAGTTCTTTATCACAGCAATGATGGAAAACTCAACATTTACCTAATTTACCTGCAGTCTTTATTTATCAGGTTTATTTTTATGTTTACCTGAACTCTTCATCATTTATTTATGGAGCCAGGTGTGTCACAGTCATGTATACATCTTCTATTAAAGTGTGTTCACGGTCAGTCAGAGGAGCTGTTCTAGGAGCAGGTTATTATTTATGATTTGTATTTAAAGACAACTCTTTTGAAGAGTGAAGTCAGATTTCTGCTGGTGAAAGTGGAGCTGCAGTAAAATTCAGTGAAGTGTAGAAAAAGTTTTATCTCAGTTTTTGGGTATAACTGAGTCAGCCTGTGTATACCTGTGTATTTGGAGAAAGAGTTCAACATTCAAACTGGTCTGAAAACAATGCAGTCTGGGTAATATTCACGATATGTTTCCCATGACACACTTTCAATAACTCTGGGAGTTATTAGCCCCAAACAACAGAACGTGATCACGTTTTCAGAGTTGAGGTGTCTGTAGATGCTTGCTTCATAGACTTAGACTTTATTTAATCCCACACTGGAGAAATTCACTTCCTGTTCTGGTCTTTAAAGTGTGAAGTCCATAAACATTCAGACTAGCTGCTCCCTGACAAAGCAAACTGAGGTACGCACATTTCTTGGTGCGCCACCTTGTGGTGGTAGAGGCACATTGTGGTGGTAGAGCGCTTTGAGGGTCTCGAAAAGTGCTTTATAAATCCAATCCATTATTACATAATAGAAGCCACTAGTAGAAAATGTACACATGTGTATTTTAACTCAAGAAATAGCAAATTAATATTCAACCAGGAGGATTTCAAATGAAAAGAGGACCGAGAACCCTTCCCTGAGGAACGTCATCTTCACAGAAACCCGTCCAAAACACCAGCAGCCAGTAAGATCCTGTAATCCTACACCTGAGCAGGATTAGAGCTGGGTTTATCCTCACAGTGTGTGTGTGTGTGTGTGTGTGTGTGTGTGTGTGTGTGTGTGTGTGTGTGTGTGTGTGTGTGTGTGTGTGTGTGTGTGTGTGTGTGTTATCAGGATATTTTCTCTGTGTTGCTGGGTGGATTAGAAGCTGAATTCCTGAGAACTTTCAGAGTGTGTTCATGTTTGTCTACATTGGTTTATCCTCAGTGTGTGTGTGTGTGGGTGTGGGTGTGTTATAGCTTCATCCCATAGCTGCTGCCTCGTTGCATTTAAACCTTGTGTGGTGTTCATATTTTTGTTACTCAGCCAGTGTTCATGGGTCTGGTGGACCCGCTAGAGTTTTGGCTTTCCAAATTAACACTATCAAACAATTTTATGTTAAATTACTCAACAGATGTTTACTTCATCCCAATTACAAGACATATGAACAGCAAACATGGTTAATTTTTTCCCTTTACCTTTGTTAGATCACATTTATGAATTAATGTGCTTCTCGTTTTTTGTTTTTGTTTTTTATAAAATGTTATAAAAAAATAAATCAGCTATAATCAAGTGGAGTGAGTGGAAAGACACAACACATTTACACGTGAAGCAACATGTTTCACAACTAAATGGGATCAGCTGCTCATCAATGGTGGCATTAGGCCCAGGGTTGTAAAACAGGGGAGGTGGTGCACACACTTATCCCACACTGTCCTAATGGCAGCTAGCTTGTCTCTCTGCCGTCGAGCTGGTCTGTTGTCTTGGTTATCAAAACGGATAATCCTGGAAATTTTGTGGAAGTTTTCCAGAGACACTGATGCACGGAAAGGTTCGTGCCGGTTTCTGAATCCCACAGGGATTCGGTGGATTCCCCTTTGGACCTGAAAACTCCTGCAAGGATAAGAACCCCAAAGTAGGCCTTTGGGGTTCTTAGATAAATTTGGTCCATCTCCTTCCACCTCTCTCCAAAAACACACCGTCCTTCTAGATTACTGCAATCCAGAATAATTTTCTGGATGTAATCTGGGATTAAAAGCTCAAATGAAGACTTGATGTCCTGCACATGAATAACTGTCAGCCGTGTTGGCCCTGGCTTATTACAGTAACAGCTCTGCAGGGTGGCTCATTTCTTGGGCAAGAAGACCATTCAATTTCACCAGTTATTGACATCCATATTTCTTCACTTGCTGTCTGGTGGGCTTGTTCTGGTCTTGGAGCTGGCAGCAGATGGGGTGCTCGTCTTCGTTTTGTTACTAAATGGTGATCAACCTCATCCTCTTCTTCAAAGTCACTGTCAGACTCTGAATTTTCAGAAATGTGAAATATTCTGAAACCTCTTTGTCAACATCATCATCAGAAGCCCCTCTCTCTTCCAAAATCAATTGGATGGCCCTCGCAGCAGATAATCTTTTGCCATCTTGATCAGTTGTGATAAAGAACCACACTGGCAAAGTCTTATTTATAGTATTATGCCCCTAATTTGCAGGTGGGACACGGTATGAGAAAATAAAATTTGGATCCCTCAAGAAAGAGGGTAAAATGTGTGGGAATGTAAGAGCAGACGGTGTTGATAGTTGAATTTTCAACAATGTTGCAACTTTGTGCGGAGCAGGAGGGGAAGAAAACACTATCAGCAGCACCAGAAAGGAGGAGGACAGAGTGTGGGAACACAGGACCTGCACTCTCAACACTTTTATTAGACCTGGGTCCAGTGGACCCGAATACCTTGTATGTAATGTAAGTTACAGTATGAGGTCATTGAAAATTTGTTCAGATTTATGTTCTTCACAGAAAATAAGCCAAAGCCAATGAGTTTCAGGTTGAAAAAATAATTAATTGTTTAATTTTTCTTTTGAAAAAAACTGAAAACGGGTCTCACAGACCCGAACACCATACAAGGGTTAAACGAGTGTTGCAATCCCCATTATATTTGAGTTATAGGTCAGAAATGAAGCTCGGCAGTAGAGCGGTCACGGCTTGAGCATGACCTCAGAGTTCACAGATGAAAAAAAGCATGACAAAAATGACCAAATCTTCCACGCTGGATTTACCCACAATCCTTTGCCATTACTAGTGCAGGGTGACATGTGAGACAGTAGGTTGGATTCGCCCTGAATTCTTTTAACCAAGTTACAGCTGCACACAACTTCCAAACTAACTGCAAGAAATAAAGCTTCGTCAGGTTCAGACAGATGTTTCAGGATGAGAGCCAGAGAAACGACCTTTGACCTCTGACCTTGTGTTTATCTGCCACACCCAGAAACAAACTTCAGCCCTGTGGAGAAAAATTCAGCCTGAGCAAACCTCTGTGTCTGCTCTTCACTTTCATTAGTGCAGAGCCTCTTCACTTCACAGCTGCTAAACGACTCGTTGACCTCCGCAGCTCAGCTGCTGCTCCCTGATTGGCTGCATCTGACCTCACCGTGCCATCCTGAGAAGAGGAGGTTTTCCCGTGATTGGCTGGGAAGCAGGAAGCAGAGACTGAATGCATTAGTGTCATTAAAAGCCAAACAGTGAGCGCGAAGGCAGCGTTAGGAGACGTTAACAGTGTCTGCCGTTAATATGACACTTCATTATCACAGCGAGGACGCGAGAGTCAGCGGGGACCGAAGAAGAGGAAACAAAGAATGTGAAGAAGAAGAGGGAGAGGGAAACAAACACAGAGAGACCAAGTACATGAAGAAAAACCTGATGACAAGGATAAAGAACGAACAAAGCATAAGAATAAGGAAGAGCAAGAAAATATGATTAGGCAGAAGGAAACAAGACAGAAGAAGAGGAAGGAGGCAAAAGAGAAGCTGTCTGAGCTCTCACTGGATAAGCCCAGGCAGGACAAAGGGTCAGCATCCAATCAGAGCTCAGGGGTCGTTGTCTGGTTTTCGAGGCAAAGAGAAAAAAGTTAACGAGAAAAAGAACTTTACGGGGAGGGGGCGGTGTTCAGTGATGGCTGACCTTTGTGACCTCGCCTGTCTCCAACTGTTCTGCTTCAGCAATTACCATGGTAATAACGCATCATCACCATCATCGTCGCAGCCTGGCAACAGGAAACAGTCGCAGAGACGCTCAGATGAGCTAATTTATTCGGCTCTTTGTGTGTTTTAACCAATTATCAGCCAGCAGGCGCACGCACACAGACAGGAAGTGACACGTGGAGGAAAATGCTCCGAAACAAACAGACTAAAGTCGGATTTAGCTCCACCCGCCCTTTCCTCAGGATTCATTAGTGTTGTTTTCAGAAACTGTCAGAAACCTGCAGTGAAGTTTGAGCTGTACAAAGTACTGCAGTACAACTACAACGGTGGAGGCGGAGACGTGCTGCTGCTCGCTCAGCCTGAGCCTGATGTTCTCGGTCACGTGGCGTGCAGACTGTTTCCACCGTCCTCGAACGTTTCCCTCTTTTTTCCACCGGTTTGATTCCGTCAGCTTCATCGGCGCTCTGTCACACAGACGGCTGTAATTGGTTCCTGATAGCATCGTGCTTTTATCGCAGCACATGTTCAGTGATATTCTTGTCTGTAGACCAGAGCTGGACTGCTCCCTAATTAATTAATCAGAAGTGTTCCAATTAAAGCCTGTTTGTCTGTAATTAGTTTAATTATGAGGCTCGGCTCAGGCCCGCGAGCAGATCTGACTGTAACCTCCTGATGGGCTTTGGTTTCATCCTCTCGCCTATCTGAGAGGTTTTTTCAGTGAGACACTCACAGAAATGTCCTGCAGAGCTGAGTTTCGGTGCGTGCAGACTCCATTCAGGCCTCATCTAGCACAAGTCACATGACCCTCACCTGAGTGACGGCTCACAGAGATTCTTGTCTCCAGTAAAAGCTGATTTCATTTATACGCACACCCACTCTGAGCGCACGCAGCACTGAACAGTTTTCAGTGAGCGGTTGCACGGCGGTGGTGCACCTGCATCACACGATCTACCCATGCTCGGCCTAATTTAGCCACTTTCAGCCACGTGCAGGACTCGTCACAGCATCTGAGCCTGAACCAGGCGGCACACGCTCAGATTTAAAACCACGCCCCCTGTTTGACCTGAGCGAAACAGCAGATCACCTTAGAGTCGTTTACCCCTTTGGTTCCTGGTTCTCAGGAGTAATAATCACTGACAGAGCTCTGTGTTTCCTGGGACGATAACAGCTTCCTGTTGTCACTGCGTGCTTTTCTGTGAAGGCTCGTTTTTCACACACGAGTTTTGATCTCACGTTTCTTTGTCGTCGTCCTTCCACCTTTCTCAGCTTTCACGTCAATGATCTCCTGTTTTATTTTTTTGAGTGTTTTGGTTTTATTTCCTGTTGGTTGCTCCATTATCAACTAACTTATCCTTCGCCTCCAGCTCAATCATCCAGTCTGAATCGTTCCCCGGGAGGTTTGTTTGCTGCCTTTGATTTATTGATTTATTATTGTTATTGTTGTTATTTGTTTGTTTCCTCACACTGCTCCGTGTTCAGTTTTCCCAGTTTGTTCAGAATCAGCTGAGAGTTGATGGAAAGTTGACGTTCGCCTTGCGTTTTCGTCACTTTCACAGATTTCAGTCTAACGTCATTCAGACTCGACTCCACAGAGACTCGACCCAAAAATGATTTTGTCGGTGAATGCAGATCACACCTCTGTATACACAGTAATGATATAGAGGAGAACTCTAGTGTGAATAAATGTCAAATATTAAAGAGATGGGTGTGTTTTTTAAAGTAATAAATCCCGATCATATACTGTGTAAACCAGGGCTCGTCTGCAGTTTTTGCTCCAGGATCAGCGAGTCTGAGACGCAGATGAATCTTTTGGATGTTGCTGTTTTGTTTCCTGCAGATTTCTGTTTTTACTGAACGTGTAGTCGTGCACAAATCTTCATTTCTGCGCTTTAATTCACTGAAGGAATGAACATGAACGCAAGATAAAAACTGTCCAAGTTGACTCACTAATAGAAGAAAATCCTGCACTCGGTTTGTGCTTCTATTTGCCTCAAACATCAGTTTCACCTTCAAACTGATTCAATGAAACCGCTCCTCTCTTTCTGAGTTCTCAGTCGTGTTGGTGGATTTATCATCATCTTATTATTTTGTTTATTTGGTTTTTATGAGAACAATAAATAACAAACATTTTATTTGAAACAGATATAAATGGAGTGGATAATGAGAAGAAGCTTTGAATTTTTACTCTTCATTTGATTAGTGCAGTCCTGTTTTATTTAAGAAAAACATTTTTGACAGAAAAATCATTTCTACTTTTTTATTTTTAAACAGCTTGTTTTGTGTCTCTGATTTCTTTCTCCCAATGAAATAAAATCCAGTCACACTTTAATGGATCTGTTTAGAATTTATTATTTTAATTCTTTTGACTTCTTCACTTGTTTGCTTTGGGATTTTAAATGAACAGTTATTATTATTACGAGTGTCAGTGTGAGGGCAGAGGAGTGTGCAGTGGAGTGGAGGTATGTTCCTGTTACAAACCACAGCAAACTGCAAACAAAGAGCCTGCTGCTGTGTGAGTGTACCGAGTCTCTGAGGAGGGGGTGGGGGGGACAGAGGGGAGATGTGAGAGATGAAGAAATGGAGGAAGAGAAGTCTTTTTTTCCTCTAAAGTGTGAGAGCACCGAGCCAGAGGCACAACAGGCCCGGAGCTCCCCCTGGTGGTCAGTAACAGAACTACACTACAGCGGATACTTTTGTACGGCACCAACGAAGAAGATAAATCTGACCGTCCCAGCGTTAATCCATCAGTGAGTTGAACTTAAAGGTCTTTAAAGAGGTTTTGTTCTAAAATTTTCAGTTAAACTTAAAGAAATTCCAACCGATGGATCCACTAGGGGAAGATCTGAGCGTTTTTATCAATTCTTTTCTTAAAAATATTTCACGATTTCATTCATGAGTCCTTCTCTCACATATCACCACCACCACTGAACTTTATTCTGGGTATTTCAACCATCTAAAGTCTGAGGTAGCACAAGATTCAACATGCAACAAGCAAAATCATTAAGTTATCTCCAAACTGTCCCATCAGTCAGAAACACCATGATCTGCATTTGTAGAAATTGTGTCCACTGTGAAACCTGTCGACCTCGGCTCTTGTTGTGACGTCAACGTTTCTGTATCGTAACAATCGGCTCGTGTTTTAAATACAGTTTAAAGGTCTTCTGTTGGTGGTGACTGAAGCCGTTTAAACAAACTGAACTTCCTATTAAAAACAAACGTGTGAATAAAAGAGTCCAATCGTGTTTCTCAGCCCGGCTTCCCCTCTGTCCCTGTCTCCACGTCCCCCGTCCCTCCCCCTCTGTCTTTCTGCTCTCAGTAAAATGACATTTAGAGCAGCAGGGTGAGAAAAGCAATCTGCCGTCCCTCCCTGGAGAGGGGCAGGAGGGAGAGGGAGGAGATGTAAATGTAAAAATGAGTGGAATAAAAGAAGAAAGAAGTAGGGAGGAGGAGAAGGAGGAAGGGTGAAATCCAGACTGAGGTGAAAAGAGTGTGTGTGTGTGTGTGTGTGTGTGTGTGTGTGTGTGTGTGTGTGTGTGTGTGTGTGTGTGTGTGGAAAATTAGGCTGTGCAAACATGGACATTTATGTGTGTGTGTGTGTGCGATGTTTTGTGCTCAGTGAGGACATTTCTGTGATGTGTAGGGGGCAGTTTTGCTCTGTGAAGACAGTTTTGCTCTACGTTGGGGAGATTGTGGCTCAAGAGTTGGCAGTTCGTCTTATAATCGGAAGGTTGCTGGTTTGCGTCCTGGTTCGGCCAGTCTTGGTTGTTGTGTCCTTGGGCAAGTGTAATGGTATAAAGTGCTTTGGGGTCCAAACAGTAAAGCGCTATAAAAATAAAGGCAATTTACCATTTTTGCTCTATGAGGACAGTTTTGCTCTATGAGAACAGTTTTTGCTCTGTGAGCACATTTTTTGCTCTGTGACGGCAGTTTTGCTCAGTGAGGACAGTTTTTGCTCAGAGAAGACATTTTTAATCATTGAGGACAGTTTTGCTCAGTGAGGACAGTTTTTGCTCAGAGAGGACAGTTTTTGCTCAGAGAATACAGTTTTGCTCAGTGAGGACAGTTTTTGCTCTGTGAGGACAGTTTTTTTCTCTGTGAGGACAGTTTTTGCTCAGTGAGGACAGTTTTTGCTCTGTGAGGACAGTTTTTTCTCCGTGAGGACAGTTTTTGCTCTGTGAGGACAGTTTTTTCTCTGTGAGGACAGTTTTTGCTCAGTGAGGACAGTTTTTGCTCTGTGAGGACAGTTTTGCTCAGTGAGGACAGTTTTTGCTCAGAGAGGACAGTTTTTGCTCAGAGAATACAGTTTTGCTCAGTGAGGACAGTTTTTGCTCTGTGAGGACAGTTTTTTCTCTGTGAGGACAGTTTTTGCTCAGTGAGAACAGTTTTGCTCAACGAGGACAGTTTTACTCTGTGAATACAGTTCTTGCTCTGTGACGGCAGTTGTTGCTCTGTGAGGACAGTTTTGCTCAGTGAGGACTGTTTTGCTCTGTGAAGACAGTTTTTGCTCAGTGAGGGCAGTTTTGCTCAGAGAAGACAGTTTTGCTCTGTGAGGACAGTTTTTGCCCTTGAGGACAGTTTTTGCTCAGAGAAGACAGTTTTGCTTATTGAGGACAGTTTTGCTCTGTGAGGACAGTTTTTGCCCTGTGTGGACAGTTTTGCTATATGAGGACAGTTTTGCTCTGTGAAAACAGTTTTTGCTCATTGAGGACAGTTTTTGCTCAGTGAGGACAGTTTTTGCTAAGAGAAGAAAGTTTTGCTCTGTGAAGACAGTTTTCGCTCAGAGAAGACAGTTTTGCTCTGTGAGGACAGTTTTGGTCAGTGAGGACAGTTTTTGCTCAGTGAGGACAGTTTTTTCTCTGTGAGGACAGTTTTGCACTATCAGGACTGTTTTGCTCTGTGAAGACAGTTTTTGCTCAGTGAAGACAGTTTTGCTCTGTGAGGACAGTTTTTGCTCAGAGAAGACAGTTTTTGCTCTGTGAGGGCAGTGCTGCTCAGAGAGGACAGTTTTTGCTCTGTGAGGACGGTTTTTGCTAAGAGAAGAAAGTTTTGCTCTGTGAAGACAGTTTTCGCTCAGAGAAGACCGTTTTGCTCTGTGAGGACAGTTTTGCTCAGAGAAGACAGTTTTGCTCTTTGAAAACAGTTTTTGCTCTGTGAGGGCAGTGTTGCTCAGAGAGGACAGTTTTTCCTCTGTGAGGGCAGTTTTTGCTCTGTGAGGACGGTTTTTGCTAAGAGAAGAAAGTTTTGCTCTGTGAAGACAGTTTTCGCTCAGAGAAAACCGTTTTGCTCTGTGAGGTCAGTTGTTGCTCTGTGAGGACAGTTTTTGCTCTGTGAAGACAGTTTTGCTCATTGAGGACAGTTTTGCTCAGAGAAGACAGTTTTCCTCAGAGAAGACCGTTTTGCTCAGTGAGGACAGTTTTTGCTCTGTGAGGACAGCTTTTGCTCTGTGAAGACAGTTTTGCACTACGTTGGGGAGATTGTGGCTCAAGAGTTGGCAGTTCGTCTTATAATCGGAAGGTTGCTGGTTCGAGTCCTGGTTCGGCCAGTCTTGGTTGTTGTGTCCTTGGGCAAGTGTAATGGTATAAAGTGCTTTGGGGTCCAAACAGTAAAGCGCTATAAAAATAAAGGCAATTTACCATTTTTGCTCTGTGAGGACAGTTTTTCTCAGTGAGGACAGTTTTTGCTCTATGAGGACAGTTTTGCTCTATGAGAACAGTTTTTGCTCTGTGAGCACATTTTTTGCTCTGTGACGGCAGTTTTGCTCAGTGAGGACAGTTTTTGCTCAGAGAAGACATTTTTAATCATTGAGGACAGTTTTGCTCAGTGAGGACAGTTTTTGCTCAGAGAGGACAGTTTTTGCTCAGAGAATAGTTTTGCTCAGTGAGGACAGTTTTTGCTCTGTGAGGACAGTTTTTTCTCTGTGAGGACAGTTTTTGCTCAGTGAGGACAGTTTTTGCTCTGTGAGGACAGTTTTTTCTCCGTGAGGACAGTTTTTGCTCAGAGAGGACAGTTTTCGCTCAGAGAAGACCGTTTTGCTCTGTGAGGACAGTTTTGCTCAGAGAAGACAGTTTTGCTCTTTGAAAACAGTTTTTGCTCTGTGAGGGCAGTGTTGCTCAGAGAGGACAGTTTTTCCTCTGTGAGGACAGTTTTTGCTCTGTGAGGACGGTTTTTGCTAAGAGAAGAAAGTTTTGCTCTGTGAAGACAGTTTTCGCTCAGAGAAAACCGTTTTGCTCTGTGAGGTCAGTTGTTGCTCTGTGAGGACAGCTTTTGCTCTGTGAAGACAGTTTTGCTCTACGTTGGGGAGATTGTGGCTCAAGAGTTGGCAGTTCGTCTTATAATCGGAAGGTTGCTGGTTCGAGTCCTGGTTCGGCCAGTCTTGGTTGTTGTGTCCTTGGGCAAGTGTAATGGTATAAAGTGCTTTGGGGTCCAAACAGTAAAGCGCTATAAAAATAAAGGCAATTTACCATTTTTGCTCTGTGAGGTCAGTTGTTGCTCTGTGAGGACAGTTTTTGCTCTGTGAAGACAGTTTTGCTCATTGAGGACAGTTTTGCTCAGAGAAGACCGTTTTGCTCAGTGAGGACAGTTTTTGCTCTGTGAGGACAGCTTTTGCTCTGTGAGGACAGTTTTGCTCTGTGACGACAGTTTCTGTCTGTGAGGACGTTTTTTGCTCTATGAGGACAGTTTTGCTCTGTGAGGACAGTTTTTGCTCACAGACGACAGTTTTGCTCTGTGAGGACGGTTTTTGCTCTGTGAGGACAGTTTTGCTCTGTGAGGACAGTTTTTGCTCAGTGAGAACAGTTTTTGCTCTGTGAGGACAGTTTTTCTCAGTGAGGACAGTTTTTACTCAGAGAAGACAGTTTTTTCTCTCTGAGGACAGTTTTTGCTCTGTGAGGCAGTTTTGCTCAGTTAGGACGGTTTTTGCTCTGTGAGGACAGTTTTTGCTTTTTGAGGACAGTTTTGCTCTTTGAGGCCAGTTTTTGCTCAGAGAAGACAGTTTTGCTCTGTGAGGACAGTTTTTGCTCAGTGACAGCAGTTTTGCTCAGTGAGGACAGTTTTTGCTCTGTGTGGACAGTTTTGCTCTATGTGGACAGTTTTGCTCTGTGAAGACAGTTTTTGCTCTGTGGGGACAGTTTTTGCTCACAGAAGACAGTTTTGCTTATTGAGGACATTTTTAGTTCTGTGTGGACAGTTTTGCTCTATGTGGACAGTTTTGCTCTGTGAAGACAGTTTTGCTCAGTGAGGACAGTTTTTGCTCAGAGAAGACATTTTTAATCATTGAGGACAGTTTTGCTCTATGAGGACAGTTTTTGCTCTGTGACGGCACTTTTGCTCATTGAGGACAGTTTTTTCTCTGTGAGGACAGTTTTGCTCTGTCAGGACAGTTTTTGCTCAGTGAGAGCAGTTTTGCTCAGTGAGGACAGTTTTTGCTCTGTGAGGGCAGTTTTTGCTCAGAGAAGACAGTTTTGCTTATTGAGGATAGTTTTTGCTCAGTGAGAGCAGTTTTGCTCAGTGAGGACAGTTTTTGCTCTGTGTGGTTAGTTTTGCTCTATGTGGACAGTTTTGCTCTGTGAAGACAGTTTTGCTCCTTGAGGACAGTTTTTGTTCTGTGATGGCGGTTTTGCTCCTTGAGGACAGTTTTTGCTCTGTGTGGACAGTTTTGCTCTATGAGGACAGTTTTGCTCTGTGAAGACAGTTTTTGCTCTGTGAGGGCACTTTTGCTCAGTGAGGACGGTTTTTGCTCTGTGAGGACAGTTTTTGCTTTTTGAGGACAGTTTTTGCTCTGTGTGGACAGTTTTGCTCTATGTGGACAGTTTTTGCTCTGTGAGGGCACTTTTGCTCAGTGAGGACGGTTTTTGCTCAGTGAGAGCAGTTTTGCTCAGTGAGGACAGTTTTTGCTCTGTGTGGACAGTTTTGCTCTATGTGGACAGTTTTGCTCTGTGAAGACAGTTTTTGCTCTGTGGGGGCAGTTTTTGCTCACAGAAGACAGTTTTAATCATTGAGGACATTTTTAGCTCTGTGTGGACAGTTTTGCTCTATGTGGACAGTTTTGCTCTGTGAAGACAGTTTTGCTCATTGAGGACAGTTTTTGCTCTGTGAGGACCGTTTTGCTCAGTGAGGACAGTTTTGCTCTGTGAGGACAGTTTTTGCTCAGTGAGAGCAGTTTTGCTCAGTGAGGACAGTTTTTGCTCTGTGTGGACAGTTTTGCTCTGTGAAGACAGTCATGCTCAGTGAGGACAGTTTTGTTCTCTGAGGACAGTTTTGCTCAGAGAAGACAGTTTTGCTCTTTGAGGACAGTTTTGCTCAGAGAAGACTGCTTTGCTCTGTGAGGACAGTTCTGTGTGGGGGCAGTGATGTTTTGTGCTGTGCTGATCACTCTCTGAAGTAATTTCTTGTTTGCTGAGGAGCAACTGCTGAACCGTGCAGTGATGCAGACTTCAGTATGCTCTCAGAGGACCAGAGGAAAAGCACACAGGCTTTTTATTAAATATCTTCAAGAAGTCATGCCTGGACCTTAGCATGCTAAGGTAAAAGGTTCAACAAACTCACAGGTACCTGTGGCCGAAGACACTTTGCACATGGTTATGTAGACACAGTGTAGATCAGATTTTAGGTTGATGATAGACTGGATTTGGCTGGACCAGCTTTTCAGAGCACATCCTGTTTACAGATTAAATGAACTAAGTGCTCAGACATCTCTACCCAACTAAGACATTTCTACATCACCTGCACACATCTACACCAGGGGGACATTGATACATCATGGGGAAATTTCTACATCACCAGGACACTTTTACACCACGTTTCTACATCGTGGGGATTTTTCTACTTTACCATGGCATTTTAACACCATCGACACATTACTGCATCATGGGGAAATTTCTACACCATGGGGACATTTTTATACCACCAGGACATTTCAATACTGCGGGGACATTTCTTCTCTATGGGGACTGATTTAGTTCTCGGCTCAGATAAAATAATTATTGTGGGTGATTTTAACATCCATGTAGATGCTAAAAATGACAGCCTCAACATGGCATTTAATCTGTTATTAGACTCAATTGGCTTCTCTCAAAATGTAAAAGAACCCACCCACCACTTTAATCACACTCTAGATCTTGTTTTAACATATGGCATAGAAACTGAACATTTAACAGTGTTTCCTGAAAACCCTCTCCTGTCTGATCATTTCCTGATAACATTTACATTTACAATAATTGATTACACAGCGGTGGAGAGTAGACTTTATCACAGTAGATGTCTTTCTGAAAGCACTGTAACTAAGTTTAAGAATATAATCCACCCACTGTTATCATCTTCAATGCCCTGTACCAACACAGAGCAGAGCAGCTATCTGAACGCTACCCCAACAGAGGTCGATTATCTTGTTAATAATTTCACCTCCTCACTACGTACGACTCTGGATACTGTAGCTCTGTAGTGGGGCATGGTTTGCGATGCCTGCGGACGCACCTGCACGGCATCCGCAATTACGCCCACCGTGTTAAAACACGGGATCTCAGGGGTTGTGAGGTGTTGTGGTGAGAAGTGGTGAATAAAGATGACTCAAAACGCAGATCTGTGGTCCCGTCGTGGCTTAATTCCACCACAGCGCTATATATATAAAATTGAATTGAATTGAATTTCTTCATGACCAGGATAT
>NC_140564.1:34827216-34944716 GCF_057381845.1 Rhamphochromis longiceps
AATACAAAACACTGTAAGATAGCAGGAAAATAATATTTATGTATTCATTCATTTATTCTTGTACTCACATTTTAACAAAAAAGAACTGCAATAAAAAATATACATATATACATAAAACAATTATATATTTTACAGCATAATCAGATAAATGAATCTGCCTCAGCATCAAGCCTCTGTGCTGGGTCAGGCCACAGGACGTCATCCACATCACATGTTATGGTCTCCCTTGCAATGCAACGCGATGCAAATCCAGCCCGAGCAAGACTCCAGTCCCATCTCACCACACGCGCCATTCAGTGCTTGAAGTAGATTTTCCTGTGTGTGAGCGTTTCATTTATACTTTCCATCTCCATGCTGAGAAAAACTCCTGGACAGGGTTCAAAAGGGAGAGTACGGTGGAAGCTCACATTGTCCCAAATGATATGGGCTGCTCTGCCTGCTCGCGATCTCTCTACTCAAGCCAAGCATCCTGTAGACATCCAGGAATGTTGCTGTTCGTTGTTGTGCGGCCCAACAGTAACATGACTGTGGAGAACCCCACAGCTGCTGGCAGCACAGTTACATTTCCACCACGCTGGCCAGGCAGTTCAATAACGGCACGTTGACCTATGGCATTGCGACCTTTTCTTCTCCTTTTTGCTGGATTCAACGTGTTTGCTGTCTTCTATAATCCACTGCTGCACCTCATGCAGTCAAATTGCATTATTCTGATGTCTCCTGGTGTTGTGAGCACATGCGTGTTCTTCCACCCTCATGTGGCCGTCCTTCAATTCTAAACAAAATACCATTTAGTTATAAGTATACTTATATACATAGCACATGTTTACATCATACTATTTCATTTACAGAACTAAATGAGTTTCTTGTGTACAGATAATCTTTGACTTGAGTCAATGGTTAGGCCTCATGAAAACATCTCCGTGGATGAAGCTGGATTCAATCTAGCAAAAAGCAGAAGAAGAGGTTGCAACATGTTGAGTGGTAGTGTGTTAATGATGAAAACAGTGTGTTAGTTGTGTTTAACTTCTGTTGCCTGTGTGCATCATTCTGGGCACAAGTGCACCACACACACACACACACACACACACTCACACACACACGCACTAGAGATGGACCGATCCGATATTACGTATCAGTATCGGTCTGATACTGACCTAAATCACTGGATCGGATAGCGGAGAGAAATAAAATATGTAATCCGATCCATTAAATATCAAAAAAGCACCTCACAAAACTTCCCACACGGGTAACTCGGCTCATAACTGTAGCACGTGGGAGCAGTGTGCTCACGTGATAGAGCAGCTGTGTGTATTTGTAGCCTCAAACCAGCATTTCATCTCCAGCAAAGTTTAGCCAGGGGGGCCGATAGGGCATGAACAGGGAAAAGGGGGCACAAAGACATACTTTTCTTTCTTATTCTCATTTAAAATGTCGAGCTTTTAATAAATAATTATCTGAATCTTACACCCAAAGTTTTAATCTGATGTAAAATGTATAGAAGTCCATCACTGTATATAGTAACTGTTAAGTCTAATATACCCTAGTAAGCTGTAGTACTTTTTCCTTTGGGAACCATCTGTGCAGTCTGCAGTTCTGTAGAAGAAAGATGTTGAATCTATCTGTGAAGGTTCTCAGTCATCCAGGTCATCGTAGTCAAAGGAGCTTGCAAAGAAAAGCGTCTGGACTTCTTTAAGTTGCTTGAAGACGTTTCACCTCTCATCCGAGAAGCTTCTTCAGTTCTAAGGTCAAATGGTGGAGAGTCCCAGATATAAACCTAGTGGGAGTTTCCCCCCACAGAGGGACAAAAGGACCCCTGATGATCCTCTAATCGCCTGAGCCAAGGTGGGAAACTGGGTGTGGGCCCCAATCAGCCAGAGTTTCGGGTGAGTTCATTGTGAAACCTGGCCCCACCTTATCATGCGAATTCCTGAGGTCAGATGGCCCAGGATGTGAGTGGGCGTTAAGGCGTCTGGGAAGGGATCTCAAAACTGGATTATAGATGGCAGAGAGTTGGTGTCGTAAGCCCCGCCTCTGTTCAAAGATGGTCGCTCACAGTGGACATAGATGCTTCTTATGTTGAATCTATTTAATTATTCTTGAAAAATAATTTATTTCTGTGCATTTTTTTTCACACTGCATCAAATTAAAGTTGATTACGTCGATTAAGCATCATGAGGTGGAGGGTGGGGGGGTTCACTTTTTTTTTTTTTGCTGGGAGTTTGCAGCCCTGTTAGCTAGGTTGCTTAATATTTCTGCTAAGTACTCTTTAAAATACCAGAGTAGGGAGGCTGGAGCAGGTTTAAGTTTATTAGATTGATCAGTTTTGCTGAACTATGAAATATTTTGAGTGCAGTGTGTTTTTCACACACAGGTATAACAGAATAGCTTTAGTGTTGTTGTTTATTTAAACTTGAGTATGAACTTATACAAAATGCAGCAAGATATTAAAAAAACAGTTTTATTGATTAAAAAACATTATATCAGATATCAGACATAAAAAAGTGGTATCGTGCCATCTCTAGCATACACACACACACACACACACACAGACACACACACACACACACACACACAGACACACACACACACACACGCACAAATACTCACGCACACACACACACACACACACACACACACACACACACACGCACAAATACTCACGCACACACACACACACACACACACACACACACACACACACACACACACACAAATACTCACGCACACACACACACACGCACACACACACACACACACACACACACACGCACAAATACTCACGCACACACACACACACACACACACACACACACACACACACACAAATACTCACGCACACACACACACACGCACACACACACACACTCGCACAAATACTCACACACACACACACACACACAAATACTCACGCATACACACA
This sequence comes from Rhamphochromis longiceps, assembly GCF_057381845.1. Taxonomy (NCBI): domain Eukaryota; kingdom Metazoa; phylum Chordata; class Actinopteri; order Cichliformes; family Cichlidae; genus Rhamphochromis; species Rhamphochromis longiceps. Next base: position 34,830,137 of record NC_140564.1, read on the forward strand.
CACACACACACACACACACGCATACACACACACACGCATACACACACACACGCATACACACACACGCATACACACACACGCATACACACACACACACACACGCATACTCACGCATACACACACACACACACACACACACACACGCATACACACACACACGCATACACACACACACACACACGCATACTCACGCATACACACACACACACACACACACACACACGCATACACACACACACACTCAGTTTAACAGGTTGAAACACAGCAGAGTCAACGTGGGTTAAATGATTGTGTGATTATTTGTGCGTGTGTGTGCGTGTGCTCCCTCTTTCAGTCTTCATCAGTAAGTTTTAGGGTTAAGGTCAAAGGTCAGACTCAGATCAGGACGTTACCTGCCCAGCACACCTGAGGTCAGAGCGCAGAGACGAAGGACAGAGGGACAGGTGAGGTCGGTGCAGGTGTGACAGCCGGGCTCTGTGGATTCTTCTCATCTATTCGACGGTGAAAGCAGAAAAGGCTTCAGAAGCTTCTCTCATATAAATGGACTCACGCGCCTCTTCCTCCTCTTCCTCCTCTTCCTCCAGTCTGTCTCCAACTTTTCGTCCGTCTCTCATCTGTCTTCATCTCGCTCTCTTTCTCGTCTGTCTCCATCACTCCATATTAGCTCTCTCTCTCCTCTATTACCTCCCTCTCTCGTCCATTAGTAACACCTGAATCCTTCTATTAGATTGGGGGAGTTGGCCTCATAAATTCGCCGGCGTCTGTCGGCCGCCGAGCGACGGCTCACTGTTTTTGATAATGAAAGGATCTGGGCTTAAATTCACATTACCTTTGTAATGTACTTCATGCTTGATCATATCGGGCTCTTTGATTTTATTAACGTCTCTGAATGGATTTCTGCCTCTCTCCCCCGTCCATCTCCGTCTGTCTGCCCCCGAACGCTTCCTCCAATGACTGCTTCGTCCTCCGAGGTGCCGCTGAAGGTCGAGAGTCGGCGGCCGCCGCTTCACCCGCAGAGAGGGATGATGGGAAACTTTGTGCGCCGTCTGATGTTAGATGAATCTGTTTGTTCTTACTCGTGTCGAACGCAGAAACGTAAAAGGTCATTCTGCTTTTTCCCGTTGGTGTGCGGTCCACTTAAACGTGTCCAAACCTTTCTGCATCCTCTGAGCAAAGACGCACGAGGACCTGCCGCTCAGGTCGCCGTCAGCTCCTTCCAAACACGCAGGGAGGGCTTTGTTTCAGAAGCTATGGCTCAAATAGAGTCACAAAGGCCCCAAAACAAGCGCACTGACAGCTCACCTCAACTCATCATAGTTTCAAAACACAAAAATATCTGCGACAGCCGGCAGGTGGCGTCCATCTCTTACATCTGTGGTGGAAACCTGCAAACCTCCTACAGCCGTGTGTGTTCATAGAACTGGAGTTTCCACAGTCGTAGTGTTCATCGTGTGTGTGGGGACATTTACATCATGCACACCTGGATGCAGACAGCTTCAATCTAAACACTCAGAACAGCTCAAACAAAATGAAAACGTGGATTCAAACTGGTCCAGAGCAGCGGGGCTCTGCAGTGACGTGCACGCACACGAATATCAGCGAGTGAAGGAAGCTGAAAATCACACACCGACTCTCAGAGGACGGATCCGCCGCTCCGATTTCTAAGTGGATTTCTGGAGTTTATCCTGGGCGGACTTTGTTTGGACTCGTGCTGAGCTGGCAGGACTCTGCCGTAACGTGTTCAGCAGACTGAGTCCAGGTCCGCATTAAACCCGATCAGACAGAATTAATAACCGCCGGGTCAATACGAGGAGCGGCGGCACAAAATGGAGTTTTAATGAACATGTGTTTGTTGACACACCGACTCACTGTTTCATCCCATAAGCACAAAATAAAATTGATTTAACCTGGGTTAATTTCCCAGCTCAGTGTGTGTGTGTGTGTGTGTGTGTGTGTGTGTGTGTGTGTGTGTGTGTGTGTGTGTGTGTGTGTGTGTGTGTGTGTGTACTGAATTGAATTAGCTGTTGTGTTTCTGTGCAGGGTAGCAAACATTGTTAGCTTTACAGGCTGATCACTCAACTAAAACTACATCACTAATTAAAAGCCTGCTCTGTGTGTGTGTGTGTGTGTGTGTGTGTGTGTGTGTGTGTGTGTGTGTGTGTGTGTGTCAGATATTTTCTTGGTGTCAGTGTGCTGTTGAACTCTGGACGGGTCAACACTCACTTTCTTGTTTTTTTCTTTTTCTCCATTTCTATTCCTCCTCTGCTGTCACGCCGCCTGTCATCCCTCCCCCTCCCTCCCTCCGTCAATCAGTCAGTTATTCAGCCGACACATTACTAGTTTCCGGACACACACACACACACACACACACACACACACACACACACACAGCTGACCATCATTACCAGGCTGCAGCGAAGCAGAAAAGCTCAGTAATAGCAGGTCACCACCCTCTGTGTGTGTGTGTGTGTGTGTGTGTGTGTGTGTGTGTGTGTGTGTGTGTGTGTGTGTGTGTGTGTGTGTGTGTGTGTGTGTGTGGGCTGACCAGTTGGCAGTCTATTAGTGTGAAGTGATGGACTGTTTGGCCAGAGCAGCAGTGTGATGGCGGTCAGGGTGGCACAAGGCTGGAAAGTAGAAATTTGCAGAAACTTCATGAAGAGCTCTGTGTGTGTGTGTGTGTGTGTGTGTGTGTGTGTGTGTGTGTGTGTGTGTGTGTGTGTGTGTGTGTGTGTGTGTGTGTGTGTGTGTTCAGCTCAGAGTGTAATGTTATTGTAATGATGAGAATGACTGCACTGCACTTCGACTCCTTTGTGTCTTTTGTTCCTAACGATGGGCTTGTTCTGCTTTCAGTAATTTTCTGGCCTATAAACAGTCTTTATATACACTTAAGTACCTCACATGTGTCTTTATAGTGATTAACTAAATCTTTAAAAATAAAAAGATTAACTGAAATATGAAAATCCCTGAAACTGTGTGCTCACAAAATGCATCCAAATTAATCAAGCTTAGCTGTGTCAGTGCAGCACACTCACCGTGTGATGTCCAGAGTTTCATTATTACTGTACTTTGAGTTCTGCCTGCTGGTTTCTGTCGGTGTTCCTTAGTTGCTCTGTCTCCCCTGTCTGCTGTATCAGCTGTTATGCTTCCTGTTTTACTTTGAAGGTCCATGTCTTATGTTAGTGTGTTTGGTTTTGCTTTTCCTGTCTCATTAGGCCTGATTTGTCCCTGCTGTGTTTCCCTCCTGTCTCTCATTCCCTGATTGCTCCGTCTGTTGGTGTTTGGACCCAGTTGTCCCTGCGAGTCCTCCTCTGTAGATTTGGGACTCCTGGAAGTTTATTTTAAACCTGTTGTTACTGACTTTGGTTTTAAGTTGGATAGTGATTTTAAATTGTACAGCCAAATCAGAGCAGTGGTGAAGTCCAGTTTTTATCATTTAAGCCGACTGGCACGAGTGAAATCTTTTCTTTCTGGGCAGCACCTTGAAACAGGATCCATGCTTTTATTTCTTCCCGCCTGGACTGTAACGCACTTTATGTGGGGGTCAGTCAGTCGTAGCTCTCACGTCTGCAGCTGGTTCAAAATGCGGCTGCACGACTCCTAACAGGAACTCGTAAAAGAGAGCACATAACCCTGTGCTGGCCTCACTGGCTGCCTGTGTCTTCTAGAGTTCATTTTAAAATTCTCATGTTTGTTTTTAAATGCCTTCACAGTCTCGCCCTGTCTTACCTCTCTGAGCTTCTCCACACACCCTGTCGGTCTCTCAGGTCAGCTGACCAGCTGCTGCTGGAGAGATCCAGGAGGAAGCTCAGAGGGGGCGTGGCCTCTTCTATCGTGGCTCCTAAATTATGGAATAATTTGCCCGTGCATGTTAGAGAGGCCCCTTCACTGTCCACTTCTAAATCATGTTTTAAAACCCACTTTTATTCTTTGGCTTTTAACCTCAGCGAGACTTAGTTTCTCTTGTAATTAAATTAGTTATTTAATTAATTATTTTACTTTTTATTTGGCTTTTATTTATATCCTATATAATTTTATTATATGCTTCCAATGTACAGCACTTTGTACGTTGGAACCTCACCGAACCACACTCAGAGCTCAGTCCAGCCCCCGAGCTGCGTCTTCGCCACCACCAGCATTTAGACTCTAAATCCATGGTTTCGGCTGCCGGTCAGTCAGTGCTGTTTGATTCGTCTGATCCACCATGCAGGAACATCTGGAAACATCAGCTTCATGCCTCAGTATGAAATTGATCCAAACATGCTGCAGGTGCATTAACCTAGGACCTGCGTCCACATGTGGGGACATCACATTTTGGGTTATTTAGACCAAAACACTCAATTTTGCTCTACAAGGGCCTGATATCCTGTTCTACTGTTCTATCGAAATTTTAAACAAATATCCTCATATGTGGCTCTGATTTTTCTTAGAAACAAAAATCTGGTAATTCTTTGTTTTTACATTCATCAGGTCCCAATGTGTCCAAATATCAAAGAGAAATTACAATGCTGCTGTGGAAGAGTTCGGGTTTTAGGAGGTTAAAGCACACCTGGAAAGAAACGCACAGGGGAACTCTATCAGAGCCGGACCTCATCCTGACAGGAAGCCTGTAGAACTGTTCCTGAAGATCCTCACAGAGCTGAGATGAAGCATTTCACACCAAACATCACAGCTCGTTAAAGCCACACAAGCTCTGTCACAGAATCGCTGCACTATTTCTCAGATGTTGTAATCTGTTCATTTACTTTTTTGACAGGATCTTTTGAGTCATATCTGCTTTGAAAAGACAGAACGGCACATTTGATAGTTGATGGAGGAGTACGTGACTCTGCCCTCAGACTTTGAGTCTGTGAACTGATGCTCCATTTTCATTGGTTGTTTGGTTAGCTTCCGTCAGAAGTTGTTGTCCTGTGGGTACCTGCAAACAGGAAGCTCCGCCCCAGCACTAAAAAACCAGAAGGAAAAAAAGCCAAAGTGCTGACCTGGCCTCCAAACTGCAGAGTCCCACCTGATGACACTAAAGGACAACATCACAGGTGTCCATGTTGGAGCAGGTGAGAGCTGCCTCGGGCCTGAACAGTAGCGGCAGGTGTGTGTGTCATGTGATCAGGCATAGAACAGGTGAGCGGCGGTGGCGTGACCTCCTCTCTGTGGCTTCCCTGTTCCAACATGAAGCTGTGATGCACATCAGAGCTGAAGTCTGTGTTAATATTTCATGTCACGCCTGGATAATTCATGCGCGCGCGTGCACATCTAACGAGCTCTGTTTGCTCGGCGCTGCTGAAAGATTCACCGACAGAATCAAAGTTTAACGAGGATTTTCTCTCTGCGTCTCAATGAAGCCACCAGTCCATTTGTTCACATTTAAATAAGAAACGAGGACGAGCAATTAGCACCACACACACACACAAACACACACACAAACACACACGTTTGTGAGCGTATATTCAAAGCTTTGTGGAGACCTGGTCCCCAAAAGTTTGAAGACATTTTTGAGGCTCAGAATCTGGTTTTAGTGTCAGGGTTACAGTTAGCTTAGGGTCAGGGTAAGGGGCTACGGAAAGCATTATGTCAATGAAGGTCCTCACTAAGATAGCTGAACGGGCTTGTGTGTGTGTGTGTGTGTGTGTGTGTGTGTGTGTGTGTGTGTGTGTGTGTGTGTGTGTGTGTGTGTGTGTGTGTGTGTGTGTGTGAGATAATTTATTAATGTGTGTCAGAGTGGTTTGAAACAGGAAACCTCTCATCTCTGTTTAGCTGCAGGCTGAACGTTGTCTGACCCATGACGCCCTCAGAGTGTGTTTGTATGTTTTCACTGCGTGTGTGTGTGTGTGTGTGTGTGTGTGTGTGTGTGTGTGTGTGTGTGTGTGTGTGTGTGTGTGTGTGTGTGTGTGTGTGCTGCAGATCTCTGACTCGTGTTAAAACAACAACAGTCAAACCAAATACAGAAGACCTGAAGAACAAGTCATTGATGCTGAACCTCACATGTGGGCTTTTCAGTCACATGACTTCTCATAAAGCTGCTCTGCTTCCTGTCAGGTGGTTGCACAATCATAACACATGATTCGGTCAAAGCCACGCCGTTCATCATACGTGTCACACTTCAGTGCTGACAGCAACATTGCTGCAACATCCGAGTACGAAAAATCAAAGAAGAAGAAGGAGTAGCGTTTTGCGAGACATCACTTCCTGTCCCTGCAGGCCCTGGGTGCGTTTGGTTTGTCAGTCGTGGAGCACAGGACACGGGACAAGACTCAGCTATACAGCTGCATATAAAGGTCAAAGGTCGTTCTTTGAAGAAGAGAAGACAGATGGTTTGAAAGAGGAGTGAAAGAAGCATCTACGTCCACTGTGAACGACCATCTTTGAACAGAGGGCGGAGCTTATGACGCCAACCGTCTGCCATCTGTAATGTAGTTCCCAGACGCCTTAACGCCGACTCCCTGTGGGTGTGGCAGGTCTCAGAGTGGTTTCACCTCTGCTGATAACGACCCGTTTTCACACCTGAGATGATGAGTGATGTGATGAGTCACATGGTCAACAGTGGGTCAGCGTCCATCTTGGGGACACACCCACGAGCATTTCGGACGGGTCTAAACTGTGTTTCACACCTGTAGTTATCATCATTCAGTCACAGCGCCGCACTGAGCGCGCTCACACCGCGGGTGTCTCCCTCCCTCGGCTGCTCCTGAGCGGGTGCGCTTGCTTTGTCCATCTGAGCGTCTCTGCTCTGTTATTCAGTCGATTATTTGACTCATTTGCTGCTTAATATTTTGATTTGTGGGCCTCGCTCGCGGCCGGCGTGTAATGGACTGAACCCGGCGTGAAACTCTGAGGCCACTTCAGGCCGACGCGCTGCTGAATATTTAACCCACTAAGTGGTTTTTAAGGCGCGCTGAGTGATGGTTTTAAGGTGTTTTAATAACTAACGCTGCCTGCCGGCGCCTTTACTGAATTAAACATGGCTGCTCAGAAACAGTCATCACCTGCAGCTGGGCGGCCAATCAGCAGGCAGAGAGCTTCACTCTGATTGGTCCACAGACACAAAAAAGAAGAAAGATGTAATGGAGATGATTCGGTTCTGACCCGGTCCAAACCAGGACGTCTCCTCTCTGCGGCGTTCTTCTTTATTTAAAAGCAGCAGAAGAAGAAATACGACCTTTTTCCTGCTGGGACACAAATCGATCGGATCAGAACTTCACGATGTTTGGATGTTTCTGGGACACTGAAGACGACGACGGCATGTCAGAGCTTAGACGCACGAGTTCGTTGGACTTCATCAGTTGCTGCTTTGTGGTGTCTGCGGAGCCACAACGCTCCAGATGTTTCAGATGTTTCAGTGTCAGGCTGTACTCTGGTTCTTCCAGAGGTGCTTCATCAGCGATGAGGCCTTCACAGATGTTCAACGCCTCGCCGGAACGTAAAGCTCTGCTTCCACAGGCGCTCCTCTCCGTCAGTCTCCTCACTTTCAATCCTCAGAAAACTCAAGTTTTAGAACTTTTGTTCCTTCGTTAGTTGTCCTGATGTTTTACGTTTTTACCCTCTAACATATCGCTGAGATAAAATCAGGATTTCCAGCGTGGGTTTAGCCGGCGCTGTAAAAGAGAAAACACCTGATTTGCATTTTTCACTGGGATCGTTTGAGGAGACAATAGCTTTGATGTCAGTAATGAGCTTGCTGCAGTTTGAGGAGACTCCCGTCAGCTGTTTTAAACGTGGACGTCAAAGCAGCGTTTTAATGTCCAAACTGTCCTTGAGCCGTCACCGGTCTCCTCAGGAAGCTCACAGCACATTAACGAGCAGGTAATTAATCTTAATTAGAGAGGAGGAGACTGTGTGTGTGTGTGTGTGTGTGTGTGTGTGTGTGTGTGTGTGTGTGTGTGTGTGTGTGTGTCAGCAGACAGCTGGACTCTCGGCTGCTGCCTTGCTTCGGGGCACTTGTGGTGGTTCGGGGATTAAACCTGTGACCTTCACTGACGTGTGTCCTGTAGATTTAAAGGGCCATTCTGCTTTATTTCAGCCTGCCGGCTTTATTCCTGACGAGCACAGGAACCGTGAGCGTGAGCACCACGTTGGCTTCTTCAGAGCCACATCTGGACCTGCAGGTGGAGCGCTATGGGGCTGGACTCACTGCTGCCTCTGCTGGACATGAGCGGTACTGCAAGTTTGGCACGTTGACGGTCACTTCTGGTTCCTCCGTCAGATCCACTCCTCCCTCATCGCACCAGAGCTGTGCGAGCTCACACTCACACTTTCCTCAGCAGTTACAGTTACAGTTACAGTTACATAGCACAAATGCAGACCGCGTGGAAGTCTGACCAAATTTGATTCAATAATACACAAAAGTTTACTTTTTAAACAATGAATAAAAAAGTTCCTTTGGAGTCATGTTAGGGGACGAAATCAAAGCTGAACTCGACCAATCAGAAGCTTAATCTCAACCACAGGAACAGTCATGGAGTTGAAATGCCCCCCCCACCTACCCACCCCCGCAGGATGACTGACAGAGCTAATTAACAGCAGTGCGTGCAGATCAGGCTGAGACACACACACACAAACACACACACACACACATTTAAATAAGACTAAGACGGGGCACCTCAGCGATCTGTAATAACAGCTACGATGATGATGATGATGGTGACAGAGGTGGTGTCGGCTCTGATGATGATTGATTGTGTTTCCATGACGTTAACATGGATGATTAATTAGTTTTAATTACCTGAAGTGCTAACTGATGGACAGACTCCTCCCCTTCTGTCTGCCTGTCGTTCTAACATCGGCGCGCCCACTAAGCCCCACCCCTCCAGGAAAGGGCCCACAAAAACCCGTCTTTGTTGCCTTATTTATTTGGTATATTTCTCAGAGCGTTGCCGCCTCGTTATTGCTCCGTACCTGTGGGGGAGCGACCGCCACCTGAGCCCGTGTGCACTGACATTTGTGAGCATCGGGACTCTGACTGTGTTCAAAGCTGCAGCGCGGGTCACCGTCTCAGACAGCACAGCTGGATCCACATCAGCATCGCCCCCCCTCTGACATTCACCAGGTCAGAGGTCAGACTCTTTTAGGGCCTGCTGTTCTTGATGCTGGTCTGATTCAGGCACACCTCTGAGTTTCATGTCGATTTGGGAACACGTGTTGGCTCGTGATGTTTGAGGTTTTCTTGTTTTGGGGACAAAAAGGCTTCATAGAAACAGCACCGTGGGAAGCAGATAATCAGCACATAACCTGAAGGCAGATTTGAACCCAGGGCTCTGCAGTAGCTGGATGGCACATGGGCCGCCTGCTGACCCTGCTGAGCGCCCTCATTCGGCTTTTTAAACAACACACTTACTTCGTCTGTGTGTTGGTATTTGTGACATACACATGTTCTTTTTCCCTTGTGGGGATGCTAACGCTGAGTGTGCTCGCACCTCTTTCTTCTTCTGTGATGTGATTTCTGGTATGAGGGGTGATGCTGTTCTTTCTCAGAGACAGTTAAACCAACACGTGGCGTACGGCAGCGTCGTGTTTCCTCGTTAGTATAAATCCAGGTTTAATTACTTTACAGAGCGAGCTCGTTAGCTGTGAGGACTGGCCTTGAGACTAACAGTGTCAATGTAACAGTAATGATTTAATTACTCAGTGATACAGTGATATGCCCTCGCAGTGCTAACGAGCTGCTCTAATTATTTTTTGTCTGTAAATCTTCTCTGCGCTCTTTGCTCATTAACAACCTGTTTGATTAACAGGACGAAGCAGAGCCTCTGAATATCATAACAACATAACAACTGTACAGGTCGGTGCATTTGTTTATATTTATTCTGTTTAGATACTATTAAGGCTTAAAGTTTGCATTGTTAGGGGCGTGGCCTCTGTGAGTGACAGGTGGATGGTGAAATGGGCGGCTGTAGCTGCTCGCTGCCCGTCTGAGTGGAGTCCGTGGACCTCTGTTGGTGTGTTTGTAATGCAAATATCTGACCAATGTTATGGCTGCTGTGAGGTTACTGTGCTAACAGGCCATCCAAGAAGTCTGGTTTTAGTTATAGGTTTAGTTATCAGTTATCTGTGCCTGTATAACAGACCCATACGCTCCTAACCAGGGCAGCTAGAATTAGCTGACAACGTAGCCCTCCACCCTCTCGCCCAAACACCGTCACTTCCTGAAACAAATAATAATAATGGATTGCATTTATATAGCGCTTTTCAAGGCACCCAAAGCGCTTTACAATGCCACTATTCATTCACTCTCACATTCATACACTGGTGGAGGCAGCTACAGTTGTAGCCACAGCTGCCCTGGGGCAGACTGACAGAAGCGAGGCTGCCATATCGCACCATCGGCCCCTCTGGCCATCACCAGTAGGCAAGTAGGGTAAAGTGTCTTGCCCAAGGACACAACGACCAGGACAGAGAGCCCAGGGATCGAACCGGCGACCTTCCGGTTACAGATGCGATTCCCAACCCCCTAAGCCGATTAGGATTAATCGTCTCTGTTTAGGATACGAACAAAGATTCACCTTTGACCTACGGCACCTCAGAGTGACCAGGAATCACCACAAAGCTCAGACTGTGAGGAAGATTTTTACACTCAAATATCCTCCTGAAGGTCTGTGGAGCTCACACACAGGGTGGTGATCACCTGACAACAGCCTGAATATTTCACAGGTGAGAGGAGGAAGAGGAGGAGGAGGAAGAGGAGAGAGCGAAACAGTTGAGTCCTCTCTCAGTAGTTTGGTCTTTTTACTGGAGCTCAGCGCCTCGCTCTTCATCTCTTTAATTGACTCCCTCTCCTCCTCCTCCTCCCTCTTCATCTCTTTCTCCGTCTGTCTGTTTGTAGCTGGAGGGCGCGCTCGCCGTTGTTTCTCTCCACAGCTGATTGGCTGCTGAATTACTGAGGGAATAGCCATGATTGGCAGCTGAGAGCTCACAGTAACAGCTTGGCAGGAAGAACACAGGACTACTAATTACTGAGGAGTGTGTGTGTGTGTGTGTGTGTGTGTGTGTGTGTGTGTGTGTGTGTGTGTGTGTGTGTGTGTGTGTGTGTGTGTTCTTGTCGTTAGAAGATGTGACGATCATGTTGTTCCCAGCGGTCATCAGAGAAGATTAGCTCCCATCACCGAGGGACAGACACACACACACACACACACACAGACACACACACACACAGACACACACACACACAGACAGACACACACACACACACACACACAGACACACAGACACACACACACAGACACACAGACACACACACACACAGACACACACACACAGACACACAGACACACACACAGACACACACAGACACACACACAGACACACACACACACACACACACACAGACACACACACACACACACACTCATCTGGTTTCTCGAGTGTGTCTGGTGCGTCCCCTTCTCCTCTTTGTCTTCAGGCTGGACAGAATAATAGGAACGTCACTGAAACCAGATTCAGTTTGGATCTGAATGGAAACACAAACCGGTTTGAGGCGCTGACCGAGCGGGCAGCTGTCAGCATGCTGCAGTTGTTTGTGGGACACATGGAGGGCAACACTGAATTGAACTGTTTCCGGTCGTAGTGAGCTTTTCACTCTCTACACCTTTAACATATGTGTTTTTAAAGGACCCAGAAAACAAAGTCCACAGCTGTCTGTGCTGGGTGGGACAGGATGAAGTTCTAGGACTTTCTTTAGGAGAAGAGGAGCACAGACCATGTTCTACATGAGCCCCTGAAGGACAGAACAGTATTGTTGACTTCATTCTGTAGGCCAGGATCATGGTCTTTGGAGGTGTTTTCAGGACAGCATAAAGTTCTTCAGGACTTTCATGAACCAGGAGGGTGTTTTTAGGACAGGACGATGATCTTCTGGAGGTTCTTGGCTGTGGAGCAGCAGCAGTCCCCAGTGTCCTGCAGTTCATTAGTGGGCGATCTACAGAGGCCGGTCCTGCTGGTGGAGATGATGAGTGAGGAGCTGCAGACAGTAAACTCTCTCAGATGTCTGCAGCTGAACCAGAAACAGCTTCGTCTCAGTCTGATGATGAAAAACGTGCAATTCCCCTTTAAGACTTTTCCCTACAGGACAGGAAGCTGCTTCAATCACACACTGGTCATCTGAGCGTGTGTGTGTGTGTGTGTGTGTGTGTGTGTGTGTGTGTGTGTGTGTGTGTGTGTGTGTGTGTGTGTGAGATGATTGGATCAGTTCAGATCTATCAGAGAGCTCAGAGTTTAGAGGACGAGAACGCCCTGAAGCATTCTGGGAAAAATCACATATTCCCTCTAATGTTCACTCCGATTGTGTGTGTGTTTGTGTGTGTGTGTGCGTATGTGTGTGTATGTGAACATCCTTCAAACCGCTCACAGAAACCGCCTGCACCCTGATCCAGCCACCGGTACGGGGCAGTACCGCAGTAACCTGTGAGCTGCACAGATTAGCTGACCTACTCAACTGAAAGGACCTGCAGAGGTCTGACGAGGTTGTTGAGATGTTTGAGTAATGGCTGAAAAGTGAAGCTGATTCTCAGTGTGACGTCTCTGTGTGATGGATGATGACCTGTCCAGGTGTACCCCCTGTAACCCCACAGCTGGGATGGGTTTGAGGCCCCCCGTGACCCTGAACTGGCTGAGCGGTCAAAGTTACAGGTGAGGAGTACGTAACATCATGAACTGTGCAGGTAGCAGAGCAACTCGTTAGGAAAAGAAAAACTTGGCATAACTAATGATTGACGTGAAGCCTCTGAGCCTTTGCAGTTACAGTGATTTCTTTGCCCTCTGATTGGTCAGGGTTAGCGTTACAAACTAAAGGATTATCTGATAAAACCGCCCGGTGTGGAAGTCATGTGTCAAAGCTGAAACAGATCCCAGGTTGCAGAAACAGGTCAGTCTAATGTCAGGTTAATCCTCGCCTCCTCGTGAACAGCGAAGTGCAGCAGAAGTGATGTCACAGCTGCTGGCGGTGCAGCACGGCCGAAGCCACGAGCGTACGCGCCGCTCTTCTTCTCCTACACCAGAGCGCAGAAGCTGGAGCTGAGCGTGGTAACTGTAACTGAGCCGATGAAGACTTCAGCTGGAGCTTCAGCTTCAGTGAAGTCACTGCAAGTCTCCGCCTTCAACTTTCACTCGTGTTACCGTGAGTCTGCGGCCGAACTCCTCAGACTTTAAACGTTTGTCCTAAAGGTCGACAGCAGGACCGATGCTCAGTAAAAACCTAATGACACAGATAAAAACCACATCACACCTGTGTGTGTGTGTGTGTGTGTGTGTGTGTGTGTGTGTGTGTGTGTGTGTGTGTGTGTGTGTGTCTCATTAGCTTTGCTCTAAAAAAAAAAAAAAAAAACATTAACGAGATCCATAAAAGGAAAAAATTAAAATTTTAATGTGCAGTGGTCATCCTGCAGCTGCTCTGAGTGTGTGTGTGTGTGTGTGTGTGTGTGTGTGTGTGTGTGTGTGTGTGTGTGTGTGTGTGAGAGTGTGTGTGTGTGTGTGTGGGTGTGGGTGTGTCCGGAGGCTGGTCAGTTTGTCTCGTTAATGACCCCTCCCACCCTAATGAGCTAACGATGAGCACTCGTTAAGACAGACGGACGAGCTCAGCCAATAAAACGCGGTTACTGCTCTCTCTCATCTGATGAAACCATGGCGACCAGTCTGGACAGGTGAGGCGGGGGAGGGCAGCTGTCCGTCTGAGTCAGTGCTGTAAATGAAGGACAGCGAAACTGTAAGAGTGAGAAAACTGACAGGAAGTCGAGTCAGCCAAACAGCATCGAACATGCTCTCTGCTTTTAAGATCAACTTACTCGCTGCTTCCAGGTGTTTGGGTTCAGAAAACATCTGCAGCTCAAACACTCAGGGCCCAACAGTAAGTTGCAGTCTGCTTCTCCAAACCTGAAACAGGTGTCGGCATCACATCCGGTCTCGTCGGGTTCAGCAGTCAAACGTGTGCAAGATACACATCATGGACTGAGGTCAGAGGTTAAGCTGTGGGCTTCGTTTGTGGGGAGCAGATCGCTGTGTTTAAGGATTAAATACATCTCTGAACCTTTGTTAAGCTGCAGAAAAACTTGTTACCAGCTTTAAACATCCAGGAGGGAGAATAAGCCCCTCTGCAGGAGAACCGTCACCACACGAATTGAGAGGATTGTGGGAAATCTGGAGCCTGACTTTCTGCTTTGCTATGCTACTTGGTGTAGGATATTTGTCATGTAGGAGCAGCCAAGGATCAAACAACAAACCTTTCGATTAGCAGATGAGCTACAGCCACTGTGAGAGCTGCGACACCACCCAGTTACTCATTATTAAGGTGGAGCTGGCAGCAATGCACTCAGTGAAAGGGACTCTGACAGAGGGAGATCAGAGGTGCGTGCATGCTCGGGCTGAAATGGGAAAAACTGTCTGGAAAAATGTTGGACCTTTGAAGCAGATGCAGGGTAAAGTGGCTGACATGAAGCCGGGCGCAGGAATAGCTCTGAATGACAGCACGCTGACTTTGGACATGAGACCGAACACGGTGACGTGCTACCAGCCCGTCCTCATCCTGACAAACGCGAAAGGTGACTTTCTTCGTTCTCCGCGCCGGGTTATGAATGAAATGCAGTAGAATGACGCTCCCACGGTAATACATGTTCCTGCCATGTGTGTGAGTGTGTATGGGAGTGAGAACGTGTTGGTGCTTCCACGCAGCTGTGAAAGGTAATGAGAGCAGCTTCATGAAGACATCGAGTGATACTGAGCAGGACTAAGCTCACGGTATTGGTGCGGCCCTCCACATTCAGGAGCTCATCAGAACAGTCTCTATTCAATGTTCCAAATCAACACATACATGTCCTGTTGGAATAAATCATATAAAACAATAAGACGAGTGTATTGAGAGAAATCAGATGAAATATTATGAATGATGAATAACTTAGAAAGTATCTGATCTAATAAATCAGTGCAGGAGGACGTTTTATCTGCAGATCACTGCGACGCGATCAAAGAGCAACACCTGAATAAAAGATGACTGCAGGAGGAGGTTAATGATGCCCTCACCGTGACTGGAGCCACCACAGGAAGTCATGTGATCAGAATCCATTCAAAAAGAAGCCATTCTCACAGCGTTGGGTCATGATGAGGGATCAATAACTATCTGGTCATTAATCAGCGCCTCATTACCAGAAGGGATTCCAATCAGAGCCAGCTCCTGGTTCTGGTTTGGTGGGGGCGGGGCTGTTGCCTTTAGGAGTCACATGACTCTTAACAAGCTCTTACTGTGTGGGAGGAACAGGAAGAATCTCGTTAAGGACACCTAACGAGCGTTTGATTGAACCCTCCTCCTCTGCTCTTCATCTCTTGCTCTTTAATCACCTTCCTCTGACAGTTTAATGTCCTCCACCTGAAGGGTGCCGGGGGGGGGGCTAACGTTACCATCGGTGCTTCATGATATCGTCATCAGAGCGAGAGAGAAGCGAGGCAAACCAGGTGACACTGAACAGGTGAGAAACCAACAACAACAGGAAAGAACCTGCAGGCCAGGTGATGTGCAGAGACAGAATACGTGTGTGTGGATGACAGGCAGACAGGTGAAAAGGTAAAGGAGGAGGAGCCGCAGGTATCCATGCCACCTGCCTCACACCTGCACACAGGTGCAGTTCAGGAACAAGTCTCCTGTTAATCCATCTACGTCACAACTCCGAGTACCTGACGTGAGCTGCTGTGGCAGCGAGTGGCATCCAGCTGTCTCCACCCTTTACCTCTGATCCAGCCATCACACAGTCTCACCTGCTCAGGTGGTCCTCGATTAATCACCTCCTCTCGCATTAAGTCGCTGTGGCCTCAGAGTCCCACTGTGACCCTCACTGAGCACGCTCCAGGCCTCCCGCTGCTGCTCAGCAGCTTTTATTGATCCACACAGCGGGGAAGACGAGGGAGGTGCTGTCTGATTAGAGTTGGCATGGGCTCGTTGGGCAGCAGGAAGCGCTTAATTTATGAGCGTGAGGCTGTTTATGAAGGCTGACCTTCGACCTCTCAGGGAGCAGTGCGGCAGCAGGTACAGTTCGTCAGCGGTGGCTCGATAAAACTCGTTTACTCACTGCAGCGAGCACAGAGTTTATAAAACATCTTCTCATTAACGGCTGACCTTTGACTTCCACAGTCTGTATACATCAGGAAAGTCGTTGAATTAACTCACTGCACCTGAACGCACCACAGCTCAAGTTTCTGAGTCTGCAGGAGTCAAACTTTTATTCCAAGAAACACCCAGGGCGGGGCTTAAACTGTGACATATGCATTTTTAGGGGTGTGGCCTGTTTAAATGACGTGCAGCCGTAATTGATGGTGTCATTATGCTCAGCGTTTTCACCCTAGAAATCAAAAACAACAAAAGTGGTACCACATGGTCTCACATCAGCTCGTCGTGCACGTCTGGATTTTCATAACCCACAGAGGTGAGGCAGCGCCATGGCAACAAACAAAGCTCTGGTTTCATGGCAAATGGTTTCATTTTGTGAAGCACAGTGAGAATCATCATCAGCACCTCTTAGCTTTGAGCTTTGTCACACTTTTGCTGCTCGTCTCCATAATGAAGACGAGTCCCCACAGCAACGCCTGAAGTCTGAAATACAGGGACTGAACCTCCTCTTCATCCTCCTGATGTTTAAGATGAAGAGTGTGTGTGTGTGTGTGTGTGTGTGTGTGTGTGTGTGTGTGTGTGTGTGTGTGTGTGTGTGTGTGCTCTGTGATAAACAGACTGGATCAGTTCCAGCCTTCCTCCTCCTCCTCCTCCTCTGTTCTGCTCCTCTGGACTGAAGCTCAGTCTCTCGGCGCTCCACTCTTCCAGGGCTCTCCAGGATTTTCCAGGACGCCTCTGAAGTGTTTTCCAGGTAAAGCGGCTGCAGGAGATGCAGCCAGACTGCGTGTGTGTGTGTGTGTGTGTGTGTGTGTGTGTGTGTGTGTGTGTCAGATTTACATAGTGAATCCCTTGCTGGGACATCCGAGGCCAACATCACATGACCTGAGAGCGACAGCGATGTTTCCTGAGGGACTCGGCCGTGTTTCTGTGTCACAGAGTCTGTTTGATTTCTCGCTCCTCGTGTCACAAACCTCCTCCTCCTCCTCTTCTTTGAATTTTATTATCTGAACTCCTTTGTGTCACGCAGCTGCTCCTTGTCCTCTCTCCTTCCTCCTGTTGCCTGAGAAGACGAGTTCGGGGTCAACGGTGGTCCGATCAGGTTCAAGTTTATTGATCAGAGTTTTCCTGATTGCAGTGATTGAAGCTCCAGATTTACACTTTTTTATTCTTCTGAATCTTTTTTCCAGCTTCTCAGTCTGCTTGCAGCCATGCAGTACTGCTGCAGTATTACTGTCCCAGTACTGCAGTGAGGCTGGCGCACCTGGGGCTCATTTGTGGAGCCGCAGCTCCCCCTACAGGAGGCTTGGTGAAGTGCAGCTCACAGACTGCTGCCCACTGTCACTCAGAGCAGCAGGATGTTTTTAATGCAGATGTTCAGTGAAACTCACGGACGGCGTTCAAGTTGGACGCTGCCGCCCGTCAGCAGGAGGCCGGGTTCAAACTGCCTCAAGAGGTCACAGCTCCTCCTACATGTCCTACATCAACCATCTCGAGACGTTTGTAGGAGGACACAGACTGTTGATTTTTTTAACCCTTAAACTTTGTGCAGTTTTCTGTAAATTGTGTGTCACAAACTTAATTCATGTTTGTGTGACTCATTGAAATTTTCTCTTCCTGAAAGTGAAACTCTTACCAACACACAGGGCCAAAAATTCTCCCGTTCACAGCTTTGATGTCACAAACAGGAAGTACGATAAACACGGAGACGAAGCCACACAGGCTTGGCACAGGGGGGCATGACCGACAGGGAACACCCAACACCGAGACAAGACAGGAGAGGACACTGAGGAACTCAACGATCACAAAGAACTGAAGACTAATGAAGATCACTGCAGGACTAGAAATAACCATGAAGCTGAGAATCAGAGAACATTTTAAAATAAACAGTCCAGAAACGAGAAACAGTGGGTCACACATCAGTACACTCACATTAACTGTAGCGCATCTGAGTTCAGTTTCTCTAGCCACACCCACCTGATATCTGCCACACCTGTTCAAAGACCTGCCTGACAAAGTGGAGCAGACCAGAAGATCCTCAAAAGTCAGACATCACACTGCGATCCAAGGACGTTCAGGAACAACTGAGAAACAAAGCAGTTGAGATCTCTCAGTCTGGAAAAGATTGCAAAGCCATTTCTAAAGCTGTGGCACTGCAGTGAACCGAGTGAGAGCAGTTATTCACAAATAGTGCAAAGATGTGATGAACCTTCCCAGGAGGGCCGACCAAAATTACATCTCATGAAACTAACAGAAGGAACATCGTGCCAGCAGTAAAACATGTTGGTGGTAGTTTGATGGTCTGGGTCTACCAAAACATCCTGAAGGAGTGTGTCCAACTACCTGCTAGTGACCTCAAGCTGAGCTCAGCAGCAGGTCCACCTCTGAATGGCTTAAGGAAACCAAAATAAAGGCTTTGGAGTGATCTAGTCAAAGTCCTGACCTGAATTCGATTGAGATGCTGAGGCATGGTTCATGCTGGAAAAACCTCCAATGTGGCTGAAATATAACAATGGTGTAAAGATGAGTGGGCCACAGTTCCTCCACAGCTGGAAAAGACTGACAGTTATCACATTATCTGACTGCAGTTGTTGCTGCTAAGGGTGGCTCAATCAGTTATTAGGTTCATTTCTTCCCCTTAATAATAAACACCTTCATTTAGAAAGTGGACTAGAAAGAGAGAGCAGACCAGGTGTTGGATGTTGCTGAGCACCAATGAGCAGGTACTCTGTGTCTGCGTGATACGGCGCGCTAACCAAAGCAGCTAACATTATCTGAAGTTTGAGCATGCTAACAGCTGACTAAAACAAGTTGGTAGAAGCTGAAATGCTTAAAGTGAGACAAAAGGAGCCGTCGCACAGCCGAGGACGATGGTGGACATCCTCGATGAGATGGTGCTAATGTAAAGCAACCGTGTGGAGCTGTAGCGCTCCAGCAAACAGCGAGATCGTTTCCACGGTACTAAACACGCTTTGATTTGCCATAATAACTGGCTGTGTTTCAGATGCCCGTCGACGCTTCATCTTTATCTACAGTGAAGCGCTGCTATCTGAACCAACAGCTCTCTGACTGCAGTGATAACGTTGACGCCTCTCCTCTGATCGATAATTGGCGGGAGCTCTTTATTGACCCGTGAGCTGCCGTGGCGACTCGGTCGGAGACCTGCAGCACGAAGTCAGAGTTCCTCTAATTACCGACGCAGTCTCCGTCTCATCTGGGTCGTCTCTCTGCGTGATGACGAATCGACTCGTATCTGATTGATAATCGGAGCAGAGTCATGCGGTGCGATTGCTGTTTGTGGGACATCCAATCATCTCGACTTTCACTCAACAAAACCAGAGTGACCCTGAAACCTCCCTTAGTGAGTTTTTCCTTTCCAGTCACCTTTCTCGCTCACTATGTATTAACAGACCTCTCTGCATTGAATCATATCTGTTATTAACCTCTGTCTCTCTTCCACAGCATGTCTTTATCCTGTCTTCCTTCTCTCACCCCAACCAATCACAGCAGATGGCCCCGCCCCTCCCTGAGCCTGGTTCTGCCGGAGGTTTCTTCCTGTTAAAAGGGAGTTTTTCCTTCCCACTGTCACCAAAGTGCTGCTCATAGGGGGTCATATGATTGTTGGGTTTTTCTCTGGATGTATTATTGTAGCGTCTACTGTACAATATAAGCGCCTTGAGGCGACTGTTGTTGTAATTTTTTGCTGTATAAATAAAATTGAATTGAATTCAGAAACTGTATTTTGTGTTTTCTCGTGTTATCTTAAAAAGTTGATTCTGTTCATCTGGACATTATGTCAGATTATAACAGATTTACCTGGATGATTGAACATACATCAAGATGCGTGTGTCATCTTTGCCTAATATTCAGATTTGTTTAATGACCTGAAATATTTAAGTGTGACACACAAAAAAACAGGAAGTTGGGGGCAAACACTTCTTCACACCACTGTAGGAGGTACTTTTGAATGCACCGTCTGGGTCACCATCAGCTGTAGACCTTCGATGTGGGCGGGCCATCTGACCTCATCCCCAACTGATGACCTCACACTGTGCTTGGATGGAGGTTAATCAATCACCTGGCTGTCAGGCCTGTCAGTCAAAAACCCAGAAGGCATGTGTGTGCTTTCTTTTTTAGTGTGTACCGTCCAACCCTCTCCTGGAAACACCTGTCCACCTGCCCTTTGAGCGACTGCAGAAGAACTGGTTAACGGAGGTACTGAACCCACTGTGTCAGTGTGTCTTAAGCTGGGCTCACACTGTACGATTTTTGGCCCATTTTGAGCCGATTTTTTAGTCGTGCGACTGTTTTCGGGATCGGCCTGAGTTTCGCCTTCATCGTGTGTCGTGCATCGTGTAGTATATGTGGGGTAACGATAAGCGATTAACACCTCACGACCAACTCCCGATCATCAATCGCTTGGTCGTAAGAAAATCAAACCTGTTTGTAATCCTGTCGGACGTCGTGAGGGCGTCACCGCAGCCTCACGCAGATTTTTGTGTTATAAGCTTCATGTTATGGACGCACAGTTTGAGCACTCAGGTCGCATCAGAGCATCGGGCCGTATAGTGTGAGACCTGCATCGTGACCTATGAACTTCTGACCCCTGCGAGTCAATCGTGCAGTTTGAGCAGGAGCTGAATAACACGACTGAAAAAACTCGCACAGTGTAGCCCAGCTTTAGGTGTGTGTGTAAGGTCTGGTGTGAGGTTCAGGTTGATGCTGCAGTGATGAAATCTGTGAATGATTAATTTTGGCACATTGCTCAATACATGAGCGGGGCACAGAAAGGGAGTGGCAAGAGGAGCGAAACACCGAGCGGTCACCCGAGACTGCAAAACCAGGGGTGAACGAGACATCGATTCACTGATGCACAATTCAATTCAGTTTTATTTATACAGCACCAAATTACAACAACAGTCACCTCAAGGCGGCAGAACCAGGCTCGGGGAGGGGCGGGGCCATCTGCTGCGACCGGTTGTGGAGAGAGAAGGAAGACAGGATAAAGACATGCTGTGGAAGAGAGACAGAGATCCACACCACCAGGATACACAACAATGACATCGGGATGTCGTTCGGACTGGAGAAGTGTAGTCGGATGGTAACAAAGAGAGGGAAGGTAGTCAGAACGGAGGGGATCGAACTACCAGAAGGCAACACTGCAGGCATTGAGGGCAGCTGCAAGTACCTGGGGATCCCGCAGGCAAATGGGAACCATGAAGAGGCCGCTAGAAAGGCTGCAACCACCAAGTACCTGCAGAGGGTCAGGCAAGTCCTGAGGAGTCAGCTGAATGGTAAGAACAAGATCCGGGCCATCAACACGTACGCCCTGCCCGTGATCAGGTACCCTGCTGGGGTAATAGGCTGGCCAAAGGAGGAGATAGAAGCCACTGACATGAAGACAAGAAAGCTCCTTACCATGCATGGAGGGTTTCACCCCAAGTCTAGCACCCTGAGGCTGTACGCTAAGCGGAAGGAAGGGGGCCGGGGACTGGTGAGTGTCAGCACCACAGTCCAGGATGAGACAACGAACATCCAAGAATACATTGGGAAGATGGCCCCAACTGACCGAGTGCTCAGTGAATACCTCAGGCAGCAGAAACCCAAGAAAGAGGAGGGAGATGAGGAACCATCATGGAAGGACAGGCCCCTGCACGGTATGTACCACCGGCAGATAGAGGAGGTGGCTGATATCCAGAAATCCTACCAGTGGCTGGACAAAGCTGGACTGAAAGTATATTGACCCATTGGCCCTGCTCTGTGTTGAACTGGGAGCCAGTGAAGTGCCATCAGTACTGCAGTAATGTGGTCACATGTCTGCATACCTGTTAAGATTCTGGCGAATGAACTTCAGTCCATCGAACACAATGTGTCGGTGATCTCACGCGCTGGATACGAAAACATGGACAGAGACAGGAATGATCTAAACTTAGATGTAGTTTGATGTGATAGAAGGCAGCTCTGGTGACCTTACTGATGGATGTGTGTCAAAGGCAGAGATGACAAACGTGAACACATTTTCTGTGTGTGAGGTTTTGCACCAACAACAAATATTTGTCTCATCTCTGTTCTTAGACAGTTTCATCCAGCAGTTACAGTACGTGACCAGCTCAAAGGTTTGTGAGATCATCAGAGGGGAGTGTGTCACCTATGGTCAGGTGTATTACGATTCATGTAAAGCTTAGACAGTGACAGACTGACCCTCTCTGAATCTTATAAACAAAACAGCAGAATCAGACCAACTATTGTTGATCTTTTGTCTATTTTCTCTGACGATGATGATGAAGAAGAACATGTGTGCGGATGATGTAAAGTGTGTCTCGGTGCTGCTCTCGTATTCAGGACGTCTCTGCTCATGAACAATTCATCGACAACAGCGAGAACAAAGCAGCTGCAGAAGAAGAAGAACGGCGTCTCCGCTCAGCAAAATAAAAGCCTCTAAAAGGCTTTAATGTCTCCTTTGATTTTTTTACTTCTGACACGTTTTCTGCCGGGACGTTTCCACGCCGACGGCAACAAGAAGAAACCCGAGTTTCACGCTGAGGAAAACTTCAGCTTCACAAACACATTTAACTGTCAGCGAAGCCCCGCCGGCGGCGCCCACCAAGTAAGACCGCAGGAGGCCACACGCCTTCATCCTTACGACCACGAGGAAGATCAGAACATCTGACAGACCGTGGAAGCTGAACGCAGGAAACATTCTCACCGACTCAGCGGCCAAACATGCAACACAAAACTTTATTCGTAAGCACAGTCAGAGCAGATCAAATGTGGACAAACTCGGTGGAGGCGGGTCATAAATGAGCTCATCATCGATCCGCTCCCGCCCCGTGAAGCTGGCAGCTGGTCGCTCTAACCAGCTTGTATCCCATTAATCAATCCTGCGCTGTCATTGGTAGTTTCTCTCTGAACCCGCCCACTTCACAAGACTAATTCGCTTCCTGTGAATCCCTGCCAGTGTGGGCATGGCGCCATGCTCCAGGGTCAGATTGACTAATTGGGGAAAATGATCATGTGACTGCGACCTTTATTAGCAAACACAAGAGGGTCATGAACAAGTGGGCGGAGCTTCACTTTGACTAGCCTGGGATTTGTGCATCAGCTTGCCCGGTGATATTGATAACGGTAACGCGGTGTGACATCATTTATAACGAGGTCCCGACCAATCAGCATACAGATGCTTGTGGCATGGATGCTCACGTGTGACGCCGCAAGAATTTACGAAAGTCAGAGGAAAGAATCAGACTCACAGAGAGCGAACAGGAAGTCGGCGGGTCCACTGAAGGATCTGCAGACACACCTGAAGGACCTCACTGACTCCAGATCAGAAACACACAAACACCGAGAGACCGCCAGGTTCTGCTGAGGTTCTGCAGGTCCGGTGAACGAGCTGAAGACGAGCAAACTGCAGGTGGAGGTGAAGATGGAGGCTCTGCAGGGTGAGGCTGTTTGTTTGGGCGGAGGAGGAGCTGCCGTGTGGTGTTTCGGGCCTTCGGGACAAAGATTTTCCGCTCAGAATACTTCAACATGAAGATGATGTGAAACAATTCAGGCGGAGCCGGCGAGGACGGAGGGACGACAGCGGGCCGGGGAGCGGGGAGGAGGTGGGAGGAGGCGTGGAGGGCCTGAGGGAGAATCTAAAACAGCGTTTAGCACTCGGCTGACCTTCACTCGCTCCTCGCACTCCTTCCTCTCTCCTTGTTCTTTCGCTCCGTTTGCTCTAAACAGCTTCCACTCGTTTAACCGAGCCTCGGGAGAGAGACGCCGTCTGCACGCCGCCTGTCTCACCATCAGCTGACCTCTGACCCCTGAAATCACAAAGAGCTTCCTGTAAAGGCTCATTCCACTGATTTCACTGCTGATACCTGCAGACAGCGAGCTGTGGATGAGAACACCTCCTGAACAGCTGTTTCCATCTCTGAGGATCACTCCTCCTCCTCCTCCTCCTCCTTTTCTTCTTCTTCACATCTAATTCATGCGCTCACACCGAGCTGCAGATACCTGCAGCAACATACGAGCTCGACATCTGTCGGCAGCTCATGACGCAGAGAACCCGGAAACAGCCACAGCTGCTGTTTTTGCAGTTATTAAACGTCTGCCTTCGTCTGTCGATCCTCTCAGAGCTACACGGTCTGATACTTGTCTGTGATCCTCTTCATCGCTCCGCTCAGGTCAGGTGAACAGTCTTCATCGCTGTATGACAACGTCGGCGATCTTCTCGGCTGTTTCAAAATGAAGCTGCTGTTTCACATCACTGTGTGTCAGGCTGTCACTCACCGATCTCTGGTTTCACTTTTTAAAACTCTGGTCTCGGTCTTTGAATGCGTCACCTGAGCCTCACAGATTCGTCAGCCCAGCCAAACTCACTCGCGCTGCTCTGCCGCCACCTGCTGGACACTTTCAGCCTTACGCCGAGCAGCTTTTTAAAGCCGACACAGGAAGTGACGAGATCAGTTCTGTCCTCTGGTGTGTGCTTTCAGTGTTGGACTTCTTTAAAGCATTTTATAGACCTGAAAATATTATTTCAGTGCCGTAAAAATGAGAGCCGTCTCCCTGCAGTCAGGAACAACTGTTAAAAGGAACACATCAGCCCTCTTTTTACTCAAGCAGCTGAATTACTCGAGAGATAAAAACAGGAAAATAGAAATATCACAATTACCACATTATTAATATCATTATCACGGGTCATTAGCAGGCGACACAGATTGATTTAAAAAACCTTCACAAGCATCTGGTCTGCATGTAAATGTGGAGAAATGCATGAAAACACCGAAAGCACCATACTCGATAAACATGAAGTCAAACATTTACAGCTTTCAGTGAAAATCACAGTGACGACAGATAAACACTCAGTGTGTTTTACCAAAGAATAAATAATATTAACTACTGTCATTATAACTTATTCATATTTTGTTACTACGTCCAAGCTGCCTGTTCTCTCTGCCTCCCTCCGGTCTGTTATTTCCTCCTGCTGTCTGCTGTTTATGTTTTATTCATGCACGATGTCATTGTATGACAGTAAAGGACTATTCTATTCTATTCTATTGTATTCTATTCTATTCTATTCTATTCTATAAGAACGATGGATCGAGAGATTCATTTATCCAACAATTGATTGAAAAGCATCAAAATGAAATATTAAAAGGAACCAAAGTCGTTAGAATTTTATTTGGAACAATAAACATGACAATAAAGTCCAGTAGAAGCAGGAAGTATGACTGTACTTGACTTTGAAGTAATGAAAGGTGTCATTAAGTTTAAGCTGCACATATGTAATGAAAAAGAAGCACAGCCAGGTTCTAAAGGAAGAGTTTGGACCAGGGTCCATGTCATGGATGGAAAGGTTCGACGTCATTCTGCTTTTAAGGACGCATTTAAAGTGAACTGCTCTCTACTAACCTGCTAGCTTTAACGAAAGGATCATTACAGTATTCGTAACACAGATTTTTCCTCATCTGAGAATTAAAGATTGCAACTTTCTGGACAATAGAAGTAAAAACAAAATGCACGAAACGATGTTTTTCTCTTCCTGTGAAAAGAAATTTACACTGGAAAGATTTACAATCGTGGAGATGATCAGAATACAAAATATGTGACGTTTGAAAGCTTTCTCCAACTTTTCCTGCCTTTAAAAGTGTTGCAGAAGAAGAAGGCCTTAAAAGTGTCAGAGGGACCAGCAGCATACGTGCAAGATAATTGTAAATAATTAAATAGAGTTTATTTATGTATTTCAGGACTGCTGCTTGGGTTGCTTGATGAACATGTTTGTAACTTAAAGACTGTTCAGTAAAAATAAATAAATAAATCTTTTCAATTCTCTTCGAACCTCGCGAGACAATCACCTCACCTTAATTGGATGGTCTGCCTCACGTCACAGTATTTGAAATTGAGGCGATCCTAAAAATGTCAAATCAACACGCGAAACGTCAACAATTTCCGCTTCAAAATAAAAGTAATGTGCCGTTTTATTTTTTTCTTCGTTTCTCTTTTTAACCTTGAATGATAAGCCTTTATGTTAGACTTACACATGTATGATTTTATTTGATTTAAGTTTGTGTTTCACGTTTGGCTGCTGTGATGCAGGAAAGTGACAACTTTCAGGACTTTGAAGTTTATCTAAATGGAGTGAATATACACACTGAAATGTGTAATTATTATAAAAACACAGTAAAAATATAACCTTTTCTTTTTAAAATTTCAAAATCAGATGACTTTTCTTCTTTTTAGGGTTCAAGAAAAAGAAGAATCATTATGTGTTCACACAACAGATTGTTATTTGGTAGCTCTCAGCACAGAAGAGACACCGCCTTTTACACACACGCGCGCGCACACACACACACACACACACAGATATTTGAACATATATATAAACATATTCAGATACACACACAAAAATAAGGCGGAAGCGAAACCGTCGGTGCTTTTATTGTGAAAAGCTGTTTCCGTGTCATACCGGAAGCGGTGGGCTTGATGCTGAGAGCTTCATGTTCCCGGTTAGCAGAAGGTCAGCCAACAGCAGCAGCAGCAGCAGATAGTTGTCGGTCAGGTAGCACGAAGTTAACGATCGATCGGTTAATCGGCTCCGTTTGTGCTCTTTGGGCGGGAAACCGGCAGCTTCCGGTCAGTGTCTACCAAACTAATGCTAACAGGCTAACTATTAGCTGCTAGCATGCAGTGCGCGCACCCCATGAAGAAGAGAAGTCTGGAGGCGGAGCCGCGCAACTCCAAAGCGGTAAGACACCTGAGGAGGAGGAGGAGCAGTTTATTAGGAGTAGCCGGGGTCATCAGAGTTTTTGGACAAAAACAGTAATAACTTTATTTAAACAGTTTACAGAGACACGAGCCAAACAAAAACCATAGAAGAAGAAACATCAGCGAAATAAGAGAACTACAAAATATAAAAACTACAAAGTGACATCAGTCCTGAGCCTCTTCAAGTACATCAAGTACATCTGCAGGAACATCTGCAGCTTCTCGGTTGCTTGGAGCTCTTATTTGAACCTTCAGATGTGGCTCTGTTCCTCTGATCTTCGTACCTCAGCCTTTCCTCCTCGTTCCCTTCATTAAGAACGGCTTCCTGATGGGCTAAAGGTCCAAATCATCTCCCGGGTCCTGTGTCGGGTCTTCAGAACCCGTTCCTCTGCTGTGGAGATTTTAGGCCTCACACTTCTTCTTCTGTCCAGCTTCCTAAGAAGTCGAAGCGCACCACGCTGAGATAAGCAGAGCTTTCAGCTGACAGCTCTCTGGGAGTCGCACTTTCTCCCTTATCTTTCCTGCTTGGCTTTCATGTCCTTTGTATAGTCTCGCTTATTCTCTAACCCTAAGAGAGTCTCCCAGACTTGTTCTCTAAAAACCTAAAGAAGAAATATGGATTTGATCAACTGGTCCCTTAATGGAATTGACACCCTTGGGAGAGCCCGATTGTCCGGCGGAGACGTTTGCTGCCGGATACTCGATGGTCGGTTGCGTCGTGTGTCTGACGACGCTCGATGGAGGACAATGAACGACATCTACCAATTCAGAACCACGATAACAGAGTTCTGGCTGATTGGAGCTGGTTCAGCTTATTGAAGAACAAGAAGCGGCTACAGCTGTTCAAAATCCCACCAGGCTGGCCGACATGACAGACGATGGGCAGGGCTGTGAGTAAGACTGTGTTTATTGAACGTAATATGGATGCGATCTTGGAGAAGAACGGGAATTGAGAGACCTGGTGACCAGTGACGGACATTAGACCAACTGTAAAATTGGAAGCAGTTTGTTTGCCCCAAAACAGCTGCCATCTCCATCATGAAGATGCTCAGGGCACAAGCTGACGGGAATAACAAAACTCTCCTTTAGATAATAAGACTGTTTGTTGTGACTCTCTCCCTCCTCATTCAAGGCCGCCCGTGTCGACCGAAGATTGCTGACTTTTGCTTAACCTTTCTCTCGGCTGAACACACGCATGCACACGCACACACACATGTGCATGTACACTGACACAGAGCTTCATGGATTCATTAAAGAAACGGGAACGCTGACGTGTTTCTGTGACGGGAAACAACGGGTCAGAGGGGACGTGAGACGCTGCATGTAGAGGTAACTCTGTATGTGAAGTTGGGGTTTTGAAAACATGTTTAGCACAATCTTGTGTCGGTACAACTGTTTGCTTGTGTTGGGAACATTTTGCTTTTTGCATAAAGTTGGCTGATGGCAGCACGTGAACATCTGCTTTGCAGGCTCGATGAGGAACAGCTGCAGACTCCAGCATGTCGGTCTGACACAGTCCTCGTTTATAAAGTGCGTTACAAACACCAGCATCACGGTCAACAGCTGGATGTTCCTGTTTGAGTGCAGCCAGCCAAACAGCCACTTCCTGTTTACAGTTTATCCTGGTTTAACATGGACTCACTGCTGCAGCACCACAGTGATCCCCTCACACTGCTGTTTACTTTCCTCAGGTATAACATAAACTAATGTGAGCCTGTGAGCCCGGCCAACCAACCGCGTGACGTCACACTCCGTGCTGACAGAAGATGGCGCTGAACATGTTTTTAACACTTGAAGCACTGATTTCTTAAAGCCAGCGTCACAGACAGAGTGACAGCTGTGGGAGTGTCTGAGAGCAGGTCCATGGGGTAAAGGAGGTGTGCAGCACTGAGGGCTGACGGAGGCCACTCAGTGACTTCTTCATGACCTCTGTGGTTGCGTGCTGTACTTCTGGATTACCAAAACGCAAGTTTAGAAGGAAAGTGACACACCTGCTTAGCCCCACCCCGTCAGTGAGGTCACAGTTTCAGGTGAGGTCCTCAGGTGTGCTGATGGTGCTGATGTTGGGGTTTTTTTTTCAGAAGCGTCTCTGTTTGGAGGCGGAGCTCCAGATGTCCGACTGTCCAATGGAGACGTCGCAGAGCAGTCCTGCGACCAATCAGCAGCCGGATCAACAGGTGAGCTCGTCGAGCTTCCTCTGACTAACACAAGATGTCATTAAGATGTGAGGGTCAGAGGTCAGCTTCAGATAAACGTGGTGGAAAGTCCTCACCGTGTTCAGCTGGAGGACAGGTGTACAGGTGCTGTTGCTATGGTGACTTGTGTGTGTATGCAGGTACGGCCCACACCTGTTCTGCTCTGCTGTCCGAGGTGTCTCAGAGGAGAACCGGTAAGACGCCGAACTCACGAAACATTTAAGCCCTGCCCCCTGTGGAAGCGAGGCTTACAGAGTCGTCTCTGTGGCTCCGTGATTGGCTGAGAGCCTCAACGGTGTCTTTCTGCCTTTTCAGGGTCACTTCAACCACATCATGGGCCTCTGAAGCTCCACCCATTCTCCCGCAACCAGCCGTCCAATCAAATTGATGCTTCAGGTGCTTCACTAAAATGGTGCTGCTGGAAGATGTCATCAAGGCCCCACCCCACCTTCACATCGTTGTCAAGGAGACGGTTTAACGTTTCCATCCAGTGATGCATTCAGGACCAGCAGTACTCCTCAGACTTAAGTTCTGAAATCTCTGATGTCCTTGTGTCCCTGAACACACCACTGAGTGTGAGCGTTTACCTGAGCTTTAAGCCCACCCCCTCTCCTGTGTGATATGTGCAACAGTCCAATCAATGATCAATAACTGTGATTGACGTGGTGGTGCGTTCACTGTCTCTGTTTAAAGGGCTTTCACACGGTGAAGACTTGTGATGTGTTTACAGGAAAAATGCCAGTAGAATATTTTTAAACTCCAGTATAGAACCGACTGAAAGGCTTAACGAGGTGTTAATGAGAGTTTACTGTAAGGGGAAGGAAAATCCATGTGGTTTTTCAAAATAAGAGTCTTCGTGTCTGTACATTTCTATTTTTCTGAGGCAGATTTGTATATTTTTTACTCTGAATTTGACTGAATGTAAAAGCAGCTCCCTATTTTTGATGACATCACTTCCGCTATCTGAGGCCAGCATTTGTACTGATTTCAGAATAAAAGCTTTGACTGTGAACAGCTTTGTCCCCCTTTTCTTTTGACTAAACCAGCAAACAAGCTGAAGCGAGGAGAACAGTGATGATGGCAGCTGGGGCGTTTCAGAGAGCACGGTGGCGCCTTTAATGGTCAACGACCTTTGACCTTCATCGTTCTGGAGAAGTGTTGATGCTCTAGATCTCAGCTGAACATCGTATGTTTAAAGAGCTCTGACTGTTTGTCAGCCTGGCTACAGAGCTGAAGAGAAACCTGGGGTTGTTCTTATTCTTCAATCAGTGATGAATAGTAAGATATTCTGGCTTTGCGGAGGGCTTTCTTATAAAGCAGCAAACTATTTCTCCAGGCTAAATGATGATCCTCTAAATTTGTGACACGCCATTTCCTCTCCAGATTACGAGTCATCTGCTTTAGGCTACGTGTTTGAGAATTATACCACGGAGTCAGGTACTTCTGATTTGAGACCTTAGTTTTCACAGGAGCTACAGTATCCAGAGTCGTACGTAGTGAGGAGGTGAAATTATTAACAAGATAATCGACCTCTGTTGGAGCAGCGTTCAGATAGCTGCTCTGCTCTGTGTTGGTACAGGGCATTGGAGATGATAACAGTGGGTGGATTATATTCTTAAACTTAGTTACAGCACTTTCAGAAAGACATCTACTGTCATCTTTTCCTAAATGTCTTTACAGGGAAAAGACTTAAAGTTCATGAAACTACAGTTAGAAAAAGACTAAACATGTAAGGCTTGTTTGGAGGAAACGCAGGAGAAAGGGTCTTCCGTCTAACATGCAAACCTGGGTTTGGAAAGCGTTTTGGAACAAACCTCGTCCATAGTCTAAGGAGCTGGGACTGGACCCGTTTGTCCTTAATGCACAGCAGGGTTCGAACCCCTCACACGAGCCATCAGCACGGTGGATGATGATCCGAGAGCAGTGTGAACTCCTCTGCCCACCAAAGCATTCTACATTCGGAGGCTGTCTGTCCCACAGCTGACGCTTGGACCAAACCGGGTCATCAACAGGACGATGACCCAAAAGAAAAGAACAGAGCTGCTGCTACGGTCCAGTCAGAGCTCAGAGAGCCGTGCATGAATGAACGCTGCAAACCTCGATGAGACGAAGCTGAGTGAACCACAGCAAACCATTAATGCTGATGATAATGGAGCTTCTACAAGCTGCTGAGTCACAGTTTGGTCCTCACAGAGCTGCACAGTCCAAATTTCCATATAATTGTAAATAAAAACCAGTTTCATCTGCATATAAATGGACTTTTTGTTTGAATTGTTGGGGAGCACAGAGGATGGAAGCAGAGGCCCTGCTGCACAGAGACAAATGTGAATTCTTCAAACTGTTTATTAAACTCAGAATTTGCTTTAAACTGTCAGCAGAAACAAAAAAAACATCAACAATTTGAAAAAAAAGGCAGGAGAAGAAACCGGAGTTGGCCCGCCCTCCTCCACCGTATGCCCCACCCTCCACCGCTATCGGCCACCCCCCTACACAACTGACAGTCCCCTCCTCCTCCGATGTCGGTCATTCTCGCGGTCACGATGGTTTGGCTCTCTTGGCTGCTGGAGTTTCACCTGTTCGGGTAGAAACACACCTGGTCAGTTACCTGTTTATCTTCAGCACTGATGACACAGCTTACAATCAGTACTCCGAAGCCCACTCGGTGGTACACAGGACCCCACTCTGGGTTCCGTTTATGTTGCTACACGCTGGAACATTCAAAAGTTGCCATCCAGAGAACACATCCTGGACATGTCCTCCTTTCTGACCAAAATGTCTGTTTCCAAGAGCGACCATCTCAGGGCCGGGGTCATTTCCTCTGATGCTGTTATTGAGGTTGTGCAGACGTGGCCATTGATCACATGACGTTCGGCCGTCCGTCAGTGTTGGACTGAAGCTTCAGTCACACGGGCTTAGAGACGACCGTCTGTGAGGGAAATGAGTATTCCTGACCGTGAGTCCCGCTGCAGCCGGCTCAGGTCACTTCTTCAGGAAGAAATGTTTCAATAAACCCGAACATCCAGGTGACATTCAGGACGGACGTCCAGCACATGGACGTGTCTGATATCAGCCAGTTTCAAGAGGTGTGTTTGACTCGCTCATCATCACTTTATTCCACCGCAGCTCAATCGCCACAGAGCACAAACATCTGTAACATCTGTAAAGATAACCGGACTTAAACCTACCGTCTACTGAGCCCTGTGGCACCTCCTGCTGGCTCCTCGTGGTGTAGATGATTCCGCTGGCTGTCCTCCTGGTTTCTGACCACAAACAAACAAAGTGTTTCGTGAGAGGGTTCGTGCTCGCTCACAGGTGCAGGTGCAGCACCGGGTGCTCACCTGCATGCAGCAGAGCGGCTCTGCAGGTGGACGAGACGGCTTCTTTGGCGTCTCCGTCTGACAAACCGAACAGCAGAGCTCTGAGGAGGAGCATCAGGACCACAACACCACACGCAGTAACACACGCAGTAGTACTGCAGTAACACGCGCAGTAACACACGCAGTAACACACGCAGTAGTACTGCAGTAACACGCGCAGTAACACACGCAGTAACACACGCAGTAACACTGCAGTAACACACGCAGTAGTACTGCAGTAACACACGCAGTAGTACTGCAGTAACACACGCAGTAGTACTGCAGTAACACACGCAGTAACACGCGCTGTAACACGCGCAGTAGTACTGCAGTAACACGCGCAGTAGTACTGCAGTAACACACACGCAGTAGTACTGCAGTAACACACGCAGTAGTACTGCAGTAACACACGCAGTAGTACTGCAGTAACACACGCAGTAACACACGCAGTAACACACGCAGTAGTACTGATGAAGGATACAGGTTGGTGACATCATACGGTCCTCTGAGCTCGAGAGCCTGCAAACAAAAATAAGCGTACTGAGCATGGCCACCAATCAATCAGCGATCAATACAGTCACCGATCACAGACCTTCTGAGCTGCACTGGACAGAATCACACTCTGAGAAAAAACACAAACACAATTTAGTCACGTGAAAGGAAGTCGAGTCGTTGGTACAGGAAGCATTGGAGAAACAGCGCCACCTTTCCTTTGCAGCTCTCCATCAGACTGACGGCGTTGGCGATGGTGTAGCGCCTCATGGTGGAGTCTCTGATGGCTGCAGAGTACGACACCTCGAACACCACACCTCTGTCTATGGCCTACACACACACACACACACAAACACACACCTTAATAAACAGTCACGTGACGGTCGCAGTAATAATCTGGGTCACGATGCTCGGTCACCCCGTTGATCGGCGCTCTCTTGAAGAAGAAAGGAAGTTTCTCCGTCATCGGCACACAGATGATGTCGATGTCATAAACCATGCAGGCTGCCTGCACACACACGCACACGCGCACACACGCACACACACACACACACACAATATACACACATCAGCACCATGATTGGATGCTCAGTTCCAAAACCTCTCATATGCATGTAATGTAACCCTGTGTGTGTGTGTGTGTGTGTGTGTGTGTGTGTGTGTGTGTGTGTGTGTGTGTGTGTGTGTGTGTGTGTTACCACACAGCAGTGTTATTTTTACGCAGTGTTCAGGTGCAGCACAAAAAGCCAGATTTATTTTAAAAGTGTGCAAATAAAGCTGATGAAGCAGAAAGTCCTGCAGTCAGTGAACACAGCACAGTGTTTGCGTGTCAGTGAAGCTCACGTGGAAAAGTTTCTCTGAGGTTGGCTGGACAGCGAGCAGGTCGAAGCGACGGTACTCCGGAGCGTTCGGCCTCTGAAAACACACACACACCAAACCATGAATCAGGTTGTCACCCTTCAGATTATCATCCTGTAACCATGGACACGGCTGATGTAATCTGGAATCTCTTTAATTCAACTTTAGCAGAAACCACGGTTGCCTCTAACCACTCGAGTAATCCTGTAATCCAGATATTTAAAATGTACTTTACAGCTGACACAGGCCCCGCCCCCTCAGCACCCTGCCTTACAGATTGATTATGAAGACGTGATCGATGAGTTTACAGGTTTATGAAACGTCGGAGTTTACAGAACTCACAAAGTGACTCGCGTCTGACATCACCACCGTCAGCCTGTTCAGCACTCTGATTGGACGAGATCGACCCTGCACCACGGGCAGCTGATCGATCAGTTCGTTGATCGGAGTCGGGGTGGGGATCTCCTGCAGGAAGGAAGTGACACAAAATAAACATCTGAAGCTACGGATGCTTTTTGTTAAAAACTAGCCACAGATGTTTTATTTATTGATTGCTAATCAGACAGGTTCAACCTGAATATTAATTCCACGGTTTCTGTGCTGTTCCTGAACGCAGCGCAGCAGGTGCACTCACCTGTTTCTTCTTGGCTGTGGGCTCAAATACGTAGTTGAGGGCGATGGTGGAGAACCCGACTGCAGGAGGACAGAAACACATGTGTGAGGGCTGGAAGGTTTTCACCGTGCGATGCAACGCATCTGAGCAGGAGGCGGCTGATAATCACTGACAACTGCATAAATGTCACGGACACACTCACAGCAAGAGGAACCTCTAAAACGGCCCGTTTTTTGAATGGAGTCTGGTGTAAACGCTGCTCACAGATTACATCTGCACCTTGGCTTACTTGATGCTGAGTCAGATTTCTGCGTTAAATCTTTTTCATTTTGTTTCAACTAAACTCGTAAAACCGTTAAAAATTGCAGATTTTTGAATGGAGTCTGGTTTGGCTGTTGTTTGTTGTTTTGGGTGTAAAGCTGATCATTGAAACTTGACTGACAGGACGTTTCACTAATAATAAAGTGACCGTGAGAGGCTGAAGACATCAAACCCTCCTCAGTGACAGGTGGAGGGCATCAGAGAGGAGGTGAGACTGGTTCAGGTGTTACTGAGAGATGAGATCAGTGAGGATGATGACATTTACAGGAGGAAGCAGGAGTGGAAACTCCAGCAGAACAGCATGAGAGAGCAGAGGAGGGTGAGGGCAGAGGTAAGGAGTGAATGTGTTGTTCACCAGATTTACACTGCAGGTAAAACTCCTCCCCCTACAGCCTTACCTGTAGTCAGCCTGCAGTCCACAGCCACACCCCTTCCCCACCTGTCACTTTCACTCACAACCAGGTTCAGACACAAACGAGAAGACTCCACTCAGCCAGGTCTGCTGGACCAGCCGGCGAGCACCATCAGGCCGACCCTCCTGGGTGATCAGCTAACAGTGATGCAGGTGGATTCGCTGGTGTCCTGGATTGTTGTTACCTGTTGTTACAGGAAGACCACAATATGTGCGTCTTCCACAGTGTGTGTCTGACAAGGTGATCGGCACCACAGGGGACCGTTCTCTCCCCTCCACACCACAGACTTCAGCCACTGCACACAGACCTCCATCATCAGTAGGGTTTCTGATGACTCTGCGGTGGTTGGATGCATCGGTGAGGGTGATGAGTCAGAGTACCGGGCTGTGGTCGACTCCTTTGTGACGTCACACAGAATCATCTGCAGCTCAACGTGGCAAAGACCAAAGAACCGATTGTGGACTTTAGGAGGACCAGGAAACCTGTGACCCCTGTTTCAATCCAGCGTGAGGACGTTGTGGAGGACTAGAAATACCTCAGAGTGCACATAGATAATAAACTGGACTGGGTTAAAAACAGCAATGCCCTCTACAGGCAGGGCCAGAGTCGTCTCTGAGGTCCTTCAACATCTGCCAGACAACGCTCAGGATTTTCTACGAGTCTGTTGTGGTCAGTGCATCCTCTGTGCTGTTGCACACTGGGCCAGCAGGTTGAGGGTTGCAGAAGCCGACAGACTCAATAAACTGATCACAAGGCCAGTAATGTTGTGGGGAGGGTACTGGTCTCCCTCAGGGTGGTGTCTGAGAGGTGGATGTTGTACAAAATAAAGACAATACTGGACAATACCTCCCACCCACTCCATGACATGCTGGCCAATCACAGGAGCACGCTCAGTGAGAGACAGATTATCCATAACGCACCTGCATCTAACACACTGTGATAGTTACAGCCTCACTATCAGAGGAACGAAGTCCGCAGGACAAGAGTTGCTCGATGTTAACACTTATACATTTACTGTGTGTAACTGATTATGGAGCCGTTTGTTCTAAGCTGTATTATGTTACTTAGTTCAGTGTGTTACGGCTCTGACTCGGAACAACTGCGACCACATAATTAAAATCATCAGTCTCTCGGGAATAGAGGGTACAGACTTTAGTTTACATTTCTGCAAACCGCGGAGAAACCTTAAAATGACTGTTTTTGAATGGAGTCTGATGGAAAACTTCTTGCCTGCCCTTTTCCACCAGACTCCATTCAAAAAACAGTCATTTTTAAAAGCCGCTGGTCCCGGAGACAGGAGCGTTACGTTCCCGCGGCTGAGCAGCGGCAGGCCGGCGAACAGAGCGTTGTCTGCGGCCGCGGACACTCACGGTGAGCCGCCGTCTCCACGACGCTGCGCAGGTCGCTCCTGTCCGGGAGAAACGACACGTTCAGGTCCATAAACACAGCCATGATGCCTCCGTCCGCCGTTCCACCACGTGTGCGCAGCCGCAAAGACTGCTGGGAACAGCAGTCCTCACGTCACAGCCGGAAGTAGCATTAAAGTCTTTTTTTTTTTTAATTAAACTTTATTTATAAACAACAGTATAACATACAAGGCACCATCATTAATCCGATTATGTTACATCCTCGGTTGAGCATTATAGCAAAACAAACAAACAAACAAAACGAACAAAAAAACCCCCCAAAACAACAACAATAAGCACAAAGTTAAAAGAGTTAGCACAAAAAGAAAGAACAGTCATTGAAGGATTCGAACCAAAGGCAAAAACTAACGTGCAAAAAAAGGGCAGTCGAGATTATAAAATAGGGAGTTTTTTTTTTTTTTAACATAGGTTAAACTCTTTAAATAAAACAAGTTTATGGGCTTTCTTGTTATTCACAAGTTTCAGCGATTTAGCCCAGAGTCTAAAGTCATTCAGCCATCTGTTTATACATGGTTTAGCTTTAAAGTATCTGCATTTGTGAATAAAAAATTTTCCCATTAACAAAATCGTCCTAATCAACAGGTCAAAATCTGCATTCTCAGCAAGTATTCCAAATTTTATTACTGTCACCGTCAAATGTGGTAACTGAATTCTCCTGGACTGTAGCCAGCTCCACATGTCAGTCCAGAAGGAGTGCACTGATTCACAGTTGAAAAACAAGTGATCCAGACTTTCAATATCATTTTCACAAAATGTGCAGGCGTTCACATCTAAATTAAATTTCCGTCTTAAGAATTCATTGGTTGGATAAACCTCATTAATGATTTTAAAGTGAACCTCTTTTGCTTTAGGGGAAAGAGGAAGTGAAATATATTTTTTTCTTATCGCCTTAACCTCCACGGTCTCAAATTCTTTAAGGATATAATTTCTTTTAACCGGATTAGGGCAAATTTCATTTATCAAAATATTCCTGATCACTTTGTTTGTAAACCTGCTGTCACCAAATTCAACTCCAGCTATGCAGAGCTGCCTCAGTCCAGGAGAAATTTTAGAGTGCACAATATCTTCTTTTATCATTGATCTCAAAGGGACTGGAATGGCTTTCACTAGGGATTTATATCTCTTAACAGTACATCTTACATCAAATTTCTCACAAAACGTCTCATGTTTTAATAAGATCCCATTATCATCCATAAAATGAGCTACAGCCCAAATCCCTTTAGATCTCCATTCATCCACGTACACAGATTTCCTACACAAACGGATATACCTGTTGTTCCATATAGGGGTATTGTGAGGAGTAAAGTTATGTTTGTAGATTAATTTCCAGTAGAGAAGGACCTGCTGATGGAAAGCTGAGAGTTTAACAGGTAACGAACTGCAATCAAAGTCACAACGTAACAAAAAGTCTATTCCACCCATTTTGCCAAAAATCACACTGGGAATAATGTTCCAAAAGGAATTTTTGTTCCTAATGAAAGATCTTAACCATTTCAATTTTAAGTAGCATTAAAGTAGTTTTTACCGCACTGATAGTGATGGGAATTCAAGATCTTTTTAGAGAACTGGGTCTTTCGGCTCCCAATGGGCTCTTTGGGTTGTTTTGTTGCTTTAATTAATTTATTATCATCAACAATATAAAAATATGCACAAAAGGAATTACTAATGTTAAAAAAACGTGGTTTTATTTATTTATGTTTATATATAAATATATAGGGTGGCCCCTGGAGACAAAGCAGAGGGAGAAAGAGAGCCAAGGACAACAACAAGAGACAACATCGTCACATTAGAAAGGTATAGTAATCATCCACAATTATTTTCAGTTGCAGATGATAAAGGATTCAGAAAGTTTATTCATGCAGTGAATAAAGGACTGAATAAATAAAAGTATATTTACGGTGGCCCCTAGAGACAAAGCACGTACAAGCTCCAAAACACATTTCTAGCGTTAACTGAACTTCCGAAACAGAGCTACCTAGATCACTTAAATTACACAATTGAAAGCATATGTGTATTGTTTGGGTATGTAATAATAATTAAAAATAATAATAATAATAATTTTTAAAAAAATGTTCATTTACCTGTTACTTCACACCAAATCCGGTCATTGGTACTTGCTGGCTTGTGTAGCCAGTAGGTAACAAAAGCTCAACACTGCCCCCTAGCATCCTGGAGCACGTCTGTTGTGATTTTACATGTTTTGGAGTTTGTACGTGTTTTGTCTGTAGGGGCCACCGTAAATATACTTTCATTTATTCACTCCACATAAAATGTAATAAATAAATCATATAATACAAAAACCAACTATTCACATTTCAACTTTTAACTATTTAAATTTTCAGCTTTTTCCTTTTAAACAAATTTAAAGTGAAACAACACAAAACACTGCAAACCACAACACGATTAAATATAAATTAAAATAAGAAAACAAAAAGAAGATGCACATTCTCTGTCATACAGGCCTGGGATTATTTTTTGGGAGAGTGTTTTCCTGCTTGGAATTGCATACATAGGATTCACTGCATGGATAAACTTTCTGAATCCTTTATCATCTCCAACTGAAAATAGTTGTGGATGATTACTATACCTTTCTAATGTGACCTTGTTGTCCCTGGCTCTCTCTCTCTCTCTCTCCCGCTCTGTTCCTGTGCTACTGCGAGTGTAACTACCGCCCCTCCCCCCTCTGCTCAGCGCAAAGCACAAGGCTCGCGTGCAGAGTGAAGCGGAAAAAAGTGAGAGAGAGAGAGAGAGGGGGTGAGAGAAAGAAAAAAAAACCCACGGCTCGCGATAAGGAGCCAGTCGCGTCGGTCACTTCAAAGAGTCGGCTCTAAGAGCCGTTTCGCTCGCGACCGACACATCACTATTGTCTGAAGTGAAAATTGAATATGAAACCTTTATTTATTCAAACTGTGAAACACTGGAAATAAAGTTTAAACAGACAGTTACTGATGGATGTTCAGCCCTGTCAGAGCCACGCTTGTCCACAGTAACCACACTGGCCCCAGTACAATAATAACATTCAAATAATGACGCAGCAAACAGTGACATCATATCCCAATTATGTTCATTATATCACATTAATGTTTTCTATCGTCTAATTAATATAATATTATACTTTACACACAGTTTTATTTTTAAATACATTTACATTTTAGTTATATCATAACTGATCATAAGCGATGAATTACATGCATGAATCATAATATAATTATAATTCCTGTAAGTGCGGTGTTGTTCCTGCAGGGGGCGGTAGTTTGCTTGCTGTTATTGTCGTCAGCAACATGAAAATATGAGCAGAAGAAGAAGCTGTAGCGTCAGCAGCTCCACGGGAAAGAAAGAGACTCACACCAGACTCCGTTCAAAAAGTGGCCGATTTAAGGTCAGAGCTGCAGCTTTAATACAAGAACTGTGTGTGTAACTGCAGACGGTTACTGCAGGTTTCAAGGTGGAGGCTCCCACTGCTGTGGGTGGAGTTAAAGGGCAGATCACGTGGTGATTGGCTCCAGCAGAGTCCAGGCCGTGATCAGCAGCTTTTACAGCAGCTGGTTGGTTATTGGGTGAGTGGGTCTAACCTTTGATCTTGTTATTCTGAATAACACAGTACATTTGTTTCCAAGGCAACTGACATTAAAACAAAATGCTCCTCTCCTTCCTGCACTGCATGCTGGGAGTGTGAGTGAGTTTGTTTGGGCTGTATTTCAGAAGTTTACACCCTGTGGTTGTTCATTGGTTAAAGGTAAGATAAGTTTATTTCACTGGGTTGTGTAGAATGAGGAGTTTGAGTTAACAGTTCACTGTTGAGCTGGACACAGACCAGAACATGGCAGAGAACGAATTAACCCAGGAATTAAAATATACTCATGAGTCAAAGTGACGAGTGTCACTGTAACAGCAGTGATAAGGTCAGCAACATCACCTGTGGGCTTCATCATCGGACCATCGTGCAGCAGTAGCACCGCAGCGGTGCTCGCATTAACAGTTCAGTGTTCATGATGAGATTCTGTTAAGCTTTTAGTCTTTTTTGGAGCCAGTGGGTGTCGAGGAAAATCCCTTGAAGTCGTTAACTCAGTGGGAAATCAGGAAAACTTGAATGAGAATCTTTTGTCTCTATATCAGCTACAGGAGGGAACAGTGGACTCTGGGAAATTTGTTTTTCCAGGAAACTGTTTTTCCTGCTCCTCCACCACTGCAACAAAGCTTCGTTACTCGGTCCTCTGCAGTCCAAGTGGTGCGGTGCTTTTAGCAGCAGGTTCTCCGAGAGGCAGCTGGAGGTTCGTGTGCAAGCCTCCGCTGCAGAAACGTAGTGGCTCTGCAGTGGGGGGTGGTCCATGGGTCCACCCTGCTACATTAGTGGGGTGGATGTCCCAGCTACATCACTCCAGCAGCGGCGCTGAGAGTGCTCATATTCCCCTCCCAAATACAGCAGCACAGCAGCCTTTCCAGCTTTCTCATTGGTCAGGCAAAGATGGGATTCATGCTAACTAGGAGAAAGAAAACGAGGTCCACAGATGTTGACCTCCAGGGTCTGACTGCTTATGAAACGGCGGCACATCCACATGTTTCTGTGAAGACTGAACTCTGATGCTGTGCGTCTGTGAACACGTGCAGTAATATTTTCCCCTCTTTCTTTGTGTAACTGTTGACAAAGAGTTGTTTCAAAAGTCAAAGGTCAGAGGTCAAAGGTCTCCTCCTCTCTGAGGTCGTCAGTCACAGGTCCACACTGTCGGACTCTCTGGTGTCAGACCACAGACGCCGTACCTGAGCGTTTGTCCTTCAGAGAATCAGGTGTGGAGGTCATCTGCTGTCACCTGTCTGCAGGTAGGAGACCCCGCCCACATCAGAGCCATGCTGAGACCTCTGAGGCTCCTCCTCTCAGGCCTGAAAACGCAGCCGAGCCGCTGCTGCTCCAGCTTCGTGTCCAGGATGAGGTAACTCGTTATTTTGCTCGATTACTGATCGATCAGTCGGTCGATCGATGGGCTGATCAGCTGATCTGTCCTTTCAGGTATGTGAACAGGCTTAAGGAGGACGACGAGGCGTGCGCGGCGGCGCTGAAGGATGGCTCCATCTTCCTCTTCCACCGCTTGTCTCCTCTGCTGCGACGCCCCGACGCCAGAACCTTCAGCCCAGCAGCTTTCACCTGCTCAGGTACAGAACCGAGACCGAGCGAGCAGCGCTGAGGACCTGACAGTCCGGTGACATTCCTGCTGAGACGCTTTTTCGTGTTCCAGATGTGCAGTTGGTCCTACAGAGGCTCGGTTCAGACGGGTCGCAGCTGAAGGAGGCAGTTCTGATTGGCTGTTCTGAGCAGAACCAGGCTCAGTTCTGTCTGGATGTCGGTGAGAACGATTGAAATCCAGATCCCTGCATTTTGAGCTCGCCAGCGCCATGTTCCTGACTCTGGAGGTTCTGGTCTCTGTTCAGGAGAACTGGACCAGGCGGCGGTGGAGGAAGCCTCTCAGGGGACCTTCATCGATCTGAGGAAGGCCTTCTTTCTGCTGCCCGCAGCTGAGGCGCCTCTAGTGTCCAAGGTGAGTGACTGCAGCTGACCTCTGATACCCACCTGTTCAGTTCTGGTACCAAATCAGGAACGTTTCAGCACCGTCCCACCAAACCGATACTGATACCGCCCCAGTAGAAGAGTCACACAGTAGTCTGTGTGTCCTGACCCTGCAGGGTCAGGCGCTGCTGCGTTGGCATCAGACCAGCAGGTTCTGCGGCGCTTCGGGCCAGCCGACTCAACGAAACCGAGCAGGCAGCCAGAGGTTCTGCAGCAGCAGCTCCACCGTCTACTACCCGAAGGTAACGTCCTCGGTGCAGAACTGAACCAGAACCGAGCCGGGTCTGACTGTTTGTGTCTACAGATGTCTGCGGTGGCGGTCGCTCTGGTGTCTGATGGGAGTCGGTGTCTGCTGGGCCGCCAGCCATCCTTCCCACGTGGACTCTACAGCGCTCTGGCCGGCTTCTGTGACATGGGTCAGACTCACCCGTGTGTGTGTGTTTGTGTGTGTAGAACTCACCCGTCTGTGTGTGTTTGTGTGTGTGTAGAACTCATCTGTGTGTGTGCGTGTGTGTGTGTGTGTGTGTGTGTGTGTGTGTGCGCGTGTGTGTGGTCCCAGGTGAGACTCTGGAGGAGGCGCTCTGCAGGGAGGTGGCGGAGGAGGTGGGTCTGGAGATCCAGAGCATCTCCTACAGCTCCTCGCAGCACTGGCCGTTCCCGCACAGCTCCTTCATGCTGGGCTGCCACGCCTTGGTTAGCCCCACCCACACTCAGGTGAGCTCACAGGTGATTATTGAGGTTGTGTAATCAGGACGAGGAGAAGCGAGCTCGGAGCTCCTCGTACTCAATGATGTAGTGTCATGTGACCTGCTCTCGTTTCATGTGCAGCTGAGCGTGGACAACTCAGAGCTGGAAGATGCTCGCTGGTTCACCATGGACGAAATCACCCGCGCCCTCCAGGTGAAAGCTCCGCCCAGGAGAGGCGACCCCCCCATCATCTGGCTTCCTCCGAAACACGCCCTCGCCAACCGCCTCATCAGGGAGTGGGTGGAGCAGCAGCGGCAGAGTGAGGGCGGAGAGTGATGGAGGCGGAGT
This sequence comes from Rhamphochromis longiceps, assembly GCF_057381845.1. NCBI lineage: Eukaryota > Metazoa > Chordata > Actinopteri > Cichliformes > Cichlidae > Rhamphochromis > Rhamphochromis longiceps. The sequence goes on from NC_140564.1 coordinate 34,873,231, forward strand.
TCCAGTCGGAGTCATCAGATCACACCTGAAACACGGATGTTTCACCTCCGCTCCTGAGATCTCACAGTTCAGAAGTCCATTCAGATTCTCTGATTTTAGCCTCCTTCACAGATCTAACCTGTGATCTTATTGAAAGAAACTTTTAATGTGAAAAACATTCAGTCAGTCACGACAGGAAGCAGCTCGTGGTCTCTGACCTGCTGATGTTTCCTCCAAACTGGTTTTAATTTTCAATAAAAATCCCAGAATGGAAAAAAGCTAGTGCTCGGTTTCTTTTGTCTGAGAAAGAATCAGCAAACACCAGCGTTCACTCATCAAACGTCCGATTTAACAAACGAGCTGGCCGAGGGGCATTCGAGGCCGCGGTGGCTCACCTGTCCAGGTTTACCTGAGGGCTCGCAGGACAGACATGAACTCGGGTGGAAGAGAAACATTTTCACTGCCCTGCTTCTGCTCAGCTTTTATTTTGGTATTTCCTGTGAAACACTGGAGGGGCGTGATTGATCACTCTTCTTCTGTGGTATCTGTCCTCCGGGCTCACTCAGGATAAAGCAGTTTGTGATGACAGGTTTGCTCTGCTCGTCCTCAGAGTGTGAGGAAGCTCCCAGGATAAATGAGTCAGTCTGGTTTGTGAGATTCGTATCAGGACGATAAATAAATGAGACCGACCGCCCTGCGTGCAGCTTTGACCCAGAGTGGCAGCACTGCTGAGAGCTAAACATGGTCTTCTCTGTACACCAAAGATTTCTGTTTATCCATCATGTTTCTGATTGGATGGCTGTAAATGGAAATAGAGCAAAACGTTTTTTATTGAAAGTGTTTATTTGTTTGATTTTTAGATGAAAAAATAAATATTTAGCTACTCGTTGGAGGCACAAACCGTAACGTGTAACCTGATCCAGCCCAGAAACAGGCGGAACGACAGTCAGACATCCGTGAGCGCTGTCCGGATCACAGTTAGAAACGGAAGCTGCTTCCTGTTTGAACCGGAAGCCAGAGCAGCTCTTGGTGCAACCCCCCGTGTAGTTCGGGTCTGTGGGTCGGATCAGACTGGACTCTCGGTTCTTTCCTCCGGGCCCTCTGTCCTCTGAGTAACCGCTGAGAGCGGCCCGAGGTCCCGCTGATGGTCGGCAGGGCTCCGCGGCCTGTCAGCCCGCAGGATGAGCTTCTCCGCCGGCCTCCACACACAGCTGGCCGCCGTCATGGAGTCCCTCGTCCACGCTGCAGTGGCGGAGCTGAAGAAGCTGGTGGAGGCCGGAGAGGAGCCTACTGTGCTGGCCAGAGAGAGGACGGAGAGCCGCGAGAGGATGGTGAGGAGCGAGGACTGCCTGGTCGTTTGTTTTAATCAATTTTAAATCCTGCTTTTTATTTGTTCTTGTTTCTAATGTCTCTGTAAAGCACTTTGAATCACCTTGTTGTTGAATTGTGCTATACAAATAAACTTGCCTTGGTGTGGCGGTGTAACTGGTTGCCCAGTGTAGCTGGTGGTGGTTGTATAGTTTTGACCGTTGTCATGGTGACGGGGTGTGACCTCTGACCTCAGGTGCTGTTCGCCTCCATCATGGAGACTCTGGGGAACGAGGCTCTGGGGAAGATCCTCAACCTGCTGGATGAAGTCGGGCTGACGGCGGAGCCACCATCGGGCCGCGGCGCCCGGCGACTGCAGACGAGCGTACTCAACGTGCTCAGCAACGCCCATATAGGTAAGTATTGGCCCCGCCCAAAGACTCCACCCCCGAGCCTCAGTGACATCACCCTCACTGTGTTATGTTTGTGGCAGAGCTCGAGCACTCGTATGGACTCCGGCAGCAGGGCGGTGACTCAGCCACGCCCCCTAAGGTAAGCCTGCTGCTCTGGCTCACCTGTGCTGCGTTCACTGACCGTGACTGAGTGTATGTATATGTGTCCCTGCAGACCAGTTCGAAGGAGGAGGAGCAGGAGACGCCGCTGGTGCTGGCGGTCACCATTAAGGACGAGCACGGGAACATCAACCTGGGCGCAATCGCAGAGAGTGAGTGCTCGACCGCGGCAGGAAGTATGCCCGCATGTGTGATGGTCTGATCAGCTGTGCTTATTCTCTCAGGAGCCGAGGTGGAGGCGGCCCCACCGGACGAGTCGGAGCGGCTGTTGTCCCCATCGACGGTGACGAGCCCGGCGGGCTTCGTGCTGGAGAGCGTCACCTGGAAGTACTTCACATGCACGGCGTGCGGGAAGTCCTTCTCATCTCAGAGCAACCTCAATACGCACCTGCGCGTGCACACGGGAGAAAAGCCATTTTTGTGCAGCGTGTGCGGCCGCGCCTTCCGCCAGCGGCAGGGCATGCAGAGCCACATGCGCACGCACACGGGCGAGCGGCCCTTCGAGTGCCCCCAGTGCGGCAAACGCTTCTCCAAGCAGGGCCAACTGAAAGCGCACGCCGTCGTGCACACGGGCGAGAAGCCGCACGCCTGCGACCAGTGCGGCCGCCGCTTCAATCTGCCGCAGAACCTGCAGCGCCACAAGCGGACGCACGCAGGCGCCAAGATCTTCGTGTGCAAGGCATGCGGGAAGGGATTCACGCGCGCCGTCACGCTGCGCACGCACCAGCTGATCCATAGCGGCCAGAAGCCGTTCAGGTGTGAGCAGTGCCACAAAGCTTTCCGGCACGCCGTCAACCTCAGGAACCACCAGCGCACACACAGCGGCGCCCGCCCCTTCGCCTGCGACCTCTGCGGGAAAAGCTTCCGGCAGGCGGTGAACCTCAAGATCCACCGCCGCACGCACACGGGCGAGCGGCCCTTCTGCTGCCGCCAGTGCGGGAAGACGTTCAGCCAGCAGAGCAGCCTGATCTCGCACGGGCGCACGCACTCCGGCGAGAAGCCGTTTGCGTGCGGTGCCTGCGACAAGAAGTTCAACAACAGCAACAGCCTGAAGCTGCACACACGCGTGCACACGGGCGAGAAGCCGTATGCCTGCGACGTCTGCGGCAAGAGCTTCAGCCAGGGCAGCCACCTGCGCACGCACAAGCGCCATCTGCACGCCGGTGGGAAGCAGTACATCTGCGACCGCTGCGGCAAACGCTACGCCGACCAGCGCAACCTGAAGCTGCACAAGTGCGGCTACGCCTGAAGGGCCCGGAGGGCTTGAGTGTGCAGGGGGCGGGGCCTCTGATTTGGCAAACAGACTCTGTCCACCTGCTGCCTTAATGGGACGGAGCGCCGCTTCGGCTTACGCATGACGTCATCACTGAGGTCACTGTGAACACTGATAATACTCAGATGTGAACTTTAATTTGAAAAGGTTTTGATGACATGAAGTGACCTTTCAAAATAAAAGAAAACGTTTATTTTTGTTCTGAAATGTTTGTTTATCATTTTTATAAAGTGACGTAAGAAGACAAACATCCTGCAGGACGGATCCATGAATAATAATAATAATAATCAAAAAGTGTTGGTGATCAATCTGAGGAGCACGAGGTGAGCGACTGCAGCTTCCTGTTTCATCAGCAGGTGCAGCACACCTGTCAGCACATTTCTGAGGCCCATCCAGAATAAAGTATAAAAAGTTAATGAGAAAAATAAATGGTAATACTTTAAAAGGTGGGGGTATGGTCACAGAAGGTGGTTTGGGTGTGATGTCAGCGAGCGCCGCACAGAACGCCGCCGTCCTGTGAATCGCAGGTGATCAGGCTGGTCCCTCACACCAGCACGCCTTCAAACACTCAAACTTTATTAGCACAGCAGCTGTTTCACACATCCACAGCTCCCTGATCCACCAAGTGTGTGTCTGATGTCAGGTTAGCCCTCCTTTATAAAGTCAGCTGTTGGTACAATAATCAATGTGACTGGTCAGCTGTTGGTGGCCCCGCCCCTTTATGTGATGGCCAGCTGAGCGCCACGTGAACCCGGGGACAGAGAAACTGCACCCAGGTCAGTTTCACGCCCACAGCAGGAGTCTGATCTTTGATCCGTTTCTGGTCATTCACAAAGTGTATTTTAGTAAACTTCAGGTGTCAGCCTGCGGAGCAGGTGAAGGGTCATCCTCCAGCTGTTTGTTTTTTTTAACTTTATTTAACAAACAATGAGTATACAACATACGAACAGATGAAGTATACAAAACAACAAAATGAACACAAAGCCAGGGGTAAATAGAAAAAAGTAACAATTATAAGAATACACGCAAAAATTCACATACATGTATTGTTTTGAGCGTTTTTGTTGGTGGAGTCTGATATTGATTGTATGTATATTTCCACATCCTTAAAATAATGACAGAAATATGGTGTTTTGTTAGTAAACTTACATTTATGGATAAGAAATTTAGCTAAAAGTATTTATCATAAAAAAACATTTATCATTCTTCTTGGGGAACTTAAAGAAACAAAACATTTTCCCATCGTAAAGAAAACTCCCTTAAAATATGGACAATGACAAAACCCTCCAGCTGTTAGTCTACTGAATGCGCAGTCATCACGTGTTCCGTGTCACATGAACTACTCCACCTCAGGTCCTCAAGAACGTTTCAAGGTCCTGAAAGGTGCATAGAGAACACGTCCAGGAAGCATGGCAGGACCTCAGGGAGTCTGAATCCGAGGGAAAATAATCAGATTACACACACACACTTTTTCTCTTGAGTCTGTTTGAAGCAACATCGGTAAATCTCCCCGTGGAGGCCTCGCGGAGAGCCGTAGGCGTGTGAGGCGCGCTCCAGTCCAGCAGAAAAAAACTGGTCCTGTCCTCCGGCCGCGGGGGGGCGCTGTCCTCTCGTCACAGAAGGGCGGTTACTTTTCTGTTTCCGGGTTTTTCGAGAGCAACGTGTGGAGGTAACCCGCATCTCGGCACCAAAACACTCCGACACTCCGAACCAAAGTGACCGAGCGGGAACGACTGTAGTCCGGCTTGACACATCGGAGACACCGGAACGTCCTGCAGCCATGGGCCCGGTGAGTGAGAGGCTTAAATCCGCCGTTTAATGAACGGAGTCTGGTCTGAGAGAACAAACATGCTCAAAGCGTCTGTGTCCTCACAGCCCGAGTCCACAGAAAACCCACGATTTTAGAGTCAGACTCATTTTAAAACAGCTCCCGGGTGTTCAGAGGGATACCAGAGCCCCAAAATAACGGCGCATTGAACGGAGTGTGGTCCGAGCACACACGGTGATGGCGCCTCCATCAGAGCCCGCTGCTGCTTTACGCCTGACAACATCACAAACGGTCACGTGGAAGGACTCAGTGTCTGATGGTCTGCCCCGAGTCAGCCACTCTGTGTCCCACTCAGGAAAGAAACACACCTCATCATCCACCCAGCTACGTAGCACATGTAGTGTCCTGTAGTACCAGGCAGTATGAGGTAGTACTGTGTAGTATTTATTTATTTTATTTAGGACAGTGCATGTTAATGAACATAAATGTAAAAAAAAAATTACATGAATGTAAACATGCCAGATTATAGCCAAAGGCTAACTTCCATCTGTTGTCCTTAAGCATAAAAAAATAGACATAATAATTCATAAAAATTCATCATTCATTCATAATAAAAACTCCATCACCAAACTTACACATACACACCATTCTGTTCCCAAATAAAACATTAAAACTATACAACTCATACATGATCACACACTTGATTTGTCCATAACCAGTTTTTAACCTTTGCCTTAAACAAATTGAATGTCGAGCATTCTCTAATGGGTCGAGGAAGACTGTTCCACAGATGGCCTCCTGGACAGAGAGGACGTTCTGCCCAAATGCTGTCCGTCTGTGGGGTATAAACACGTCTCCTCAGATTAAAGCTCGAGTGGTCCTGTCTGAGCTTTCTTTATGCCTAATGAACTGCTTTAGTGGTGGTGGAGCAAGGGAGTGTAAGACTTTATATATTAAACTCACTCTTTTAAGTTTCACTAAGTTATTGAAGTTCAGTAATTTATGTTTTTTAACACATGACAGTGGTGGGAGGTCGGTTTTTTGTCAAGTAGTTTTAAACGTCTTTTATAAATGTTTTCAATAGTTTTAAGTGTTGTTGGACAAGCAAGTGACCAGGACGTCAAACAGTAGTCCATATGAGAGATGATCATTGAGTAAAAATAAGTTTTTGCAACATTCATATTTAAATTATTACGTATATGATTAAAATTTTGATTATTAAATTTAAGTACCTGGGACTGAGGTAGTACTGTGTAGTGCGAGGTAGGGCTGCCACAAACGATTATTTTGATAGTCGACTAGTCACTGATTATTTTTGCGATTAGTCGACTAATCAGATCATCATCCATTGGACGTAAAACTACAGCTTATTGCACCAGCAGCATCTGCTCTTATATAACTATCATTAGCTTACAGCTTTAAGTGTTTCAGGTCTGTGCTAACTAAAAATAAAGACAAGATGATAGTTTATTAAAAATTTTAATGAAATTTGCAGATTGTTTCGGTGAAGTTTAATAAACTCCTTGCTATCTAAAATATAACAGGACACCGGAGTAAATTCTGGAGCATCTCACACTTCTGATAATCAGCTGTCTGCTTGACGTTTATTCAGCTGTGTAAAAACTATAACTTTAATCTCAGACAAACTGATTTACTCAGGAACAAATAAAATACTGAAAAAAGCCAAACAATAACATTTTAAGTTATCTAAGTGACTCATATATCATGTTTAACCTGAGTAGTGAAAGACGGCGGTGGGTTTGAAAACGATTTGCTGGGAGTCCGGTGTTCTCACGGCTCTAGTGACCTTGCCCCCGGCTAGCTATCGAGCTAGTGGGTAACAGACGTCTCCGAAAACGTCGGAGCGCTTTTGAAAATTTGTGTCTTGATAAACTGAGCAGATATTTGAGGTTTACACAGCTACATTCTCGCCTGAAAATATGTTAAAAGTTTATTTTGTGACCCAGAAAGAATAATAAGAGTAATATTAAAACTAACTAGCTGCCGCCATTGTTGGAAACTGAGCTGGGCCGCACGGTTCCTGAATTTGGACACAGCTACCATACCGGACACAGCTTCTTCTTCTTCGGGGTTTAACGGCAGCTGGCATCCTTGTACATGCAGTGCTGCCATCTCCTGTTTCAGTCCGTTATTACACTCTTAAATCCTACTACTTATGCCTGCGTCTTTTGGGATCTTACAAAGCTTCAAACGACGCGTCGACTATTAAATCAGTCGTGACTAGTCGACTAATCGTGGCAGCCCTAGTGCGAGGTAGTACTGTGTAGTGTGAGGTAGTATTGTGTAGTGTGAGGTAGTACTGTGTAGTGTGAGGTAGTACTGTGTAGTGCGAGGTAGTATTGTGTAGTGGGAGGTAGTACTGTGTAGTGCGAGGTAGTACTGTGTAGTGCGAGGTAGTATTGTGTAGTGGGAGGTAGTACTGTGTAGTGCGAGGTAGTACTGTGTAGTGTGAGGTAGTACTGTGTAGTGTGAGGTAGTACTGTGTAGTGCGAGGTAGTACTGTGTAGTGGGAGGTAGTACTGTGTAGTGCGAGGTAGTATTGTGTAGTGCGAGGTAGTATTGTGTAGTGCGAGGTAGTATTGTGTAGTGCGAGGTAGTACTGTGTAGTGGGAGGTAGTACTGTGTAGTGCGAGGTAGTATTGTGTAGTGGGAGGTAGTACTGTGTAGTGGGAGGTAGTACTGTGTAGTGCGAGGTAGTATTGTGTAGTGGGAGGTAGTATTGTGTAGTGCGAGGTAGTACTGTGTAGTGCGAGGTAGTACTGTGTAGTGCGAGGTAGTATTGTGTAGTGGGAGGTAGTACTGTGTAGTGCGAGGTAGTACTGTGTAGTGCGAGGTAGTACTGTGTAGTGGGAGGTAGTATTGTGTAGTGGGAGGTAGTACTGTGTAGTGCGAGGTAGTACTGTGTAGTGCGAGGTAGTACTGTGTAGTGGGAGGTAGTATTGTGTAGTGGGAGGTAGTACTGTGTAGTGGGAGGTAGTACTGTGTAGTGTTAGGTAGTATTGTGTAGTGGGAGGTAGTACTGTGTAGTGCGAGGTAGTATTGTGTAGTGGGAGGTAGTATTGTGTAGTGGGAGGTAGTACTGTGTAGTGCGAGGTAGTACTGTGTAGTGTGAGGTAGTACTGTGTAGTGGGAGGTAGTATTGTGTAGTGGGAGGTAGTACTGTGTAGTGGGAGGTAGTACTGTGTAGTGTTAGGTAGTATTGTGTAGTGGGAGGTAGTACTGTGTAGTGCGAGGTAGTATTGTGTAGTGGGAGGTAGAATTGTGTAGTGTGAGGTAGTACTGTGTAGTGCGAGGTAGTACTGTGTAGTGGGAGGTAGTATTGTGTAGTGCGAGGTAGTACTGTGTAGTGGGAGGTAGTACTGTGTAGTGTGAGGTAGTACTGTGTAGTGCGAGGTAGTACTGTGTAGTGGGAGGTAGTACTGTGTAGTGCGAGGTAGTATTGTGTAGTGGGAGGTAGTACTGTGTAGTGGGAGGTAGTACTGTGTAGTGCGAGGTAGTATTGTGTAGTGCGAGGTAGTACTGTGTAGTGCGAGGTAGTATTGTGTAGTGTTAGGTAGTATTGTGTAGTGGGAGGTAGTACTGTGTAGTGCGAGGTAGTGCTGTGTAGTGCGAGGTAGTATTGTGTAGTGCGAGGTAGTATTGTGTAGTGTTAGGTAGTATTGTGTAGTGGGAGGTAGTACTGTGTAGTGGGAGGTAGTACTGTGTAGTGCGAGGTAGTGCTGTGTAGTGCGAGGTAGTATTGAGGCGGCAGAGCGTCTGAGCGCCACGCCCACAGTGAGTCCAGTAAATCAGCAGCTCGACGCTGAGTTTGTCTCTGATTGGTCGGTTTAGAGTCGGTCACACAGCGTCAGGTGTTCACAGGATCCAAGCCAGAGCCTCCATGGACCGTGACATCATTGCTGAACACCTCTCCTTCTTTCCTCTGACGCTCCGCAGCCTCGCTCGAAGAAGCGGCGGCCGACGTTTCGCCGCCTGCTGAAGACGAGTGGCGTGAAGCTGGAGAACAAGCTGAAGAACCGCCAGCTGAAGCAGCAGAACGTCGCCAAGAAGCAGCGCAAGGAGCAGAAAAGGCTGAGGCAGGCGGTGAAGGGCGCCGTCGGCGAAACGCCCCGCCCCCTGGAGTCGTACAGGAAGAGACCAGGTGAGCGGCAAACGATCACGTGATTACTAACGTCTGCTGTAAACCAATCAGAGACCAGAACTGTCTGACCCTGCTCCTGCTCGTACAGAGGAGGAGGAGGAGGAGGAGTTTCTGGAGAGCCTACCCACAGACATGATGGAGCAGGAAGACCTGCAGCAGATGACCGCCATGGCTCGCCAGGCGTCCTTCATCACCAGGGACCTGTCGTCATGGTAACTCCAACACACACACACAAACCATATTTAGATACAGAAGCAGGTGTGATGCACAGTGACTGAGGTGCGTTTGTGTGGTGCGGCGGGGCGTCCCAGCGGGCCGGTGCATGGCGGGAAGAAGCGGAAATCGGACGTAGCTCGCAGCTACGAGAAGGTTCCCAGGAAGATGGCGAGGACGGAGGAAAAGGAAGTGATCCACCTGCTGCCGATCAAAGACAAGACGGGCGTGATCCCACAGAGCGTCGAGAGGGGTACGGCGTGCTGCGTTGATCCCTGATCAATCTGATTGGTTCTGTGCGGCTGTGTCGAAACGTCTCCCTCTGTTCTTTCAGTGGTGGAGAAGCAGCCGGAGGAGGAGGAGCAGGGGGAGGAGGAGCAGGAGGAGGAGCCTGATGACGTCGACACAGGTATGAAAAGCGATCAGAACTTTTGGAATAAGAATTAAACTCCGCAGGCACGGCGGGGTAAACGCCTCCGTGACGAGGCTGAGGCGTCCTCTCATCTGTCACGTGTCCTCCTTGCAGAGGCGGAGCCACCGAGCTGCCAGGAGATGACGCCGGCGCAGAGAGAGCGGCTCAGGAATCAGAAGCTTAACGAGAGGAAGCTGACCATCGCCGGCCTGGCGTCGGCCATCGTGTCGGACCCCATCGGCAGCGTAAGGCCGGGCGCCGCTCTGGGATCAGGCTCGTGGCGTGTATGTGTGTGTTTAACGTGACGTCGTGTGTGACAGATAAAGCGCGTGAAGGAGCTGCGGGGGATGCTGATGGAGGCCGACCCCAGCGTGGCGGTGACGGTCAGAAAGCTGGTGATGGTTTCTTTGATGGAGGTCTTCAAAGACATCGCCCCCACCTACAGGATCCGACCTCTGACCTCGGCGGAGAAGACCGCTAAGGTGCGTTTGTGAGTTTGTTTGTAGAGGAAGCGCCTGGCGGCAGGTCGCCACAGTCGCCACGTTTTAACCTGCTGCTTCTGCCGCTCGCCGTCTTCCAGGTGAAGAAGGAGACGCAGGTGCTCCGAGAGTTCGAGGAGGGTTTGGTGAGTCAGTACAAGTTCTACCTGGAGGACCTGGAGCAGACTGTCAAAGGTACGCCTCCGTCACCATAGCAACAGCCACACACTGACACCCGCACACCTCACGGCGCCCTGACCGCTCATCTCCGCCCACAGACTGGAAGCAGAAGAAGAAGAAGCGCAGTCAGGCGGTGGCGCTGCAGGCGTACGGCGGGCTGGCCGAGGTCGCCGTCCGCTGCCTGTGCGAGCTGCTCGTCGCTCTGCCTCACTTCAACTTCCACAACAACATTGTGGTCATCCTGGCGCCGCTGATGAACGACTCCACCAAGAAGGTGAGTCTCATGGGCGCCGCAGCGCAGCCCAGCATTGTGCGACGCCTTCACGTGCTCTTTGTGTTTCAGGTGTCCGGCGTGTGCTGTGACGCATTCAGGAAGCTCTTCCAGCAGGACAGAGCGGGCGGGGCCTCGCTGGCCACGGTGCGAGTTATCTCCGGCCTCGTGAAGAGCCTGAACTACAACGTCCAACCCGAGGTAACGAACGAAACGTATCCAGGCCACGCCCACTCCGAGAAGACTGTTGATAAATTATTAATCAGACGCTGTTAACTCCGCCCCCTCCAGCTGCTGCGGACGCTGCTGAGTCTGAGGATTAAAGAGGTGGAGATGAAGAAGGACATCGAGGCTGCGGCACCAAAGAAGAAGTTCATGACCAACAAGGAGAGGAAGAAGAACCTGTCGAGGATGCAGAGGAAGGTAAACCCTCGCACCGAGTCCTTATTGGTTGTTTCAGCGGTCGGCTCCGCCCCCGACAGCCCCGTTAACGAGGCCTCGTTCATTTTAAGGGCTGGAGCTGCAGCAGCAGACGAACAGTGAGAGAAACTCAGGCTTTAGAAACAGGAACACGTGTTCATTCAAACGTTTGTGCCAGAAACATCAGCACAAAGAGATGATCTGCTCACGATCACAAGGTAAACAAAGGATCCAAATATGGGCGAAACGTGTAAAAGATATTTTTAATTTAAAATAAACTCCAAACATAATAATGTGAGAATAAGAGAATGTGTCAATGAAAAGTTAATGTTACTGGGGCAAAATATAAAAAACAATTCTTACAATAACCTGAGGAAATATTAGCAAAGTAACAAAAACACGAGAAGAACATGTGAGTCAGAATAAAATGTTTCTACATGCTCGTGCGAATTCACTGAAGTCTATGAGCATTAATATAAGAAGCATTAACAACTTCCTCTGTGATGAGCTGATGCTCAGGGATTTCTCAGTCCGTCCAGCAGGGGGCAGTGAGAGACACCAACCTGTGTGTGTGTGTGTGTGTGTGTGTGTGTGTGTGTGTGTGTGTGTGTGTGTGCGTGTGTGTGTAGTGGAAGAAGGCTGAGGAGAAGCTGGAGAAGGAGCTGCTGGAAGCCGAAGCCTCAGAGAGCAAAGACAAGAAGATCAAGCTGGTGAGTTGAAAGGTCACGAGCGTGTACGGTGAGAGGAAGGACACTTCTCCTCCTCCTCCTCCTCCTCACCCCTCTGCTCTTCCTCTCCAGCACACAGAGACGCTGAACATCGTCTTCCTCATTTACTTCAGGATTTTGAAGAAGGCTCAGAAATCAGTTCTTCTCCCTGCAGTTCTGGAGGGGCTCGCCAAGTACGCGCGCACACACACACACACACACACACACACACACACACACACACACACACACACACACACACAATCTTTAGTACTACTATAGTGCTGAATATGATGTCATTTCCTGTCAGTTTTGCTCACCTCATCAACCTGGAGTTCTTTGATGACCTGCTCAACGTGCTGCAGGACCTCATCCATGCAGGAGTGAGTGTTCATATTTGACCCCGCCCCCTGCAGAGTCACCTGCTAGTTTGGTGTCACAAATAGTTCTTTATTTATTTTTGTTTCTTTATTTATACCTGCAGGATTTGTCCAATAAGGAGACGCTGCACTGCATCCAGACCGTCTTCACCATCCTGTCAGGACAAGGTCAGACTCTGTGTGTGTGCTCGTATATCTGACTTGTGAAGACCTTAGTCTGATGAAGACCTTTGAGGCCATTTTAAATATTTTTGTTATATGATCACAAGAAGTCAGGACCTTCTTTGTGTATCAATGTCGAGACATTTGTGGATGTTTATTTAAATAAGCTGCAATAACGAGTTGTTTTAAAGGTTCAGACTTGGATTGTAGTCCTGGGAATATGTAAGGGTCCCCTCCCAGTGACATAGACAAACGTATGTGTTCGTGTTAGGCTCACAGAGGCACATGTGCAGCACTGCTCAGCAATAGCACTGGCTACAGTTTATTCTCACTGAGATAGACCAATAAATTATTTTTAAAAACTCTTTGAAAAGTCAGGTGTGTTTCCTGCACATGATGTCACTTCCTGTTGAGTTTCCTGGATCAATAAAGTTTGTTTGTGTATCAGGTGACGTCCTGAACATCGACCCGCTCAACTTTTACTCCCAGTTATATAAACTGCTGCCCAGGCTCCACGCAGGTCAGTTAGCCTCACTTTGAACCGGCAGTATGACGTCACACGTCACATGATTGTTTTAACAGCCACGCTTTGAATCCCTCAGGGGCGCCCAACGATGACGCCATCATTGTACTGCGGTGTCTGGACGCAATGCTGACCCGCCGCAGGAAGCAGGTGACCCTACAGAGGGCAATGGCGTTTGTCAAAAGGCTGAGCACGATCAGTCTGCACGTAATGCCCAACGCCAGCGTGGGAATTCTTGCCGCCAACCGAGCCACGATGCATGTGAGTCTGAACGTGTGTGTTGACATCCTGTCTTCGTCCCCTCGTCCCCAACCGCCAACCCTCCCTGAGCAGAACTCCTCCCCGCCCGGTCCCACTGTCGGCAGAGTGCTTACTCATCGATCGTGATTTCAGGGGTTTTCTCTGTGTTAGTGGACGCTCCTACACTCTTTACATTACAGCATGAAGCACCTCGACGTGACTGTCGTGATTTGTTGCTATATAAAGTCTGATTCAGTCACTTGAAAAGAGGTGTGGTTACCTAACAGCTGCTCAGTAATTCAAGTAGTTGTACAGGTAGAAGTTTAACGTGTGTGTGTGTGTCTCAGTCCTTCCCAAAGTGTGACTTCCTGCTGGACAACGAGATTCAGGGCAGTGGGTTCTACCTGCCGGAGCTCGACGAACCTGAACACTGCAACGCTCAGAACACAGCACTGTGGGAGCTACACACACTGCAGGTACACACACACTGCAGACACACACACACAGGTATGCAGGTGCACACATGGCCCCACGTGTTTCTGAATGTAGCTGCGCGGTGTTTGTGCTCTTTCAGAGACATTACCACCCGGTCGTGCGGCGGTTTGCAGTCCACCTGAGTCAGGGCGCTCCCTCTGAAGGCTCGGCGGCGCTCAGTGCGGAGCTGAGTCGCAGGTACACACACATCACCTGTGTTTAATCAGAAAGCTCGGCCTGTGTGAGGATCAGTGAAAACGGTGTACTGCTCCTTTAAAAGTTTCGTTTTTCTGAAGTGTGAACGTTGCCCCCTGCAGGTCATCTGTGGAGCTGTTTGACGACTACAGCATCAAAGATATGACCTTTAACCCCCCTGTAGCATCACCAAGCCTCAAGAAGAAGGTTTGAAAGTCAAACTAAAATATTTTAAAGTTTAGTGAGTCATGTGACTGATTGATGACCGACTATCGCTTTGCTTTGTGTCAGGATCATTTTGTGGTCGGAGCGACGCTGCTTGACGCCGAGTTGCAGAGAAGACTCGAGTGCGCCCTGACCGCCGCCGAGGACACACAGCTGGACTTTACTGCAGCGCACACACACAAAACCACCCAGCACTGACACACACACACATAAAATAAAACAACATTTTATGGCCATCAGGAGAGGAAGTACAGCTGCAACCTGATAGGCAGACCTTCAAAATAAAAGCCCAAAGTGTCTTCAGGGTGGAGTTGGACTGTTTTCATCATGTTGATGTGAAGAGTTGTGATGTTGGGCAACCCGGTGAGTCGATGCGGAGTGCCCAGTTTGAGTGCCATGACTGTGCTGTTTAAATGTCAGATATTAAAAATAAAGACCAGAAAAACTCTTCTTTAACATTTAAGCTGCTTTTATTTTTTAGAGGCTGGGGTCTGCCACACCAGGTAAGACCCCAGGTGCAGGCTGTGTAAAGATGACCCAGAGACAAGATGCTAGCATGCAGGGCATACATGGAACGCCATAGCCAAGTGGCCAGCATAGTATACAGAAACATCTGGAAGCCCCGAGGTCAACATGGGAGGTGGTGGAGAATGACCGAGCTAAGATCCTGTGGGACTTGCAGATACAGACGGACAAACAGGTGGTGGCTAACCAACCGGACATAGTGGTGGTAGACAAACAGAAGGAGTCGGCCGTAGTGATCGATGTAGCGGTTCCCAGGTGTGATGTGACGTAGCCGAGCATTTCTGAGCTGTGGTTCTGGAACCTCGTTCAAACGGTGGCCTTCCTGGTACAAACTTTTTCACACGACCTCTGGAAGCTTCTCCTCCGGGCGGTCTTTCTCTTCCCTGTGTGCGGTCAGATCCAGGCGCAGCTCGCACAAGGCTGACAGATACTCGTCGTTGTTGGCGTCTAATTCCAGAGCGCGCTCATAATTTCTCACAGCCCTGCTCCGATTGCCCTCAGCTCTGGCCACTGCTCCCAGGATGCCATAGGACGCGGCGTCGCTGCGATTCTTTTCGAGGCGTCCCTCAGCTATCGTCGTCAGTTTCTGCAAAAGAATACCTGAAGGTTACTTCCTGTTTACTAAGATGAGGTTGAGTTTGCATTAGTTTTGCATAAAGCAGAGTGAGAAGCTGGCCAACCTTCACACAGTGCTTCCAATGTGATGTGTTGATGCATAACTCCAGAGCCTGTTGGATGCAGCACAGGACACGTTAGCAGACGGTTAACTGTCCACAGCTCGACTTTCCAAATGTCCGTCTGCCTCAGAGGCCCGTTCGCTAATACTGGTTGCACCTGGCGTATGCACCTGGCATGCACACCTGCAGTCTGAATGCAGTTTTGGACGATCCATACCTTTTTGTAATAGGTGAGTCCGAGGTCTTTCTGAGGGGTGTGATAGTAGCAGAACTCTGCATAATACCGGTAGATGTACTGACGGATGCCTGGAGGTTCATCCTCTAATGTCTGCAGCACATCATCAAACATCTGCTGAGCTCTGAAGCAACAAACACAAAGCTTAGACACAAAAAGAATCAATGCATCAAATGTTTTTGGAATCAACAGTCCATCTGATGACTGTCTGTAGAAACATCAATACAGTCGAGTAAAACTGTCCAATCTGACATAATGTTGGTGTGACCACAGGGGTCAAAGTTTCCTTCACACACTTGTTTCCAGCTTTGGTAATATGATTCAACACTGTTTTATTCCATAAGTGATCACGTTGGTCAGGTTTAGTCCAACCGTTCTTCTACCTGTGTCATTACTACCAGCTTTTTTAAATAAACATAAAACCAACACTGAGAATATTTCATTGGAAACAAACTGACAGGTAAACAGACCTCCTTCTTTCAAAGTTCTGTGCGTACTGCAGAGCCAGCAGAGCTTTTGCAGCATTGAAACCCTTCTTGAGCCTCACTGATTCCTCCAGATGCTGAATACAAAGACGTGTCCAATGCTGCACCTCTATTGGATAAAAACAGGTGTTACTGACTGAAATATTAAACACGCCCTTGTGTCCAGTCTTTGAGTGATGACGTATGAACACTGCTCCGGTCCAAACTCCTCTGTGTTTAAGGCTGTTGTGTTTTTAACATGTTTTAATGTTTTGTATCTTGTTCTATTTAATCCGAACAAGCCCCTAAAATCAGTCAGTGATCGCTGTTGGCCTCTCTCTGTTTTTATTACCGCTGTTCATTTTAAACCCTTACGATGTAACTCCAGCCCAGCAGCAGTATATGAATGACTAACCTCGTATTGTGGATGGATTATCTCAGTTGTTCTCCTGACTGAAGTTTGGTCCTTTTACAGCATCCTGCCATGCGACTGTATTTGTCTCTAACCATCGGGAACCCTCACGTTAACTTTTATCGAGTGGAAAAAAGTTGGCGTTCATCCTCCAGCTTCACTGTTTATGCTAACATAGCTGTGTCGCTAGCGATCACGTAGCACATCATTATATACCAGCTATTATACCATGTTGGAAGTGATAGCAGAGCTGTACGTTTGAATTTGTCAGAAATCTCTCAGTCAGAACATGCTATATCATGTTTAAGTGGAAACTAGTGTGGGAAATATATTAGGTGGTAGTGCTTTAATTAGTGACATATTAATCCAGAAGCTAATGAACATACACAGCATAGAGCCTTAGAAGTGTTTCGCTTGTAACTGCATATGTGCCTGCACAGCGACGGTTATAACAGGATGTACTCAGGATGTGCTATATACGATCATGGGCCCACTAACGAGAACAACAGGAAGCAGCTGAGGTGAAAGGCAATTGAGACACCTTTCTAAGTGTTATAGAAGATTACCAAAAAAGGAGTTGCATTTAACTGTTACTAACCACAATAGACTGTGTGCACGTTAGCATATGCTACTTCCGGTGCGGAAACTCCTGTGGGGAGCTTTGTTTCCGGTGTCCTATTCGCGCCTGGTTTACGGTCCAAAACAAGCAAATGAATGAATCAAGCGGCGATTTACATTTCTATAGATGTCTCGGGCATTTACCCAATATATCTGTAAATGATGTTCATCGACTTGTCGATATTTTCCCCCCGCGCCTCAGAGCAAAAGAGAAAATGGATTCAGATGTTATATTTCTCAGCTGTCCCTCGTTTATCGCGGGTGTTATGTTCTAAAAATAACCAGCGAGAGGTGAAATCAAGTAGCCGATTTTATTTTTGACGGTGCAAAACGTTTGGTGGACATCGTGGACATACAGCGCTGCACTTCAGAGTCACACTGCTAGCATCGATGCAGCGATTCTGTACTGTACAGGAGAGACGGAGGAGATCGTCTGCAGCGATCAGGACGCAGGACACAATGTGACGTAAAAAAATAAGCAAACTTGCACTAAAAAATCTGTGAAACAGCGAGGTGAAAGGTGAACCGTGTTATAGCGAGGGACCGCTGTAATTTTTAAGCTAAGTCACAACATACCCTTCGTACATACTAATGTATAGAAACCCTTACAATCATTCATTTTTTGTGTGGCTTTTTTCAGGGTTTGTTAACATGCTGTGTAGGTGTGTACTTGACGAGCTGATCTCGACATAACGGGAAACATCTGGTTTGACTGTTCTTCACCTGTAGTCTGAATGCTGAACATTTGCCTGTTTAGATCATGAGACCAGTCACTACACAGAGATGTGCTTCTGCATGTGGACGATGTGTCTTCTGCTGCAGTGATGCAGTTCTGCTTGTGCTGAGTGATGTAAACAACTGATCGATCTAAACGCTTTAAACGTCAAAGTTGATCGTTAGATTTTTTTATGACACAACAGCGGTGAGTGTTCCCACCTTCTCTTTGTAACTTAACGCCATCTTTCTGTTTTCGAGGTTTGAACATGGTTTTAGAGGATATCTTCGCAGCAGCGATTGACTGGACCTGCTCTGAGTCTTGGTTGTTTGTTCTCAGCACAACATCAAAGTATTCAGGACACTAGCGAGCTAACTTCCTGCTAACTTCTAACTCCGTTAAACTTCATAAATCCTGTTTTCATGGATGCCTGGATGTTAAACTTAATTGTTACACCTGGTAAAGCAGCAGCACATTTTATTAAAGATGAAAGAATTTAGACCGTTCGTAACTTAGTGAAGCCGCAGTGTCCTGAAGCATAGTTTGGGCCCAGAAAAAGCTAATGATGTCAGACTTAAAGACTGGATTAAACCTGAAAATGTATTCACATGTTGCAATAGACATAGACTGCCGGGGGATTCCCATGACGCATTGAGTTTTTCCTTTCCAGTCACCTTTCTCACTCACTATGTATTAACAGACCTCTCTGCATTGAATCATATCTGTTATTAACCTCTGTCTCTCTTCCACAGCACGTCTTTATCCTGTCTTCCTTCTCTCACCCCAACCAATCACAGCAGATGGCCCCGCCCCTCCCTGAGCCTGGTTCTGCCGGAGGTTTCTTCCTGTTAAAAGGGAGTTTTTCCTTCCCACTGTCGCCAAAGTGCTGCTCATAGGGGGTCATATAATTGTTGGGTTTTTCTCTGTATCTATGAAGCGCCTTGAGGCGACTTATGTTGTGATTTGGCGCTATATAAATAAAATTGAATTGAATTGAATTGAAATGTTGATTGCTTTATTTGAGACCTGCTGTGGTGTGCAGAGGCACAATAATAAAGATCGTATCTCTGTCCAAATACTTACCCGACTGGAAGAACTTTATACCAGGTCCTACCTGCTGATGAGAGTATAAACAGAGTACAGTGCAGTACCTGACTCTGGTCGGACTCTTTTCCCAAGCAGCTTATTCTTCTTCTTCTCATAACACAGAGCAAGCTGGTGATGAATGAAAGATGACTGGCTTTTCTTCTCCAGCATACTCTTCAGCAGATCGATAGACTCATCCACCTGATCCTAGAACAGGGACGAGTCACGGTAACGTTGGAGAGACGAGACGTTAGAAGCATAAAACCAATATTTTATCTCGAGTCCCTTGATTCGCCATCAAGACCAGTATGTTTTTCCTATAAGCTACAGATGTTTTACCTGGTTGCGGAGATATTTTGCTACGTAGCGGGTGACTTGAGTGTTGTCCTGTCCGACTTCCAGGGCCTTCTTCACCAAACCTTTAGCCTCTGTGTGTTTGTTCGTGTCGTGGACCAGCTTCAGAGCCAGCATGGACATCAAAACGCCATCATCCGGATTTATTTCCAGGGCTCGACGAAGCCGTTTAGTGGCTGGTGATTCCTCGGGATACCAATCATTAACATTCTGAAGATAAGAGCTCCATAAGTTTGCTGGATGTAATTTATTTAATGGGTGTTACCTCTCAAAGAATCAACAACAACACGACTGCAAAGTTAATGACTACAATGGTTAATACAGGAGAATCGTATGGACTGTCTGCTTCAGCAGGATAACTGCTTATATGCTAAACCGAAAGGCTGATTGGCTGATAGATTGTACCTGTTCTGTGCGATAGAGGACGATAGCATAGCCATTGTTCCACTCCCAGTCATCAGGCTGCAGCTTCAAAGCTTTGCAGAAGCAGTCTTCAGCTTTGGTATAGTAAGAACTGGAGAACTTAAGAAAGGTCCAGCCCTTCTCCCCGTACACTTCTGGATGGAGGTCAGTGGAAGGATCAGGCGGATGGTTCACCTGCAGAGTCACAGTATATTTAAAAGAAATAGATTTGATTGCAGCTAATTCTTTGACAGTGTCTGAACATTTATCAACTTTTCAGCCGAGAAGCCACAAATGCACAAACTAGTCTAGTTTGTCTCATTCGTTATATGCAGTTAATGTTTCAAAAGTTATAGTTGTCACAGAAATATCCTGAAGTGTTTGGTTGCTAAACTGAAAAGATGGTCTGATATCCATACACATGGTCCAGAAAGGAATCGTGCAACACTTCTGAACTTGTTTGTTTTGTTTGGCAGTGTGCGCTATAACAGGGTCTTCGTGTAAGTGAGTGATCGCAGGTTTGGATCCTGTAGAAACACCTCAGGTAACCTGCACACTCTGTGGTCCAGTAACAGGTCTAACATGGAGCTGTCACATTTCTCTTTATATTAAACTAACATGGAGGTTTAGGTGTTGTCAGTCTTGGCTGATTTCCAGTGTTTATGCAAAGCCAGGGCCCTTTCACAATATGTGTTCTCGTGGAGTTGTGAAACCTCATCAGTGGCTGTACTGTTCCAGTTCAAACATCAAAGTCAAGTACGCTCAAAGCGCCTCGATGTATTCCCGCTCCGCCCATCGAGCAGGCAACGTTGTGACTTGTGTGGGCCTGGCTCAGCCAAATATCCCAGAATGCATTTTGTCCAAAACTTAGCGGCAGCATCGGAGAAGAGCAGCGAGTAACGTTTGAAATATGACTGTTTCTGTGACACAGAATAAACAGTCGATTTGTAAACATGCTGCATTTATCAACACATCACCTTTTTGCTTGATGGAGCACCAACTGTCAGGTGACCGGAGGCTGAGGCTTACTAGAGCCAGTGAGAACGCCTGACTCCCAGCACATTGTTTTCATTTTGATGATTTCTAAATCTTTGTGTTTATTTCAGCTTTTTTGTTGTCTTTTGTTTTCTTCTTTGTTTTTGCTTCTGAGTAAATCGGTTTGACCGAGATTAAAGTTAAAGCCCAGAAAAGTTAATTCTGTTCATCTGGACGTTTTCAGTGGGAGAAATGTTTCATCATCATCAGGTGACTTCTTCAGCCTCAGCTGACAGCAAGCTTCAACCTTATAAACAGGACATAATGACTGAAACCGTTGACGAACTTTGGGCTGCGAGGTCAGTTTATGATCATTAATATGCAAAATGTCATGTAAAAAATGAAATTAACATTAAAAATATTTTCATTCAGTTTCTGGAGCAGAAACATCTGGAGCAGCTGTTCATGGATACCCTGACGCTCCAGAAATGATGAAATGATGTTTTGAACATGTGTTCAGTGATCGTCCACTCCACAGCTGACTATGATAAGTCCTTCGAACGTGTTTTCGTTCAGTGGCAGCGCAAGCTGTGCGTACAATGTTTGTAAGAGAGATGAAGTTTGTGTTTCGGTGACAGTCTTTATGAACATATCAGTGTCTGGATATTATAACAGCCATGAAGGCTACAGGCAGGGGTTCTTTAGATGTAAAGGTTTTTATTATAGTCAGCGCCTCTAGATCCATAACAGCGTTTATGGGTGGGTGTTAAAAACGTGTTTAGAAACAGGTTAAACCAGTCGTGTTTCTGAGGGTGTATACATGCCAGTATATCCTCGACTCTCTGACAGTAAGTCTGGGACTGTACGTAGTCTTCGGTGTGGTATTTCAGCCAAGCCAGGTCTCCGTACGTCACAATGAGCCGCAGCTCGCTCTCCTGTCCGTAACACTCCCTCGTCTTCTCCTCTGACTCAGTGAGTAGCGACAGCGCCTCCTCTGGTTTACCCTGAAGATACCTGAGGATGGACAACAAACAGGAATAACTCGCAGTGCTCCAGCGTCTTCAGGGTTTTGACACGTCTTTGTACCTGTAAAGCCATGAAACTTTGCGGCGCAGAGACATTATATTATTAAGAGTAATTGCTCGCCTGACTTCACCCACACATGAACTTCCCACTCGTGATCCAAGGGGTTTAATACGATGTCAGCCCACCAGCTTCAGCGTTTCTGGGAAGGACTTCCACCGGCTTGTGAGTGTTTATGGGAATTTTTGATCATTCTTTCAGAAGCACCTTTGTGAGGTCACACTGTGCTGTTGTCCTAGCAACCACCAAACCCAGACTCCTCCATCGGAGAAGCGTGATTGGTCGCTCCAGACAACACGTCTCTAGAGCTCGGCGTGCTTCACGCATCGATGCTTGGTGATGTAAGGCTTTTATGCAGCTGTTCGCCATGGAAACATATTTCCTAAAGCTCTGTACGCAATGTTGACGTTTGGAGGTGTGCAGCGATTGACTCTGCACTATGATCCTCACTGACCCCGCTTCACTTCCTCCTAATCTCCTCCACCTTGTTCTAATTCCACTAACAGTCGGATAAAGAGGAACGTTTATGACTGGACAGGTGACATCCTATCACGGTTAAAAGCTGGAAATTCACTGAGCTCCTGGGAGCGACCTAGGTGCTGATTTTCTACACCTGTCACAGTCTGGCGAGGGCAGACTGTATGAATTGAAAAAGGACCCAAAATGCAGACTCCAAGGAACAGGGAACAAAACTTGAATGTTAACAAAAAGCGAGCCGTTTAATATGGCTGGAAAAAAAGGTACAAACAAAGGGCAAGGCAAACTGAAGCAAAATTAACACAAACCTAAACTGGGAAATCTAAACAAGCAATAAGAAAAACCTAGACAAGAAACTTGGACGCATGGCATAGGAAACATGGCGTGGACAACAGACGACCTGACAATCACACACTGAAAACAGAGGACTTAAATACACAGGAGGTGATTAGGGGAAGTGGAGACACATGAGGAAACAGCTGGCACACATGAACATAATGACGTCACAGTGGGAGAGTAAAACTGAACATGATGAACACAGAACACCAGACCTCTTCACAATAAAACAGGAAACATAATGAGACATAGACATGACAACCCGAACTTGACAACGTAAGACACAGACATGAAACGCATGAAGAGCAGGGGAGATTTAACATGGTTGGAAACACGAGGGGAAAATAATAACTAGAAACACTTAGGCATAATAATACAAACTTGATAACAAATGACACGCAGCATGAAACACGAAGGGTGAGGGGAAGCTTAAATACAGGGGAAGAAAACACAAGGAGTCTAATAACCAAATGAACTTAGATAACCTAATGAACAAAATAAACTCAAACTTAAAACGCTGGGTCAAAAGACCCAGGACCATGACAACACCTGTGGACATGAAAGTGAATCGAACATCTGAATTCAGTGATTGGATGGGTGAGTGAATATTTTTGGCAATAATGTGCATGTAAAAAGCCAGCTTCACAGAAGCAACGCCTGCTTGCACTGTTGAATCTTGTTGTTTTCCATCTTTGTTGCTATTTTGTGCCCAATTATGATGATTTTATCTTTGAATGTCCCACAAACAAAGGCTTTTAGCTGAGGGTTCCTGTTCAATGTTCTGCACTGCTTACCTCACATAAGACAGGAACCTGTAGGAGTGGGCCAGGGCGCCCCGCTGCCCCAGTTGCAGGTCTATATCATGCTGCAGCTGCTTGCTAAGGTCGTCCAACTCCAAGTCTTCCTTCTTCAGATCCCAGGTGAAACGACTCTGCAGCTTCTGCAGCCTGCGGTGTAGATCGTTACCTGGATCACTGCGTAAGACAAAACACATTCTCAATATAGTAGCAAGTGTTCACAAACATGAACAATTTAATAGTTTCTTAGGAGTATTTATGGTTTTATTTTGTGACACTAAGAAAACTGACGGAAAACAAGTGTGCAGCACATGGAAGCAACATGATGAGATTGTGTTAATCTCACTGTTAGTTTTTGAACCTCTTCAGCATGTTTGAAAAACAGAACATGCTGATCAGTCCAAACTCAAAGATCCTTGTGTCCTAATTGTTCCGTTATTTGAGGTTATGGATGTTATTTGACTGGAGGCATAACTCACAGACACGAGACGCGCCATTACTCCAATGAGTGTCCTTTATTATGAGTGCCCCCCACAACAACCCAGCAGAAACGTTCCTACCGCTTAGCATTTACCTGATGCTACATCCCCCCTACTAAACAGGATGTGATGCTGGGATATAACCAAGACAACAGATTAGACCCGCACGCTTTAAAGTATACTACTGCCTTATGCTTTATCTGGTAACAGCTTGTTTACTGAACTCGTCTGGTTTCAACCCAGACTTCTCAGAATGTCCAAAAATAAACTCTCAAAGTATACAACTCTGAACACCAAGCATAAGTGCACATTTCTGAACTATTCGGTGCAGCTACAAACAACATGTTTAAACAGTGCAACCATTTGCTTTATTTCTCATTGTCTCTATGAGGGATGGGGTCGACTACCCAGCCCTCTGCCTGAGTGTGGGGATTATTCTGCCCCATTGCTCACTCACTTCCTAGCCCTATGAGCAAACATAGTCTTTTAGATATGCTGGAGGCCTCCTAGACCTGGGTGGGATCTTTCTCCCAGCTTCAGGAGTCTGCTGGCTGGCCTCCTGTGAGATAGTGTCTGGAACCGACACACTCTGTGCAGCTGGAACAGAGTTCTCAGGTGAAGCCTCTGGTGGATCGACAGAAATCTCCGGTGCCCCAGGTGTCCGTGTAAGATGGTAACGGTTTCTTCTCAGCGTGCCCTTTGCTGTCTCTACGATGTAGGACCTCGGTGAGCCTGCCATGGACACGACTGTCCCTCTAGTATCCGTGTCTGAGACCCACACTTTGTCTCCAGGATTGAGCTGTAGCATGTCATGTGCTCTGTGTCTGCGGTTGTAGTTTTGTCTTTGTTTTTGTCTGTACGTTTGTAGCTTTGAGCTTGTCTGTGTCCGTACCTCTTGGATTTAGCTGTGATGGGATGACAGGAATAGTTGTCCTTATCCTCCTACCCATGAGAAGCTCAGTCGGGCTGTAGCCAATGGAGTGGCCCGGTATGCCATAAGGGCGAGATAGGGATCACCAGACTTTTTAAGAAGACTTTTGATGGTCCTGACTGCCCTCTCGGCCTCGGACAACACCCCCAGGGCTTGCTCTGTATGATCCAAGTGCTGAAACGTGCGTATCAGCTGACTCATCTTCGTATGGCTTGGGAGCAGTGCTTCTCCAGCGGCACGCCGATTTAGGGTGGAAACCAGTAGCATACACTTCAAGAGCTCTCAGCGCAACAGAGCAGCGATATGCTCACATTGAGAAAGAGGCCCTCACTTCAACTTGGGCCTGTGAGAGGTTTGCAGAGTTCCTAATTGGGAAAACATTCCACATTGAAACAGACCACAAACCTCTGGGGTTTTAGCCATGTGACATCCAGTCCCCACTTCCCTCAGGATGGGTGTTCATACTGGAGTGCAAAATTAAAACCAATGGAAGATGGACAAGAAAAGTTCAAAGCCATCAGGTGCTCAGTTTAGAAAAAAGAGAAAAGAAGAGGAGGAGAAACAAAAGATGCAGGTAAGCAGATGTGTGATTGGATGATGGCAGCTCATCCTGAAACAATCAGAACACTTTATTAATCCCTAACGAAATTATGTGTTACAGTTGCTCCAAGAAGAAATGGTAAAAATAGCAACAGTAACAGACTAAACTGCAAACATTATGTTACAGGTTTTAATATTAATCAGTCATTGTCAGTTGTTGATTTGTCCTGTTCTCATTGTATGATGAATTATGATGGCTGTTTGCATACTGTGCACTCTCTCTCTCCATGTGTGTGTTTCTCCGGTAAGACTCAGTGTGGTTCCGACAAGTTTTATGTTAATGTACAATCCTTAATGTGTGTGTGTGTGTGTGTGTGTGTGTGTGTGTGTGTGTGTGTGTGTGTGTGTGTGTGTGTGTGTGTGTGTGTGTGTGTGTGTGTATGGGGGGGGGGGGAGTATTAACGTCTGTCTCTGTTCTTCCTGCGGGAGTGTGGAGACGAGAGGGCAGCGAGCACGGACACTAGTGTTAGGAAAATACGTTTTCTAGCGCTTATTTGCTGTGCATTTTGTTTTATGCATTTAATAACAGACCAGTAAATTAAAGGCCACCTTTGAGTTATAAAGGTCATTAGATTGTTTAGCAAGACTGAAAACTGTGCAGAACAGGAAGCTTTGTGCAGAGTTGCAGAGAGCATCGCCCACGTTTGTCCTGGTAAAAGAGAACAACAGGAAATGACCTTTGGGTTATAAAAACTAGACACGAGTGTAGTTGTGCAGATGTTTTTGCAGCTACGTAGCGGACATGTTGAATTAAAATTGATAAAGTGACGGTTTGGTAGGGGAGGAGGGAGCAGACTATATTATACACATCTGGCCTGTAATGCTTCAGATCTGCAGATGCTTAGCACCGTGCACATCTCCCTTCTGGAAGGTAATGATTGAATAAAATGATTATAAATACTCTGGCCACTCTCACTCTGCGTCTTCTCTGTCCGGCCTGAAGAATAAAAGAACCTGGGACAATACTGGGAAGCAGAGTTTTGGAGCACAGACACTGGGAGAAAACACTGCACAGGAGTCAGACAGCGCACGGGGATTTATTGTTGTGGTTTAACTTTATTTACACTGTAAATAAAGACACTGCTTCATTGCAAGAGTCCTGCATTTGGGTCCTCATTCCCCACATCAATCATCACATATTAATTAATAACCTGGAACGGTACGGGGTCAGGCGGGTTGTAATGCACTGGGTGACAAATTAGTGACAGGAAACAGAAGCTGGGTGAATATTTCTCCTCATGCTTGGACTTTGCATGTGGTGTTCCACAAGGCTCTGTACTGGGTATTAAATGATTTACTGTTTATATAAATTATATTTGTAAGGTATCTGATATATTAAAATTAGTATTATTTGCAGACGACACAAATATTTTTTGTTTTGGGGGGAATCTAAAGGAGCTGCTGGACACGAGTAACAAACAAACAAATCTAAGTAAAACTAAAATCGTCTTATTTGGGAAACACACAAGTGCAGATTCATGTAGATGGTGTGGAAACTGAAAGAGCTCTTGAACAAAAGTTTCTTGGTGTGATAATAGATGATAAATTAAGTCTCATATAAATAATTTAAAGAACAGCATTTCAAGCAGTATTTAAATTTTGAGTAAAGTAAAAACCACTCTGGGCCACAGATCACTCCACAGTCTCTACTGTTCACCGATCGCACCGTATTTGCATTGCTGTGCAGAGGTTTGGGGCAACAAATGTTCGCTATCATCAATCTTTATATTACAAAAAAGGGCCATGAGGATAATCCATAACACCAGTTACAGAGATCATACAAATCCACTGTTCTTAAAATCAAAAACACTAAAATTCACAGATCTGGTTCATTTTTTCACGGCACAAATTATGTATAAAGCAATAAACAACCTACTTCCTGACAATATTCTAAAACTGTTTTCTAAATTGAGAGAGACGGAGGTTTCAGAAGCTCCTGTATCAAATGTGACACAAAGGGAATCACAGGGGTAAGTTCCATTTCTGTGAGTTTGCACTTGGGTCCTTTTCCTGCCTGCAGTCACAAGACACACTGATGGTTTGGAGGAAGTAATTACTGGTGCATGTGGTTAGTATTGAGCTGTAGTGTTATGTCTTGGCTGAGCAGTACAACGACAGACAGCAAATAAAACTGGTTCCTGAGTTTTTTAAATCTCAAAAAAAGTGTTTTGAGGATTCTGACAGTTGGAACATCAAAACGTCCTGATGATTTACGAGCCGAGCAAGCTGCAGCAAGAAGCGGTCATATCTGGGCATGCCTACCACATCCACACTGATGTTCCAGCCTGGGAACTTCTCACTGACACCTCTGCTTGTCGTTTAAATGCATTTTTCTGCATTTAAATCATTTGTGAATAATACAGTTCCACACATTTGTGTGCATGCAAACCCTCATATCTATGTATTATTATTTCCTGAGTCTGAGGAGTTTTCTCTCTGTGTTGGATATCGTGAGTGAATCTTGAAATAAAGACAAAAACACTCACCTCATTTTAGTTATTAAGGCTCAGACACGTTGGCACAAAGCGTACTGGATGTGCAGCAGTTTGCAGCAATATGAAAGAAATAATGGTGCGTTCAGGATCACCTCTGACAGGACAATGGCAGGATAATTCATCATAGTGAAGCAAACAGCAACACAGCAGGTTTTTCTTTCAGCTGTGAGGTCACCAAAGAAATTCAACATTTAACCCATCAAGGTCCTGAGGCCTGCAGACACTTCCTGTCTATGACTGAGGTCTGGGTTGTGCTTTGAAGATCGTTTTTTTCCTACAACACCTGAATGCACCACAGTCTGCTTAGCTTTCGTTTCTCTTCATCATCACACAAACATAAATGTGAGAAAGCTGCTTTCAAAGACACAGAGACATGAGGGAAAAATCAGCATTTAATGAGCCAGGAGCAGCCACGGCGGTCCTGAGCCTGCAGCTCTAACTCAGCATCAGCGCTTTCACTGCAGCTCCAGGCGCAGCTCGCACACAGCACACAGGTACTCTTCATTGTCCTCATCACAGTTCAGAGCTTCCTCATAAAACTCAGCAGCCTTCTTCCTGTCACCCTCAGCTCTGGCCACCAGACCCAGCAGAGCGAGCGCCTGACCATCACGCCGCGTCTTTGTCAGACGTCTGTCAGCGATCTGCTTCAGTCTCTGCAAGAAAAAACATGGAGGAACAAAGAAAGATGGATTTCTGTGTATTTAAAGTAAGTGACTACTACATTGAGTGTCTCTCTGTGACCTGCACCCTGTAACCTGCACCCTGTGACCTGGACTCTGTGACCTCCATGTTGGGAAACAGCAGGGCTCCACCTTCTTCTCGTTCTTCTGCTTCTTCTTCTCAGCTGAAAAATATTAGAAGTTTCCACAAAGCCAGTTTTCTTCTGCTGTGGCTGAGTTTCTCCTTCTCTTCCAGGTAACTGGTGGAAGATGTTTGCAATACCCAGCAGCCCTCCAGCAGAAACCATGTGAACTGTGGTGATGTTTCACACTGGCTTTTCGACCTCAGTCTTCAGTCACACCAGGCTCTCACCAGATCTGACCTGGCCTAAACCCTCTGATCCCCCAACACCAGACGACTCGTGACCTGTGCTCACCTTAGCGCACTGTCTCCACTCATACTTGCAGGGTGGTAACAGCAGAGCCTGAAGAGGAAATAAGAAGACACCGAGATAAATCAAACCGACTTCATTTTTCTTGTAAACAAAGGGGCCCTAGCAAGAAACGTTTGGGAACCACTGTATTAGGTGGACCTCCAGCTGCTCGTGGGTATTAAAGCACACAGCATAACGAAGTGTGAAGCCATGACCTGAGAGTCTATGACAGCTCCTTTCAGCTGTGGTGGAAATGTAAAATAAATCTGACATTAACAGGCTGATGCTACAGTTCAGTGGAGTGTTGGAACAGTGCTCCGGCCTCCAGTAAGCCAGCTGCACATCACCAAGAGTCTGGGAAACTACACCCAACTCACCTGAGTGTAGTGGGCGATGGCTTCAGCCTCGGTTTTTTTGTTAAAGAAGAAAAAGTCACCGTAGCGCTGATGGACAGTCTGAAAAAGGCTTTTCTCCGACTCTGCTAGCTTCAAGCACTGCTGGAAAATCTCCTCAGCCCTGAGGAACCAGAAACGATGATGATGATGAATTTAGAGCCAAAAACAAAAGAGCGACTGCACTGCAGCTTTGCACAGACCAGTACCTGCTCAAATCCCTTTGCTCTGCATACAGCTGTGCCAGATCAGTCAATGCCAGGACAAAGGACGGCCTTATCTCCACAGCAACTTTAAGGTGATGGATACAACGACGCCTCCAGTACCGCACCGCTCCTGTGGGGCAAGAAATCAGGGTTAGATTTGAGCTGCGTTTATTGAACTGGACTGGAGACATGCTGTTTGTTACTCTGGTCGCTGTTGGGCCGGCGGCTCTGCTCTGCAATTTTCTTCATCTTGTAGCACAGAGCCAGCTGGTGGTGGATGAAAGGGGATTGATCGGCCCGCTTCAGTGCTCGCTCCAACATATCAATAGACTCATCCAGTCGATTCTGAAACACAGTGAAGGAGGTGAAACTCACAGGATCACCGCAGCATCTAAAGGCAACCACAGCCTTTGAGACCTGGCTCAGAGGAGAAGATTCAGTGAATTAAACAGACACAGGATAACCTCCCAGTCAAAGAAGAATATGGTAAAATGAAACTTTAGAGGGGCGTGGCTTACTCGGCTTAAGTTGTTTTTTCAGAAGCCCGGGATCTTTTCAAGTGTAATTTTTTTCAGTTAGATGCCTGACTGACAACTGTATAAAACAATAACTACACACAATCAACAACAATATAAAATTATGCACAAAAGAAATTACGAATGTAAAAAAACCCGTGGTTTTATTTACCGTATATATGTTTATATATAAATATATACGGTGGTTCCTAGAGACAAAACACGTAACTCCAAACTCCAAAACACATTCCTAGCATGAACTGAACTTCCAAACAGAGCCTAGATCACTTAAATTACACAATTGAAAGCATGTGTGTATTGTTTGTGTATTTATACACAGGCACTCATATATATTCAAATAATTAAATAAAAAGTTCATTTACCTGTTATTACCACACACCAGATCTGGTTGTTGGTACTTGCTGGCTTGTGTAGCCACAAGATAACAAAAGCTCAACACTGCGCCCAGCATCCTGGAGCACTTCTGTTGCGTTTGTACGTGTTTTGGAGTTTGTACGTGCTTTGGAGTTTGTACGTGCTTTGTCTCTAGGGGCCACCGTAAATATAAATATACTTTTATTTATTCACTCCACATAAAATGTAATAAATAAATCATATAATACAAAAACCAACTATTCACATTTCAACTTTTAACTATTTAAATTTTCAGCTTTTTCCTTTTAAACAAATTTAAAGTGAAACAACACAAACACTGCAAACCACAACACAATTAAATATAAATTAAAATATGAAAACAGAAAGAAGATGAGCATTCTCTGTCATATGGGCCTGCATGAATAAACTTTCTGAATCCTTTATCATCTGCAACTGAAAATAGTTGTGGATGATTACTATACCTTTCTAATGTGACGTTGTGGTCCCTGCTCTCTCTCTCCCTCCCGCTCTGTTCCTGTGCTACTGAGTGTAACTATCGCCCCTCCCCCCTCTGCTCAGCGCAAAACACAAGGAGTGAGAGAGAGGGTGAGAGAAAGAAAAAACGGCTCGCGTCGTTCACGTCAAAGACCCGGCTCTAAGAGCCGTTTCGTTCGCGACCGACCCATCACTAGAGACCAGAGGAGAGCTTAAGTTTGAGCAGGTACCAAAGCAAATCATTCGTACTGTACAAATAATATAAATATGACGGTGAATCACGAAAGATATCAGACTTGACCCATATTACGTTACTTGCTGTTCGAGTGAATCAACAAATGGTGAAATGAAAAGCCGAACAACAACAACGCTGCTTCTTTACAGAGTCTCAGCTCACATGTGTTTATTTCATATTTTCAGTTGTTTCCCTCCACAGCTAAACAAACTCTCTAAACCGGTTTCAGTCATGCACTGATGAACAAGAATGGACATGAGGAGCTTCTTTCAAAGAAAAAACTCAGATGTTATTTTATATATTATGCTTTGGATGTTGTTCAGTATATTTCTATGCAAAACAAGAGGAACTTCAACACACAGCAATATATTCACAGTTGAAACCAGATATTTACACTTTAGGGAGAAAACATAAAAACATTATTTTACTGTACAACATCAATTTAGAGTAAACTTGTTTTGTTTTGTATAAATAAATGTTGAAATATATTTTGAATTAGTTAAATGTCAGAATAAAGAGAGAGAGAGCTTCTATTTTTATCACTTTGATCAAATTTAGGAGCACATGTACACTAAGTTTGTTAATTAATAAGAAACTGCAGACGATTCCATTCTGAGCTGAAGAAGCTTCTGATTGGTTCGTAGAGTCCATGTGAGTAAACTGGTGGCACGGCTGTGGATGCATATAAAGCAAAACACAGAGCCTGTTTCTGTGACATGGGAACATCAAGAGAGGTCAACAAAACACCAGGAACAGAACTGTGGAGCTCCATAAGTGTGGCTCAGTTTGAATACAATTTGGTGCCATTTGCAATTAAGAAATACAGACAGTTTCTCTCTTTACTCTTAAAGTTAAGAAATTTAGGAACAGAGAGAGAGAGGGAACAAGAGCAGGTGAGTCACCTGTTAGTCACATGGTTGTTTGCCAAAACTCATCGGAACATGTATCCAGTACCGAGTGTAACTTTTTAGATACCATTTGTTATTTTTCAAATTCTATATTTATTAAGTTTTGCAGCTTGTTTGCACAACGAGGCTGAATAATTATATAAACGTTTCTGAATCTAAACAGTGGACTTTGGTAGAATTAAAAACAAGTGTAGTGCAGGTCTGTGATGATTTTTAGTGCTACTATCATCTAGTTCTGATTCTGTTTTGGTTAAGTCCTAAGTAGTCCTGATTTTGAACTGTTGTAGTCCTGTTTTAATTCCGGATCAGTTCTGGGTCTGGCTGAATCGGGGTTTAGTCCTCGTGTCTTGATACAGCCCTGGTTTGTTTTCCCTGCACATGTGATATATATTTTTTCCTATATGAAGTCATTCTTTTTTGAACCAAACTGAAAACACAGCCTAATAAATCTTTCAGTCATTTCTAAACCCCCCCTCACACATGCATACCACCCTTTAGGGCTAAGCCCCGGGTGTATAAAATGCCTGGCTCCGCCTCTGCCCTGGAACAGAAGGACCTCGACTTTCTTTGTAATTTCTCTGTATGAAACAGTTATGATGATCTGTCTCTGGCTGCTTTTTATAGCAACACAATACTTTCAACTGAGCCCAAGACCGACCCTGCATGGTGGATGTCTTTGACAGATGAGTCTCCACTCAGACCTACCTGATTACGAAAGTGTTTTCCTATATAGCGGTTGACATGAGGATTATCAGGATCAGTTTTCAGTGCTTTATTCAACAGTTCCTCAGCTTCTTGGTATTCCTTATAGGCCCCCAGCTTCACAGCCAGCATGGACTGCAGGACTGCATCATCAGGGTTGATCTCCAGGGCCAAGCGAAGCTGTGTGATGGCCGGGGACTCTTCACCTTTCTTTAAGTTTTCCAAAGTCCTCTGCAGATAAGAAACCCATTAATGTACCCTGTTGAAATGTTCTTCTTTTAAACTGTCATTACTGAGTCTTCTGAAACGTACGCTGACACTAAACTGACGGATTCCTTTTCTGCTATTTACCATTCATTGAGTCTTCATACTTCCTATGAAACTGACCTGTTCTGTGCGAAAGAGGGCGATGGCGTAGCCGGCGTTCCACTCACTGTCGTGAGTCTGTACCTCAAGTGCTTTACGGAAACAGTCGATGGCTTTGGAAAGAGAAGACCTCGAAAACTTAAGATAGGTCCAGGCTTGTTCTCCGTACACCTCTGGAAGGAGCCTTGTTGAGGAACCAGTGGGATGGTTTGACTGTAATATAGAAGAACGTGTCAGAGATTCAGCAGCGTGTGCTCATAATGTTTGGGCTGGATGGTATACATACAGTTCAGTGACCCTTTATCTCATTGTGAAAACTGCTCAAAGAAGTCCTGCCGTTAATTAATGCTTCGATCTTAAATATGATCAACCTATCTCTAATGATCGGCTATGTACCACAGGCCTTCAAGCTGGCTGTAGTTAAACCTTTACTCAAAAAGCATCTCTAGACCCAGCAGTCTTAGCTAATTATAGGCCAATCTCCAACCTTCCTTTCATATCAAACATCCTTGAAAGAGTAGTTGTCAAACAGCTAACAGATCATCTGCAGAGGAATGGTTTATTTGAAGAGTTTCAGTCAGGTTTCAGAGCTCAGCACAGCACAGAAACAGCTTTAGTGAAGGTTACAAATGATCTTCTTATGGCCTCTGACAGTGGACTCATCATGGGAATCCCTGGCAGCCTATTGCAGCATAACTAAGGGAGGATTCAGGGTCACCTGGTCCAGCCCTAAATATAAACAAGCCAGTTAAGGTAGTTCAGGCATCTGAGCAGGAAACCCTTTGAAGGCCTCCTGATGCTACATGTTCTATTAGAAGGAGGTCCCAGGAAGGATTATATCTGGAAAGACCTCAGTGTCCCCCCACATGAGTTAGAGGAGGTTGTCTTAGATTGCTGCCCCTACGACCCAAACGAAATAAGCAGCAGAAATGGAGGATGGCTGGCTGGCTGGATGGACGGGTGCTGTACATACCAGGATGTCCTCAACTCTCTGGCAGTAGCTCTGTGACTGTGCGTAGTCTCCGGTGTGGTATTTCAGCCAGGCCATGTCTCCATATGTCACAATGAGCCGCCTCTCACTCTCATCACCATAACTCTCCCTGATGGTCTCCTCTGATTGGTTTAGAAGTGACAGCGCTTCCTCTCGTTGGTCCTGAAGATACCTGAAGACCAACAGGTCATCACAACTGATGTTAAGTAAGTTGTCAGATCTCGTGTCATCAGACTGCTCACCGCTGAGGAAACTGTACCTGACATAAGCCAAATAGCTGTAAGACCGAGTCACTGCCCCGCGCTGCCCGAGCTGAAGTTTTATGTGCTCCTGCAGTCGGGTGCTCAGGTTTTCCAGGTCCACGTCCTCCTTCTTCAGATCCCAGGTGAAGTGACACTGCAGCTGCTGCAGCCTGCTGAGCAGAGCGCTGCTACCTTCACTTTAAGAGAGTCACAAAGACAAAGCCTCTCAGCTCTGTGTTCATGTTCACACATGGTCTAAAAATGAGTCATTACAGAGCACAGACGTCCTGGAGAGCCCGGACCCTCCCATGGTGTCCAAACAGCATGTCAGTTTATCACAGCTGAAACAACCATCCTAACAACAGCACTTTTTATTTCAACACCTCTCCTGTTTAATACACGTTCAGAAAAACAGAGAGTCACAAACGTACATTAACTATTTTCCCCAGTCCCCAGTTCTCCATCTCCATAATGTCCTCCATTGCTACCACTGCTGCTTTCTTGGTGTCTCTGTCTTAAGCCAGTTTTTGGTGATGGCCTTCTTTGCTGCCAAAAGGAGAATCTGAGCCAGGTATCGATCCTTTACATCTACAGTGCCTGCCAAGTATCCAAGATACAAAACAAGGCAGGTTCTGGGAATTATGTAACCTGATATGTCACAGACAGAAAATGTGTGTGTGGTTCATCCCATCCATCCCATCCACGCAGCCTCCAACATTGTTGTTGTGTATTGGTTTGTTTATTTTTAATCTTAGGTGTAATAATACTTAATACTTAACGGCTACCCTGAGGTACCCCTGAGCAAGGTACCGTCCCTACACACTGCTCCCCGGGCGCCTGCTTAGTGGGCTGCCCACTGCTTCACTGAGTGAATGGGTCAAATGCAGAGAAAAACAAGTAATTTCCCCATGGGGATCAATAAAGTATCCATTATTATTATTATTATTATCATTATTAATAAAGTAGCAAATTTGATTTTTCCAGATGAATTCTCTCCACTTTAATGACTGAGCTGTGTTCTTATGTTCTTTCCATGTTTCATACCACACCTCAGTGATTTCTTCACTCAGCTCTCTTTCCCATTTTACTTTAACATATACAGTTGATTCCTGTCTCGATTCCATCAAACATTCTTGGAATAACACTTTTATATGCCAGTATAATTATTTTTATAATAGGATGGATTTTGTCTTCCTTTATTTTTATGTTTTTATTAAAGTAATCTCTCACCTGTAAGTATCTGTAAAAATCCTTGTTTTTTAAGTTGTATTCCCGTTTTAATTCTTCAGAACTTTTAATTTCTCCTTTTTTGATTAATAAACAAATTGCTGTGATTCCCTTTTCATTCCAATTTTTAAAACCAAGATCCAATTTTCCTGGTCTAAATTCTTCATCGAAGGCTATCCATTTTAGCAAACCAAGCTCTTTGCCAATTCTCAACTCCTTTACTGTGTCATACCATACATTTAATGTAAAGGATATTATCGGGTTCCTTTCTTGGTCTTTAGTTATGTATTCAGGGGTCTTTTTTATACCCATGTTTGTTTGAATTGGGACATTGAGTGTGGAGAGCTCCACATCCTTCCAGCGAGCCCCGTCATCATCACTACACCAATATGTTATCTGGCGTATCTGTGCAGCACGAAAATATTCTTTTAAATTAGGAAGCGACATTCCTCCTTTCTCCTTAGTAAGCTGTAAAGTAGTGTATCGTACCCTTGGCCGCTTGCCTTCCCAGACAAATCTAGATACATACTTATCCCATTCTGAGAATTGGGTTTGAGGTATGCTTACCGGAAGAGAGAGGAATAAATATAGCAATCGTGGTAAGATATTCATCTTTATCACATTTATCCTGTCACTAAATCCTAACGGATATGTATTCCATCTTTCCATATCCTGCCTTATCCTGTTATTTATATGTCCATAGTTACTTTGATATAGTTTGTCATAGTCTTTGGTTATATTTATACCTAAATATTTAAGGGTTTTTGCCTCCCACTTTATTTCCCATTCCTTAAGATTTTGAGTTGGTGTACAATTAAACAGAACTTGAGTTTTAAGTATATTTACTTTGTAGCCAGAAAGCGTAACAAATTTTCTTAACATTTCTGTGAGCTGCATAAAAGAGTTTGTGGGGTTTTTGAGGGCTATCAACACGTCATCAGCAAACAGACTAATTACATGCTCTTGTCTATTGATTTCTATTCCTGTTATTAGGGCGTCTTGTCTAATCATTTGTGCCAATGGCTCAATATACAAGGCAAATAAGGTTGGACTTAAACAGCAACCCTGTCTAGTTCCTCTCTAGTTGGAACGTCTTTGTCAATGAGCCGTTAACGTTTATTCTTGCAGTCGGTTTGTCATAGAGAGGGGCGATCGTGGCTCAAGAGTTGGGAGTTCGCCTTGTAATCGGAAGGTTGCCGGTTCGAGCCCCGGCTTGGAAAGTCTCGGTCGTTGTGTCCTTGGGCAAGACACTTCACCCGTTGCCTACTGGTGGTGGTCAGAGGGCCCGGTGGCGCCAGTGTCCGGCAGCCTCGCCTCTGTCAGTGCGCCCCAGGGTGGCTGTGGCTACAATGTAGCTGCCATCACCAGTGTGTGAATGTGTGTGTGAATGGGTGGATGACTGGATATGTAAAGCGCTTTGGGGTCCTTAGGGACTAGAAAAGCGCTATATAAATACAGGCCATTTACCATTTAGAGAGATTTGATACATTGGATTGATTTTGTAGTGAACCCGAGCTTTGCCATGGTTAGGTACAGGAAGTCCCAGCTGACTCGATCGAAGGCTTTTTCTGTGTCTAAACTCATCAACGCAGCCAGCATCTTGTCTTTATGTATTTGGTGTATGATGTGTCCTTCTGATATTGTCTTGTGCCTGTCTGTTTTTAACTAAACCTGTCCCTCGGTGCTCTCTCTCTCCCGGCTGTTTATCCCGTTTTCCACGTTGTATCCTCTCGCTTGCAGGTCGTTAGCAGCCTCCTCTGCTTCGCCACACGTTTTCACTCCATTTGGCCAGTGGACTCGCATCTTGCTGAGAGGAGTCTGGAAGCGGATGCCTTCTTTCTTTAATATCTTTTTGATATTCACGTACGCTTTACGTTCTTGCACCATTCTCGCCGAATAGTCGTGGTCAAAATAAACCCTGCTTCCGTCCAGAGTGACTATTTTCTTTTCCCATGCCTGTTTAACTTCCATCTCTTTGGTTGTGAATTGTTGGAAATTGACAACGACTGACCTCGGGGGGGAGACCGGCTGCCGGTTTTGAGGTTAACGCTCGGTGTGCGCGTTGAATCTGGAGGTTGATGTTAATATTAAGCTCCTCCCTGAGCCAGACTTCCAGAAACTGGGTCAGCGATTCTGCCTTAGATTCGGCTCCCTCTTGTATCCCGTAGATCCGCAGATTGTTACGTCTGGATCGCAGGTCCAAGTCATCCAATTTGGTCACCATCGATTTGTTCTGTCATTAGTTCTGTCAGGGTTTGATTGGCCTCGTGGCTCCACGTCTTCCGTGCGGGTCAGCGCAGCTTCTAATTTCCCTTCTTGTTCTTTAAGTTCTGTAGTCATGTTCTGAAACTGCTGGTCGATGTCTTCTTTGAATTTAGACAGTTCGTGTCTCATTTCTCATTTAATTTCTTCTTCGAATGTCGTGAAGTCTGATTTCAATTCGTTTTGGAGTGATTGAATTTGTTTGCTAATACAATCCAGTCCATTTTGAAACGCGGCCATATTAGCTTCGGGTGCTAGCTTGTCCTCGTTGTTCGGGTGTTTTATGTCTTTACCTTGGGTGTCCGTAGTTCTTTTATTCTTTGCTTTGTTGTCCCTCTGCTCATCTTCCAAAGTTGTTTTGTCTCACGCTTTAATTTGTGTTTTAGCGGAGTTTATCTACTTGGCTTGCGGGAGCTCTGTACTTATGCGACCGTACTGCTCTACCGCCACAACAGAAGCCCTAACAACAGCACTTTACCATCCATGTCCAATATCTCACACCTTTGTCTGGACAGCAGCATGTATGTCCTTAACGACTTCAGGACATCATCTGTAAGTGTCACAGAGATGGCTTATGTATAAAGAAGTTTAATAGATGGTTCCAGCAGTTAAAATGTTCTTGCTTGTACATTTCTGTGGACAATATTGTAAAGGTGTGTTTAACTTGTCACAAAGAACAAGTTTTGTTACACCGCTATTATCGCGAGGTTTGGGCGTGATGACAGAGGCTGTGAGCCCACGTTTAATAATCACGCTAAGGAGTTCAGCGAGCTATCTGCGGGGGCCTGGTTGTTAAAGCACAAGTGTTACTTTTGATAGACTGAAGCACTTAAAGCGGGGCGATCATGGCTCAAGAGTTGGGAGTACACCTTGTAATCGGAAGGTTGCCGGTTCATTGTGTCCTTGGGCAAGACACTTCACCCGTTGCCTACTGGTGGTGGTCAGAGGGCCCGGTGGCGCCAGTGTCCGGCAGCCTCGCCTCTGTCAGTGCGCCCCAGGGTGGCTGTGGCTACAATGTAGCTGCCATCACCAGTGTGTGAATGGGTGGGTGAATGGGTGGATGACTGGATATGTAAAGCGCTTTGGGGTCCTTAGGGACTAGTAAAGCGCTATATAAATACAGGCCATTTACCATAAAGCCTTCGTGTTTTATGTTTGTAGTTTTCAATAAATGCAGCGAAGCGCCCGTCTTGAAGAAGCCGTGCCTGTGTTGTCATTTCGGAGTGACATCATCATCATTTCCTGTGCATGTTTGAGCTACAGGAAGCTTAACTCAACTCTAACAAAGAACTAAAATATTTATTATCATGGTTTAAATGAGAATTTCTGGACGACCGTCCCCTCTCAGACCCAAGAAGGAAAGTCTCCTCTCTGTCAGCAGGAGGATGGGTAACGAGCTGCCAGCAGCTCACACAGGCTTCCTCCTGAGCTCACGGCCCCTCCCACTACAGCTGGGAGGGGCCCAAGATGACGTTGTAAAATAATACTTCAAAATGAAAGCCGCACATGTGATATGACACTGAAGCTAGGTGTACATTACACATCAGACACACTGAGTTACATGTATGTGTTTAAATCTGTTACCTTGTGTCTGAGTAGCACCTTCAGACCAACACTCAGGTGAGTCTGCAGGCCGCTGCGTCACCTGTATGATGAGCACAGCGGCTTTGATCGCATTACTGTCCAAAGATGAGCGCGTGGAGGAGGACGTCACCACCACCCTCTGGAAGTACAGCTTCACTGTTAAAAACTGTTAATGTGACCATACTATCGGTGTTACTACCTTCTTCTTTCGCGGTCTCTGGAGCACATCATCTTCCTCCATCTTCTATCCCATCATCCTCCTCTGCATGTCCTCCTTCACTACGCCACCTCTGACTCTGAGCTGTCCCTTTGACGGCCTCGTGCCATTATATCTGAACATCTTCACCGTCTCCACCCATCACAGCAGGTCTCGCCTCCACCCTGCCTGCAGCCTCTTCCTCTCCTCTCTGTGGCCTCACGTTCTGCTCCTGGCAGCTTTGACGCATTTTACTAGAGTAATACTTCAGGTTTGAGTACTGTGAATGTTGTCGCTACACATTTACTGAGAAACAGTTGGTGACACTGACTGACAGAGACAACGATCACAGACATGTTCACAACCGACTTGCGGCCTATTTGAAACAGAGACGGAGAAAAGCAAACAAAAGCAACGTCGTAGGTGCGGCGGGCCGGACGGTGACTTCGCATCGCCGCGGTTCACGCATTCTCGGTCATCCAGGTGAGGAAACAAGACTGAAGAAGTCACCTGGATGACGAAACGTTTCGCCCAGGTGAACAGAATCCCCTGCGTGGGCTTTACTCTGCTCTCTGCAGATTTCACAGTAATCTGATTACACCCTGAATCCAGATCGACTGGGTTAAAGGTTAAAGGGAGGCCCTGAGCTGACTTCACTTTCCAATAAGTGATCGATTATCAGACTGATCGGAAGTCTCAAACACTCACCTCATGTTGCCCTCTTCCTCCTCAGAGGGAGCAAAGTGATGATGAGGATGAGGGAGAGCGTGAGCACCGAGTGACCGGTCCGTGCGCTCCGTCACAGAACGGAAACTTAACGTGAGGCCTTCACGGTCCTCTCTGAATGCATGTACAGCAGAGAGCTCAGCCGGGTGACGCAGACTCACACTTGTTCGTGTTACACAGTCATGTCCACGGGTGACACTCCCAGCGTGTCCCCTCTGACTCCATGCTCAGCCACTCTAACGTAGCTTATTTCAGGTGAACTGCAGCGCCAAGCGTCCTAAATGATGTGATGACGTGTGAAGGTGGCTCACAGGTAAGCTGCACAGCCTTGTTCACATGGACAGGTTTACATAAAGTTACGTGAAGCACAGGTGGAACATCTGGAAAGGAGTCACGTGCTCTGTAATCACAGACCTCTGCCTGCAGGTCCATGAACACAAACAGGTGGCTGCAAGGGACAGAACTGTGTTTGGGACACTTCTGCTGCGTCCACACTAATCTGTGTCTCTGCACATGTCTGCAAAACTAGTTAAATCTCAGTTCATACGGAGGAGCAAATGTCATCATATAAGGAAGGATCACGTGGTTAAAAACTACTGTGGTTGACACATAAAGTTCATTTTTTTAAAAAGAGGCACGTGGACGTGATGTGAAACGTGACTTCAGAGGGGTCCTTGAAGGCAGCACGATGAGACGCCAAGTTTCGTTTCTGTGAACCAGCTGAGAGCCTCGAGCTCACTGATCAGCTGGTAATCTGTAACTGACTGATCTGGGATCAGTCAGTGGATTAGCCACTGACTGTGCTTAGAGTTAGAAATGTTTTTGTTTGTTTTTTAGTTGTTTAAAGTAAGAACTTCTTTGCTCAGTGTAACCATCTGTGTTTTGCAGTGTAAACTTGATGAATCAGAATCAGAATCAGAATACTTTATTGATCCCTGGGGGAAATTATTTTTTGTTACAGTGCTCCATTTTAAACCAACATTAAGACAAGACAGACAATACGCTAACTAAGAATAGTACAATATATACATATATATACATACATACATACATAAGTCACTCATAAATAAATAGTTGGAAAAGAAACATGTGCAGTTGTAGCAGCAAACAGTGTGTTAAGTGGATGCGTTGTACAGGGAGATGGCCACAGGCAGGAATGATTTCCTGTGTCGTTCAGTGGTGCTTTTCGGTAATCTCAGTCTCTCACTGAACGAGCTCCTGTGACTGACCAGCATGTCATGGAGTGGGTGGGAGGTGTTATCCAACATTGTCTTTATCTTGGACAGCATCCGCCTCTCCGACACCACCTTGAGGGAGTCCAGCTCCATCCCCACAACATTGCTGGCCTTACGGATCAGTTTATTAAGTCTGTTGGCATCTGCGACCCTCAGCCTGCTCCCCCAGCATGCAACAGCATAGAGGATCGCACTGGCCACCACAGACTCATAGAAAATCCTCAGCATTTTCTGGCAGATGTTGAAGGACCTCAGTGGCCTCAAAAAATAGAGACGACTCTGGCCCTTCCTGTAAAGTGCTGTGGTGTTTTTAGCCCAGTCCAGTTTATTGTCAATGTGAACTCCAAGGTATTTATAGTCCTCCACAATGTCAACACTGACCCCCTGAATTGAAACAGGGGTCAAGTGAAGAGGAGCACTTTATGAATATGCCAGTAAACATTATTCCTGTCTAACGAGGTCGTAATGAGTCTTTCAGAAAGGCTTCGTGCTTTTCTCTGCACACGCAACTGTGTCTGCAGCTTTCCTCGTATTTACCTGCTGCTCGCTGCTCAGGTGTACCTTACCTGTCTGTGGCGTCTGCACACCATTTAATGAAACAGACGTTTAAATAAAGTTAATGAATGATTCCATCACAGATTCACTCATTTACTGCAGCAGAGGAACGTGAAGCACAGCTGGAACATCTGGAACAGACCCAGCTGAACAGCAGCTGTGGTTCAGAGCTCCACGTCCACACCTGAAACTCTCACGCTGCAGTGAGGCTGAAGCACCAGCAGGTGTCACCGTAGGGCTGAGTGTGAAGCTGTGACTCTTCAGCACATCTCTAACAGCGAGTCAGTGAGCATGCTCAGACCAGCATTTCCCACCATCACCGCTTCTGACACGAAGAGAAACATCAGCTCAGTCTGAGGACACCTGGCACCTCTGAGGCTCCGCCCAGCACAGGTACAGCCTGGCTGGACTTCAGTGAGGCTTCACGTTGATTCTTTCAGAGAGGAAGATGAAACTTTATTTAGAACAGCACCTCACCTCATGCACTCTCTACACCTGACCCCTTCTTCGAGCACTCACGTGTCATTAGTGCGAGGGGGTCACAGTCACCACGGTAACATTTCAACAGGAATCCTCGAGATGTTTTGGAATTCAGATTTTATTCTTCAGCTCATCTTTAATCTAAAAGAGCTGAACACGCAAGATAAGCAGAAAAACATGTTTTTAAACCTCTTTGATGATTTTAATCACCTTTGAGGAGGAACGCACCGGGGGGCGTGGCTTTGACAAACTTGTGTGACGTCTCCCCGACAATAACACGTTCAAAGACAAGCAGCCGTTTGTGTGTGGGAGTGAGGGTTTTCCATTTTCCCTCCGGCAGTAGGAAACATCCCAATAAGGACGGCAGGGCGGGTTCTTGCTGCTGACGCTGTGTGGGCGGGGCCTGCTGCCTGATTAAATGGAGCAGTGGTGATGAAGGCGAGCAGAGCTCCGACTGTGAGACAAACTGAAGGATGGCGATGCTGCTGCAGCCTCTGTGGACCTTCGTGCTGGGACACGCCCCCCTCCTGCGCTCGCCCTTCTTCCCCGTGCTCTTCTCGCTCTGCGTCTACCTGTCCTTCTGCCTGCCCTTCCTGCTGCTGGACGCGCTGTCCACCAGGTGGGCGTGGGTGCTCAGGTACAAGCTGCAGCCTCAGAGCTCCGTCAGCTGGTCGTCGGTGCGGCGCTGCCTGGCTCTGACGCTCTACAACCACCTGGTCTTCATCTTCCCGCTCACCGTGCTGCACTGGTACCTGAGGCCGGTGCACCTGACCGAGGAGGCCCCGCCCCTTCCGCGCCTGCTGGCTCAGGTGCTCGTGTGCCTGCTGCTCTTTGACTTCCAGAGCTTCGCCTGGCACCTGCTGCACCACCGAGTGCCCTGGCTCTACCGCACCTTCCACAAGGTGAGTCCCCGAGGACGATGGCGGTGGTGACGGTGTCACGCCTTTGTTCTTCCTCCACCTCACGCTCTCTCTCCTCTTCCTGCAGGTGCACCACACCTACACCTCCACCTCCGCCCTCACCGCCGAGTACTCGGGCACCTGGGAGACCCTCAGCCTGGGCCTGTTCGCTGCCGCCAACCCCCTCCTGCTGGGCTGCCACCCGCTCACCGAGCTCGCCTTCTTCGTGGTCAACATCTGGCTGTCGGTGGAGGATCACTGCGGCTACGACCTGCCGTGGGCCACGCACCGCCTGGTGCCGCTGGGGCTGTACGGCGGGGCGCGCCACCACGACCTTCACCACCTCAAGTCCAAGTGCAACTTTGCGCCGTA
This sequence comes from Rhamphochromis longiceps, assembly GCF_057381845.1. Classification (NCBI taxonomy): domain Eukaryota; kingdom Metazoa; phylum Chordata; class Actinopteri; order Cichliformes; family Cichlidae; genus Rhamphochromis; species Rhamphochromis longiceps. The sequence goes on from NC_140564.1 coordinate 34,916,891, forward strand.
CTTCACCCACTGGGACCGCCTGGCCGGGACGCTGCAGACGCAGGACTGAGCCGCCGTGATGGCGAGGAGCTGATGTAGAGACGTTTTCTATTTATTTATTTCTTCCTGTTTTTATTTATTATGCCACTTCTGAGCCCACCAATCACAGCGGGCTCTCCTCGACTCGCTGCTCCTCTCTGACGTAGAGACGGAGCAGTCAGAGCCACGAGAGCGCCGTGAGCCGTCGACGGCGTGAGCACGTTAACTGATACCGGACAGATGTGCCGATGAGGCAGCTGGCTGCGAGCGCGGGACAGACGAAAGTGAAACGAGGGACAGAGATAAGCTGGCGAGGAAGACGAGGAGTCGCGCCGCCGCTGAAGGAGAAGCGCGGCGTCAGAGGGAAACTGGAAAGTTTGATTCTGAACTGGGAAGTGAAAGTTTGAGCACTGAAGACAAAATGAAGCTAAAATAAAGTTTGTGAAGAGAAACACACAAGTCTGTTTCCTGTTTGTGTCCAAAACACACACACAGACACACACACACAGACGCACAGAGACACACACAGAGACACACACACACAGACGCACAGATGCATACACACACACACACAGACACACACACACACACACAGACGCACAGAGACACACACACAGACACACACACACACACAGACACAAACACACAGACTCACACACACAGACACACACACACAGACACACACAGACACACACACAGACACACACACACACACACAGACGCACACACACACACACACAGATTTGTGTGTATTGTTGTGTTGATGTCCTTCAAAGTTGATGAGTGAACGAGGTGGTAAAAGTACACGTTCTGTACTCAAGTATTAATACAAATACTCCTGTTTAAAACTACTCCATTAAAGCTGAAGTACTGAGTCTGTACTCGAGTAAAATTGAAACGTTACCTGAAGAGTACTCAGAGTACAAAGAACAGCTCTGTTTGTGCAAAGCTAACTGAACCTTGTGTTCTCTGAATGTTGTAATACAATAATATCAGCACACAGGATATAGATGAATCTACTTCCTGTTGCCTGCATGTGGAGGGTGACTCTAAAGAGGAACATGAGCTCAGTCAGGGTTACACACCACCTCCTGAATCCACCGTGTGTGTGGGGGGGGAATGTGACACTGCGATGCTCCCACACCAATCAAACTCAGTCATTTCTACTGAGAGCTGCACTACGTTTCCTTGGTGTGCAGGCTGTGATCAGCTGACCTGCTGCTCTCTGTGCTTGTACACAACAGATGTGAGCAGATGTTTGATGAGTGTCCTGGCTGATGTCTCTACACTGACACTGTTTATTCTCCTGTCTCCATCTCTGAGTGAACTTAGCTCTCTGTCTCTCCTCTCCCTGTCACACACAGCAGCTGGACTTTATCTGCAACACACTGTGAGACAAACTGCACACAACAGTTTGTGTGTTTGCTGATGTTTGTAGAGCTGCCTTGCACATTTCCCCACGTCACTGCCTTTGCGCTCGCTCCTCTTCAGTCGGGCTAGCTGGATGCTGATGTACCGCAAGCGCATCTGTAACCGGAAGGTCGCCGGTTCGATCCCCAGGCTCTCTGTCCTGGTCGTTGTGTCCTTGGGCAAGACTCTTTACCTTGCTGCCTACTGGTGTTGGCCAGAGGGGCCGATGGTGCGATATGGCAGCCTGGCTTCTGTCAGTCTACCCCAGGGCAGCTGTGGCTACAACCGTAGCTGCCTCCACCAGTGTGTGAATGTGAGAGTGAATGAATAGTGGTGTTGTAAAGCGCTTTGGGTGCCTTGAAAAGTGCTATATAAATCCAATCCATTATTATTAATCCATTAACTGCAGCTTCCAGTCCTGCAGTCGTTGCAGCGTGGTGCCGAATGTGCTCACGTTCAGCCCTGAATATGGAGATTATACAGAACAGGAGGCTGTGACGAAATATTAGCTCCCCTCGAATCAAACCAAGTTTTGAAGTAAAATGTTCCTAAAAAATAAATATTCAAGTAAAGTACAGATGCCTGAAAATTCTACTTAAGTAGAGAAACACAGTATTTGTACTGCGTTACCTCCTGCCTGTGCAGAGTGAGCATGCTCAGTCCACAGCGACGCGTCCTTCAGTTCGACACGTTCTCAGGTGCGTGTCACACCCATGCCTATGCTACAAATCACTTTATCAGGTACAGCTTGCTGGGACCGGGCTGACCCACGTTTTTCTTCGGGTCTGCTGCTTGGTGGCTGAGATTCAGCTCGGTGCTGGGAAACAAATCGCTGTGTGAGAAACGCTTTCTCTGTCGTGTCCCAACAAGTCAGCAGTTTGTGAAACCCTCAGATCAACAACCGTGTTCAGTCATCTTTCTTCCCGATTATGATGCAAACCCACAGAAGTGGTTTCACAGCCAGTGAACGTGGATCAGATCTGCTGTCCAAGTTTTAAAACGGGGATGAAAACTTTGAATTGATCAGAGTTGAAGTGATTTGAGTGAAAAGTTTTAATGGCTTTAGTGCTGAAACACGTTTGAACTGTTCTGAAAGCTGCAGTGTGCTGAGAATGAGATAAAGAGATGTGATAAACATGTGTTCGGGAGTCGGGAAGCTGGTGGAGCGAGGCCAGAAAATCCCGATGTGTGTTTCAGGATGACATGAAATCTGCACGCAGCAGGAATCTGACGTCACTTCAGGAGAAACGCTGGTCCTTGGAAAGGCTGTGGAGCGCGTGGGAGACCGAGTGAGTCAGAGCCGCACAAACATGCTGTTATCCTTCAATCTCCTCTTTGTGCTGCTGCACTTTCTGTTTCAAGCAGCGCACACACATTCATAGACTTCCTGCCCCCCCGCGCTGTGATTACAGCCTGAGACCTGGAATCTGACCAAATCCTTTTCTGACTGAGTTTCTTGGTTTTTTATTTCTGTTGCATTTTATTTGAAATTCTTGCTTCACATTTCTGAGATGAAGGAAATATTTGTAGTAAGTAAGTAAAATTTATTTATATAGCACATTTCATAGATAAAAATCACAAAGTGCTTTACAGTAAGATCAGACATGTGTGCTGTTTTTATGGAGGCGTGTGTTTGCATGAGGGGGAGGGTCTTCATCACAGCGAGGGGAGGCTAAACCAGTGTGTGTGTGTGTGTGTGTCAACATTATAAGGAATGTGTGCGCGTACAGTGGTTCAGACTCACTGAGGATGATGATGACAGGCTGTGGTTCCCCTGATGATTCCTGAGAACAGTCATCTCTTCTCATCACGGATCCAGAAAATTCTTTTACATTCAAATCTTTAATATAAGAAAATAATCCATCGTGCACAGAAACTCGGTTTATAAGACAAAAATCTCTCAAAGCTGAAAACCTGCTGCTGTTAACATCCCAGCCCTCCGTGGGAGCACATGGACATATATTTTTATCTATATATTTCTTCTACGTGTATATTTTTATATTTTCTTCTGTTTTTGGACATGAATGTTCCATCTGTGTGTTCATTGCTGCCTGGCTCCTTTGCTGCTGGAACAATGGGAGCTTGTCCTCTGTGGGATTACAGTTTTTTACAGCCGCTAGGACACATGTCACAATACTTAGGTCACTTTTGCAAAACTCTTCACACAATCCTCCTAACTGACCGTCAGCTTGGCAAAGCAGTTCATTTCACATTCAAAATGCACTACAACTACCAAAACACTTCATTCAGGTCTCAAATAAACTCATTCTTCCAGAACACTAGCAAAGGTTGACAGCCGACAAACACACTTTGTCACCCACAAAACAATGACCTAAAAAACACTAACAACATGTAGCATTACAGTGTTTTCTTGTGTAAAACAAGGACACATCTCTGTTTATAATTTCAATATATGTTACTGGAATGAATCAGACATCATGCAGAATTCGTTAATATTTGTTTATGTATTTTTATTTTTTTGCACTAAGTAATCCCAAAATACAAGAATTTGTATACACACCATCCACTGATACACATACAATAGTAATGCTAATCTACTCGGTCTCCTCCATTTGGCCACAGGTTCTCATCCACATCACATCTTATGTCATCTAGGGCAACACACCTAGGAAAGAATCTTCTGGCTGCCAGAATTGAAGGAGTTGAAAAATTGAAGGAGTAACACCTGTGTAGATGTTCATCTACAATGAGAATCAGCTGTGGCTGGTTAAACTGCATTTTTAGATTTAAAATATGTTTCAATAAAATATTGCTGTTGGATTTTGCTCTTTTCAAGTTTTGCATTGTGTTATTGTTTTGGCCATAAGTTTAACAGTTTTGAAAACAGTATGTAAGCACATGCAAAATGTCCTGTACGTACAAAGATTTTTGGCAGTTGTTGTGTCTGAGTGAGAAGATAATTCATGAAATTTGAGAGATGTAGTCATTGAATGCATTTTGTGCCAAAACAATGATAACTGGTCCTCAGTTTAGCCCACATAGACTTCTGTTGTGCTCACTGTGTGAGGAGTTTTGCAAACGTGACCTAAGTATTGAGACATGTGTCCTAGCGTCTGTAAAAAACTGTAACAGAGGCTACGTCACCTCATCTAATGATGTGATCACAGAGCTGAACTGCAGCATTGCTACAGTTTGCTTTGCTATATTTGTCCTCTGAATCCACTTTATGACTTCAGATGTAATTTCACTTATTAAAACAAAGAAATATTTAAGCTGAGCAACGTACATGACAGAAGGATGAGATTCAGTGTCAGTGCCACCTCTCAGACATTTAGCACACGCTTATTTCCTTCATTTATTGTGATGACAAAACAAATAGTTGTGTTTCAAACAGCTGGTTATAAAATCGGACGTTCTCGGTGTCAGGTGGCTTTTGATGAACACAACAGAAGGAAAATGAAGGAGCTGTCTTCGCTTTTTGCTGGAGTGTGCGTCAGAGTGTGTTAACCACAGTCGCTGCCACCTCCCCGGTGTTCACAAATAAACATAATAGCTGCGTTTTGTCATCACTCGGTTCACGCTAAAACCGCTCTGCTCTCTCTTGTTTCTGGCTGTTTCGTTCCCAAAAGGCTGAAAAGTCCACGCTGTGCGTTTGAAGCGTCCCACACTCTGTAATGTCCTCGCCAGCGTTTCCGCCATAAACCACTTCCTGCTCAGAACGAAGATCTGACCTCCCAACACCATAATTAGTCTTATTTCAGTTACAGAAACTTTCAGTACTTATCTGTGAAACACTAATAACTGTTACTGTTACATTTGTGACTGCATGTGATTTAAGTTTATTCACAGCTTTACATTTAACATGTTCAGGTTTTGTCATTTTACTGATGTTTCTTGTAAATAGAGCAGATATTTCGCCACGGCGCGGCGCCCTGCAGCAGGACGGCTGCGTTACATCATCGTTACTTCCTGATGTTTCAGTGAAATGAAACTGAAATGTTTTATTGTGATTCTGGAAAAGTAAAGTTCCAAATGTTTCATCAATAAACTCAGTTTTTTATCACAATGAAGAAGGAACGCCTCCTTAATGAAGATGTTATTATTTATTATTATTTATTGCGATCAGATATAGAAAAGACTGAGAACAGCAGAAGAACCTGTGTGGCTCAAACTGGCACGATGTTTAAATCCCATCAGCTCCTGAGTCGACAGTTTGTGCAGTCAACAAATGAAGAGCCGACATCCTTACACGGACCGGAACCACCTACCGCCATTTCTCCGGTTTCTGATGCCTCGCGACGCTCGACTGACACGTGACGAGAAGAGACGGCGAGGAATGTGAGCCTTCATCATCAGAGGAAACAACCTGTCGTCATCATCCTCAGTGAGTCTGAACCACTGTAAGCTCACACATTCATTTCTCATAATGCTGACACACACACACACACACACACACGAGTACACAAGTACACACATCCTGTACTTCAGCAGAGGTACAGACTCTCACGCACCACAAAGTTGAAGCACAGCTTCTTTAATGTTCACTTAGAGCCTCAGGTGTGTGAACCTGCACAGCTCAGGTGTGGCAGCGCGGGCTAACACCGCAGCTGTAGCTAAAGGTTGCTTCAGCCCGTGTAAACATCACACACGTGCTCAACCTGCCAACAATGGAAGCAGGTGAGCGGCTCTCACAGGGACAATCCTCAGTGCACAGTGAAAGAGCCTGCTGTGGAATGTGGAAGTGTGGGAGGGAGAGTTTTCCATTTTCCCTCCGGCAGTTGGAAACATCCCAATAAGGACGGCAGGGCGGGTTCTTGCTGCTGACGCTGTGTGGGCGGGGCCTGCTGCCTGATTAAATGGAGCAGTGGTGATGAAGGCGAGCAGAGCTCCGACTGTGAGACAAACTGAAGGATGGCGATGCTGCTGCAGCCTCTGTGGACCTTCGTGCTGGGACACGCCCCTCTCCTGCGCTCGCCCTTCTTCCCCGTGCTCTTCTCGCTCTGCGTCTACCTGTCCTTCTGCCTGCCCTTCCTGCTGCTGGACGCGCTGTCCACCAGGTGGGCGTGGGTGCTCAGGTACAAGCTGCAGCCTCAGAGCTCCGTCAGCTGGTCGTCGGTGCGGCGCTGCCTGGCTCTGACGCTCTACAACCACCTGGTCTTCATCTTCCCGCTCACCGTGCTGCACTGGTACCTGAGGCCGGTGCACCTGACCGAGGAGGCCCCGCCCCTTCCGCGCCTGCTGGCTCAGGTGCTCGTGTGCCTGCTGCTCTTTGACTTCCAGAGCTTCGCCTGGCACCTGCTGCACCACCGAGTGCCCTGGCTCTACCGCACCTTCCACAAGGTGAGTCCCCGAGGACGATGGCGGTGGTGACGGTGTCACGCCTTTGTTCTTCCTCCACCTCACGCTCTCTCTCCTCCTCCTGCAGGTGCACCACACCTACACCTCCACCTCCGCCCTCACCGCCGAGTACTCGGGCACCTGGGAGACCCTCAGCCTGGGCCTGTTCGCTGCCGCCAACCCCCTCCTGCTGGGCTGCCACCCGCTCACCGAGCTCGCCTTCTTCGTGGTCAACATCTGGCTGTCGGTGGAGGATCACTGCGGCTACGACCTGCCGTGGGCCACGCACCGCCTGGTGCCGCTGGGGCTGTACGGCGGGGCGCGCCACCACGACCTTCACCACCTCAAGTCCAAGTGCAACTTTGCGCCGTACTTCACCCACTGGGACCGCCTGGCCGGGACGCTGCAGACGCAGGACTGAGCCGCCGTGATGGCGAGGAGCTGATGTAGAGACGTTTTCTATTTATTTATTTCTTCCTGTTTTTATTTATTATGCCACTTCTGAGCCCACCAATCACAGCGGGCTCTCCTCGACTCGCTGCTCCTCTCTGACGTAGAGACGGAGCAGTCGGAGCCACGAGAGCGCCGTGAGCCGTCGACGGCGTGAGCACGTTAACTGATACCGGACAGATGTGCCGATGAGGCAGCTGGCTGCGAGCGCGGGACAGACGAAAGTGAAACGAGGGACAGAGATAAGCTGGCGAGGAAGACGAGGAGTCGCGCCGCCGCTGAAGGAGAAGCGCGGCGTCAGAGGGAAACTGGAAAGTTTGATTCTGAACTGGGAAGTGAAAGTTTGAGCACTGAAGACAAAATGAAGCTAAAATAAAGTTTGTGAAGAGAAACACACAAGTCTGTTTCCTGTTTGTGTCCAAAACACACACACAGAGACGCACACACACACACAGACACACACACAGACACACACACAGACACACACACACACACACACACACAGACGCACAGAGACACAGACGCACACACACACAGAGACGCACACACAGACACACACACACACAGAGACGCACACACAGACACACACACACACACACAGACACACACACAGACGCACACACACACACAGACACACACACACACACACACACACAGAGACACACACACACACACAGACACACAGACACACAGACGCACACACACACAGACGCACAGAGACACAGACGCACACACACACAGAGACGCACACACAGACACACACACACACAGACACACACACACACACACACAGAGACACACACACACACAGACACACAGACACACAGACACACACACACACACACACACACAGACGCACAGAGACACAGACGCACACACACACAGAGACGCACACACACACACAGACACACACACAGACACACACACACACACACACACACAGACGCACAGAGACACAGACGCACACACACACAGAGACGCACACACAGACACACACACACACAGAGACGCACACACACACAGACACACACACACACAGACACACAGACACACAGACACACACACACACACAGACACACACACACACACACACACACACACACACACAGACACACAGACACACACACACACACACACACAGACACACAGACACACACACACACACAGACACACACACACACACACACACACAGAGACACACACACACACAGACACACAGACACACAGACGCACACACACACAGACACACACACACACAGACGCACACACACACACACACACACCTGTGTGTCTGTGAGCTTCAGCAGGAGACAGATCGTTGGTGGAGACGATCTCTGAACGTCACGATTCAAACAGCATCTGTGAACATTCAGCAGGAATAAAGTTTATTGTTAATAATCACAATTATTCAGCACGTCGTCTGCAGAGACGTCGTCATGTTGTTTAAGTAAAAATGGAGGCAGAGCCTTCAGTTTTTAGGCCCCATCTCATCTTAATGACCTTATAGTACCATACCACCCCATTAGAGCACTTTTCAGGTGTGTTGCAACAGCCCTCGAGGGCTGGAGTTTGAGACCCCTGTCCAAGAGTATTTAAAAGTAGAATGGGAGGCAGAGCCTTCAGTTTTCAGGCCCCTCTTCTGTGGAACCAGCTTCCAGTTTGGATTCAGGAGACAGACACTATCTCTACTTTCAAGATTAGGCTTCAAACTTTCCTTTTTGCTAAAGCATATAGTTAGGGCTGGACCAGGTGACCCTGAATCCTCCCTTAGTTATGCTGCAATAGGTGTAGGCTGCCGGGGGATTCCCATGATGCACTGGGTGTTTCTTCTTCACTCACTATGTGTTAATAGACCTCTCTGCATTGAATCATATCAGTTATTCGGTCTTTAAGTGACGACGTGACGAATCCTGCTTCCGGGCCCAAAGTAGTCTGCAGTTAACATGGCGTTTGTGTTTTTAACATGTTTAATGCTTTGTATCTTGTTCTATTTGATCTAAAAAGCCCCTAAAAACAGTCAGTGATCACTGCCGGCCTCCCTCGGCTTTTATTACCAGTGTTCATTTTAAAGCTCAGTGTTTAAACCCTTACGATGTAACTGCAGCCCAGCAGCAGTATATGAATGACTAACCTCGTATTGTGGATGGATTATCTCAGTTGTTCTCCTGACTGAAGTCTGGTCCGTTTACAGCATCCTGCCATGCGACTGCATTTGTCTCTAACCATCAGGAACCCTCACGTTAACTTTTATCAAGTGGAAAGAAGTTAGTGTTCATCCTCCAGCTTCACTGTTTATGCTAACATAGCTGTGTCGCTAGCAATCACGTAGCACATCATTATATAGCAGCTAGCCCAACTTCAGTAACCCTGCAAACGTCACTGCTGTTTAGTTTCTGTCTTCATTTATGTTGGAAGTGATAGCAGAGCTGTACGTTTGACTTTTTCAGAAATCTCTCAGTCAGAACATGCTACATTGTATTTAGATAGAAGCTAACTCCCTGCTAACTTCTAACTCCGTTAAATGTCTTAAATTCCGTTTTCATGGATGCCTGGATGTTAAACTTAATTGTTACACCTGGTAAAGCAGAACGCTGATCATTTTATTACAGATGAAAGAATTTAGACAGTTTTTAACTCTCAGTGATGCCACAGTGATCGTTTGATTTATGGACCTGCAGCAGAGTTTGAGCCCAGACACGGCTAATGACGTCAGACCGGATTAATCTCCGTCTCTCTTCCACAGCATGTCTTTATCCTGTCTTCCTTTTCTCACCCCGACCGATGGCCCCGCCCCTCCCTGAGCCTGAATGAGGTGCGTGCAGAGAGCCGTCACTCAGACCTGATCTCTAAACATTGAAAGAGGATTTTTTTCAATCATATCAGGCCCTTGTTTCCCTGATATGATTCACCAATAAAGGAAGAGACAGGTAAGCGCAGGAATGTGCTGCAGCATGAGTAATCGCACTGAACCGAGCGTGCTCCTCTGTGACCTGCATCGACCTGCCTGCTGTAACACTGACTCGTGAAATGTCAAAGGTCGCCCTCTGCACACGGTGACGGACCAATCAGCTGGTCAGAGGACAATGATGAGAGCGATGAAGGCGTCTGCAGAGTGACAAGCACCAGGTTACCTGACCGTGAGCATGTGTGTGTGTGTGTGTGTGTGTGTGTGTGAAGGTTGTGCAACTGTCTGCAGTCGTGTCTCGGCAGGCCTCTTTGTGCTTCTCTGCAGAGCACGTACGCCATTCGTCACCCATGTGGAAACTCTCTGACGACAGCTGAACGGTTGAATCTTGAATTGTTCCACTGCTCACTGCTGTCAGAGGGGGCGGGGTTTGTTAGAAGATGCCAGGTATTTTTAGCTTTTTTTCCCAGCAGGTGATCGAGCAGGTTTTTAGTGTCTCTTCTCCGTTTTTTTTTTAGCTTCTTTCCATCGTCCTTTGTCCTCGTCTTTCTCTTTGTTTCTCAAACAAACTATGACAATCAGGTGGACCAGTATGGCAAAGCCGCAATGATGCAATTGGGAAAAAAATCTGTTGGGCGATTGCTACAGTCCGGACAGATGACAGTTACTGTGATCATTTTCAGCTTCAGTGTGAAATATCTGAAGAATCGTTGAGGGTTCTGGGATCAGCCCCGGAGCAGGAACCAGTTCACATGCTGGCAAAAGGACGCACTGTCACTACCCGATCCGTACCGGCTACCCGATCCGTACCGGCAACCCGATTGGTACTACGCATGCACAAATCTTACGTCACTTCCTCTCTTTGCCAACATTGCAACGATTAATGTATTTGAGTGACACGGTTAGCACCCAGTTAGCTCCTAGCATTTCTCAACAGCTCTGCCTCCTTTTCGACATTTAAACAATGGATAATCCGTTTACAAACAAATTCATGCTTCATGAATTCAGGCGCCTAATTACAGAGTTAATAATGCAGACTTTGTAATATGTCACGTGATGATTCAGCAGCCAGATGAAGTGTTTACTGGCAATTGACAGTGATAGTGGACATCATCATCACTATTCCAACAATCCTCTGCACACAGACGAGCATAAACACACTCGACTATCACTAAATCAAATTTAACACACGTTTGTAATGACGCTAGTTCATAGGGCTCATTCACTCGGTCAGCAGGGGGCAGTATCCTCATACACTGGGGAGTAAACTGCCATTAGACAAAACAGAAGAAGAAGAAAACACCTGCACATGTGCGGTACGGATCAGGGAGTCCTACGGAGCCCCGCAGGGGACATGGGAGGAAAAAAAATTAAGACGGACTTTTGTGAGATCTCGCAAAACAAACTCGGGATCTCGCAAAAGTCCGTCTTAATTTTTTTTCTCCCTGCGGGGCTCCGTAGAGTCCTGATCCGTAACTATCTTTTTACTTTTCGTTTTTGTCTAGATTATATTGAAATTGTTCATTGCAAACATTTTCAGAGATGCTTATTATTCTTAACATCTTAACTGATACTCTGACCTGTAACTATCGTAAAATGCTTCGAGCGGAAGTAGTGGCCTTTTGCACATGCGTGGTACCAATCGGGTTTCCGGTACGGATCGGGTAGTGGCACGCACAATGAAGCCTTTGACAGTTCAGAGTGCGCCTCCTTAAAACCTCCCCTGTGGAACCACAAAGCACGGATCCACACAGTTCCACCTTTGTTCCATCCAAGAGCTCTGGGATCTCGCTGCTCATTCTTTCAGGCGATTACGGCTGCCCCTGAGCTGCTCCGTCCAGAGCGCTGGAGTCCCGCCATGAAGGCCTCGCCTATAACATGACCTTTAAATGGTTTGTACTGATGGCTCACGCTGTGGCTCAGTGACACGACCGTCGAGCTCCACAAACAAGAAGCTCCGAGCCTGCAGTTCCTCTACCATCCAGCAGAGGTGCTCACTTCTCCGTCGTAACAACTGTGAGCGCTTAAACTCTGTTAGAGTCTGCATGACTCTCTGACTGACAGACGGCTGAACGGGACCTGTGTGTGCATTTGCCTGCACGCACACAGTGACAGGTGATCACGCCACATTAAACTGCAGCCAGCTGTCAGAGGACTCAGGTCACACCTGCACGCTGTCCACCCACAGGACGGGAAACCTGCGGCTCTGCTTTTATTCAGACAGCCACAGCTGCCTGCAGCTGCTTTCCTCGGCCAGGTAAACCCTGACAGCCCAGCAGGTTAAAGCCTTCAGTCCAGCTTCCTGTTTGTGAATGCTCAGAGTGACGCTGGTGTGGAGCGCTTTCGGTTTCAGCAGTTATTTAAATCCTCTCAGATTCAATGCTGCCTCTTACTTCCTGTGGAACTCCACAGGAGAAACACCAATTTTCTTCTCTGACCAGAACTGAGCGACTTCTTGGAAACCACCCATGGAAAGTCCACTTGTCCGTTACGACAGCGTGCCAGGCCATGAGGTCATCTTTCTTTCAAAACACAGTACAATGTGAGGCATTTCGTCCACGCCCAGCCTTATCCCAGCGCCGGAACTACAAGGAACTAGCTTCAGTTTTTCACCACAGCAAGCATGGGAGTTCCTCGGGAAGCTCAGATAATCATCATAACCATAACATAACCTTCCTCTAACAGCTCCTGCAGCAGCTCGTCCACTTCCTGTGTGGAAACTCAAAAACAAGCTTCTTTGCCGACACATGAGGCTAAATCCAGCCCAGCGAGGCCTCGGTCAGTTTAACCCATCTTCAACATCAATCTTCATCCTGACTTCCTCTGTATGAAGCTCGAGTTGATCAGTGATGATGAGGAATATGATGTTATGATGTGATGACGATGATGATGATGAGGAGGATGAGGATGATGAGGATGATGCTGATACTGTGAGGAACATGATGAGGAGGAGGATGATGAGGATGATGAGGATTATGTGAAGATGATACGGTTGTTGATGATGATGATGATGGTGATGATATGAGGATGATGATGGTGGTGGTGATGAGGATGAGGATGATGATAGTGATGAGGATGAGGTTGATGATGGTGGTGGTGATGAGGATGAGGATGATGATAGTGATGAGGATGAGGATGATGATAGTGATGAGGATGAGGTTGATGATGATGGTAGTGATGAAGTGAGGATGATGATGTGGTGGTGATGAGGATGAGGATGATGATGGTGGTGGTGATGAGGATGATGATGATGGTGGTGATGAAGTGAGGATGATGAGGATGATGAGGATGGTGGTGATGAGGATGATGAGGATGATGATGATGATGATGGTGATGATGAGGATGAGGATGATGATGTGGTGGTGATGAGGATGACGATGATGATGGTGGTGGTGATGAGGATGAGGATGATGATGGTGGTGGTGATGAGGATGATGATGATAATGGTAGTGATGATGAAGAGGATGATGATGGTGGTGGTGATGAGGATGATGGTAGTGATGAGGATGAGGATGATGATGATGGTGGTGATGAGGATGAGGATGATGGTAGTGATGAGGATGAGGTTGATGATGGTGGTGGTGATGAGGATGATTGTAGTGATGAGGATGAGGATGATGGTAGTGATGAGGATGAGGTTGATGATGGTGGTGGTAATGAGGATGATTGTAGTGATGAGGATGAGGTTGATGATGATGGTGGTGATGAGGATGAGGATGATGGTAGTGATGAGGATGAGGTTGATGATGGTGGTGGTGATGAGGATGATTGTAGTGATGAGGATGAGGATGATGGTAGTGATGAGGATGAGGTTGATGATGGTGGTGGTAATGAGGATGATGTAGTGATGAGGATGAGGTTGATGATGGTGGTGGTAATGAGGATGATGGTAGTGATGAGGATGAGGTTGATGATGGTGGTGGTGATGAGGATGAGGATGATGATGATGGTGGTGATGATGAGGATGAGGATGATGATGGTGGTGGTGATAATGATGATGATGGTGGTGATGAAGATGAGGATGATGATGATGGTAGTGATGAGGATGAGGTTGATGATGATGGTGGTGATGAGGATGAGAATGATGAGGATGATGTGAAGATAAAGATGATGACGTGATGATGATGATGATGATGGTGGTGATGAGGCGATCGTGGCTCAAGAGTTGGGAGTTCGCCTTGTAGTCGGAAGGTTGCCGGTTTGAGCCCCGGCTTGGACAGTCTCGGTCGTTCAATTCAATTCAATTTTATTTATATAGCGCCAAATCACAACAAAAGTCGCCTCAAGGCGCTTCATAGGTACAGAGAAAAACCCAACAATCATATGACCCCCTATGAGCAAGCACTTTGGCGACAGTGGGAAGGAAAAACTCCCTTTTAACAGGAAGAAACCTCTGGCAGAACCAGGCTCAGGGAGGGGCGGGACCATCTGCTGCGACCGGTTGGGGTGAGAGAAGGAAGACAGGATAAAAGACATGCTGTGGAAGAGAGACAGAGGTTAATAACAGATATGATTCAATGCAGAGAGGTCTGTTAATACATAGTGAGTGAGAAAGGTGACTGGAAAGGAAAAACTCAATGCATCATGGGAATCCCCCGGCAGCCTACATCTATTGCAGCATAACTAAGGGAGGATTCAGGGTCACCTGGTCCAGCCCTAACTATATGCTTTAGCAAAAAGGAAAGTTTGAAGCCTAATCTTGAAAGTAGAGATAGTGTCTGTCTCCCGAATCCAAACTGGAAGCTGGTTCCACAGAAGAGGGGCCTGAAAACTGAAGGCTCTGCCTCCCATTCTACTTTTAAATACTCTAGGAACAACAAGTAGGCCTGCAGAGCAAGAGCGAAGTGCTCTAATAGGGGGATATGGTACTACAAGGTCATTAAGATAAGATGGGGCCTGATTATTTAAGACCTTGTATGTGAGGAGCAGGATTTTGAATTCAATTCTGGATTTAACAGGAAGCCAATGAAGGGAAGCCAAAACAGGAGAAATCTGCTCTCTCTTTCTAGTCCCTGTCAGGACTCTTGCTGCAGCATTTTGGATTAACTGAAGGGAGTTTTTTGGACATCCTGATAATAATGAATTACAGTCGTCCAGCCTGGAAGTAATAAATGCATGAACTAGTTTTTCAGCGTCACTCTGAGACAGGATATTTCTAATTTTAGAGATGTTGCGCAAATGGAAGAACGCAGTCTTACATATTTGTTTAATATGTGCGTTGAAGGACATGTCCTGGTCAAAAATGACTCCAAGGTTCCTCACAGCGTTACTGGAGGCCAAGGTAATGCCATCCAGAGTACGAATCTGGTTAGATACCATATTTCTAAGCTTTTCAGGGCCGAGTACAATAACCTCAGTTTGATCTGAATTAAGAAGCAGAAAGTTAGCGGCCATCCAGGTCTTTATGTCTTTAAGACATTCCTGCAGTTTAACTCATTGGTGTGTGTTATCTGGCTTCATGGACAGATGGAGCTGGGTGTCATCTGCATAGCAGTGTAAATGTATGCTATGTCTTCTAATGATGCTGCCTAAGGGAAGCATGTATAATGTAAACAGAATTGGTCCTAGCACTGAACCCTGTGGAACTCCATAATTAACCTCAGTGTGTGAAGAGGACTCTCCATTTACATGCACAAACTGGAGTCTATTAGATAGATATGATACAAACCACTGCAGTGCAGTACCTGTAATACCTACAGCATGTTCTAATCGCTCTAATAGGATATTATGGTCGACAGTATCGAACGCTGCACTGAGGTCTAGCAGGACAAGCACAGAGATGAGTCCACTGTCAGAGGCCATAAGAAGATCATTTGTAACCTTCACTAAAGCTGTTTCTGTGCTGTGATGAGCTCTGAAACCTGACTGAAACTCTTCAAATAAACCTCTGCAGATGATCTGTTAGCTGTTTGACAACTACTCTTTCAAGGATTTTTGATATGAAAGGAAGGTTGGAGATTGGCCTATAATTAGCTAAGACTGCTGGGTCTAGAGATGCTTTTTGAGTAAAGGTTTAACTACAGCCAGCTTGAAGGCCTGTGGTACATAGCTGATCATTAGAGATAGGTTGATCATATTTAAGATCGAAGCATTAATTAATGGCAGGACTTCTTTGAGCAGTTTTGTAGGAATGGGGTCTAAAAGACACGTTGATGGTTTGGAGGAAGTAATTATTGAAGTTAACTCAGAAAGATCAATTGGAGAAAAAGAGTCTAACTTAACATCAATGGTACTAAGAGTAGCTGTAGATAATATTACATCTGTGGGATGATTATTGGTAATTTTTTCTCTAATGATAAAAATTTTATTTGTGAAGAAGTTCATGAAGTCATTACTAGTTAACGTTAAAGGGATGGTTGGCTCAACAGAGCTCTGACTGTTTGTCAGCCTGGCTACAGAGCTGAAGAGAAACCTGGGGTTGTTCTTATTTACTTCAATCAGTGATGAATAGTAAGATGTTCTGGCTTTGTGGAGGGCTTTCTTATAAAGCAGCAAACTATTTCTCCAGGCTAAATGATGATCCTCTAAATTTGTGACACGCCATTTCCTCTCCAGCTTACGAGTCGTCTGCTTTAGGGTACGTGTTTGAGAATTATACCACGGAGTCAGGTACTTCTGATTAGAGACCTTAGTTTTCACAGGAGCTACAGTATCCAGAGTCGTACGTAGTGAGGAGGTGAAATTATTAACAAGATAATCGACCTCTGTTGGGGCAGCGTTCAGATAGCTGCTCTGCTCTATGTTGGTACAGGGCATTGAAGATGATAACAGTGGGTGGATTATATTCTTAAACTTAGTTACAGCGCTTTCAGAAAGACATCTACTGTGATAACGTCTACTCTCCACCGCTGTGTAATCAATTATTGTAAATGTAAATGTTATCAGGAAATGATCAGACAGGAGAGGGTTTTCAGGAAACACTGTTAAATGTTCAGTTTCTATGCCATATGTTAAAACAAGATCTAGAGTGTGATTAAAGTGGTGGGTGGGTTCTTTTACATTTTGAGAGAAACCAATTGAGTCTAATAACAGATTAAATGCCATGTTGAGGCTGTCATTTTTAGCATCTACATGGATGTTAAAATCTATGGGGCGCCGTTTGTAAAGTGAAACATGCTGAAATTAACGGCAACATTTTTCCACATTTAGCTCAAAACAAGTCATTTTTTACAACATTTAGTAAAATATTTGTAACTTTTCATATTTAAAACAGAATTTTAAATGTTAAATCTAAATGTTAAATATTCAATCTAAATGTTAAATGTTAAATCTAAATATTATATTTAAATCTAAACGTTACATGTTAAATCTAAATATTATATTTAAATCTAAATCTTAAATCTAAATGTTAAATCTAAATGTTAAATGTTAAATCTAAATCTAAATGTTAAATCTAAATGCTAAATGTTAAACGTTAAATCTAAATGTTTAGGCTAACATGCAAATTTATTGCACGGATCAGCGGAAATACCAAAATACCATCCGGCCATACAAACTACGTCCCAAACTCCACCAACTGGGACTTAACTCCTCTCTGTGCAACTGGATTGTGGACTTCCTCACTAACCGTAGACAGAGTGTCAGAGTGGGTAAGAACACCTCTTCCACCCTTGTGGTCAACACCGGTGCCCCTCAGGGGTGTGTTCTGAGCCCTCTGCTATACACTCTCTTCACCCATGACTGTATTTCCTCCTGCGCGTCCAATCTCATTGTTAAGTTTGCAGATGACACTACAGTGCTCGGACTTATATCCAACAATGATGAGACAAACTATAGGACAGAGGTGCAACAACTAGAGTCATGGTGCCACGACAATAACTTGGTCTTAAACACCAAAAAGACCAAGGAGATCATTGTAGATTTCCGGAAGAGGGGTCATAACAACCATCTGCCTCTCTTCATTGGCAGTGAGGCGGTGGAGAGGGTGAGCAGTTTTAAATTCTTGGGGGTAACTGTGACCGAGGACCTGTCCTGGGGCAACCATATCACCTCAGTTGTACGGAAGGCCCAACAGCGCCTCTACTACCTGAGGAGACTGCGGAGCGCACACATTCCCAGATCTCTGATGTTGAACTTCTACAACTGTGCCATCAGCAGCGTTCTGACGTATGGATTTCTAGTGTGGTTCCCCAGCTGCACCAAGGCCGATCAGCAAGCACTCCAGCGGGTGGTGAAGGAAGCTGGCAGAATTATTGGAACAAGTCTGCCAGAGATCAGTAATATCTTCCCCACTCGCTGTCTGAGGAGGGTGCACAGTATCCTGCGGGACCAACATCACCCTGCGCGCCACCTTTTCCATCTGCTGCCCTCAGGGAGAAGGTACAGGTCTATACAGGCCAGAACATCCAGACTGGCCAACAGCCTGTATCCACAGGCTGTGAGGCTCCTGAACTCTCTGCCCCCCTCTCACGGACAATAACCATATCCAACTTCTTAATAGCAATGAACTGGTCTGCATTGGTGCATCATATCTTTATTCTCTTCCCCCTCCTGCCCCCCCCCCTCTTTCTTAAATAGATAACTATCATATCTGATATCATATCTCACAGTACAATAATATTGAATGGGTTGCATTGTTGTATTTTGTCATGTTTCTCAGGTCTTTGTCTGAATTTCTACGAACATTATTGCTAAGGATTGTCTTATTGCATTGGAGTCACACTGGGTTAAATATGTACACTTGGGTTTTAAGGGGTATTTATTATTTTCTTCTTTTTTTTGGGTTGTATGGAAGCCCCAAACGCAATTTCATTGTTCTTGACAATGACAATAAATAAATAAATACTAAATACCAAATACTAAAAAGCTTTCCGAAAACCTCCGGTGCAAAAGTGTGCCGGTAGTGGTCAGACACGTTCTCACTCCCAAAGCGTAATAATTTTCGCTAGGTGACAAATTGTCAACATTTTATGCTTTCGGGTACCCAACACGTTCCTAAATGACGGCATCGGAAAAAGGAGAGCACATGAGAACCGTTTGGACTCAATCTACACATGTTCGTTCATTTTCTAAAAATCGATTTGGAAAACACTATTTTACGTCATTTAACTGCTAGTAAAGGTTATGAATAAGGTTATAGTTAGGGATAAGGTTAGGTTTAGGGCTGGAACACATGGCTGAAACGTCTATTATGGCGGGACCGTCATTCCACTGGAATTCAGCCATAACCCGACCATGAGAAAGCACGTCCGGCAATTTAGCTGAAAACATCGGAAGATCCGTTTTGTCGGCCATCCAAAGGTTCAGCAGTAGTGCACTCTTAGCAGCTGCAGTCTCCACTTCACAATCGCTGCAGCACATGTCCAGCAAAATCGCTGGACATGCTCGTAGGCAAGAAGTGAAGTAGCACATGGCGGGGAGAAGTGAGGAGGAGAACAGACACAATTTTGCACCGGAGGTTTTCGGGAAGCTTTTATTTTGGTATTTCCGTTGATCCGTACAAAAAATTTGCATATTAGCCTAAACATTTAGGTTTAACATTTAACATTTAGATTTAACATTTAACATTTAGATTTAACATTTAACATTTAGATGTAAATATAATATTTAGATTTAATATTTAACATTTAGATTTAATATTTAACATTTGATGAAAAGTTACAAATATTTTACTAAATGTTGTAAAAAATTACTCGAAAAAATATGTTTTTGTAAGGTTTTGAGCTAAATGTGGAAAAATGTTGCCGTTAATTTCAGCATG
Organism: Rhamphochromis longiceps; assembly: GCF_057381845.1. NCBI lineage: Eukaryota > Metazoa > Chordata > Actinopteri > Cichliformes > Cichlidae > Rhamphochromis > Rhamphochromis longiceps. Next base: position 34,936,672 of record NC_140564.1, read on the forward strand.
TTTCACTTTACAAACGGCGCCCCATGAAAATCACCCACAATAATTATTTTATCTGAGCTCAGAACTAAATCAGATATAAAGTCTGAGAAATCAGACAGAAACTCTGTGTAAGGCCCAGGTGGACGATAGATGAGAACAAGTAAGACTGGTTTCTGAGTTTTACAGCTGGGGTGGACAATGTTAAGCATCAGGCTTTCAAATGAATTAAAAGTCTGTCATGGTCTTTCATTAATTAATAGGCTGGTGTGAAAAATTGCTGCCACACCGCCCCCTCGGCCTGTGCTTCGAGGTTTCTGGTAGTTAGAATGACTCGGGGGTGTTGATTCATTTAAACTAACATAATCATCCTGCTGCAACCAGGTTTCTGTAAGGCAGAGCAAATCAATTTGTTGATCAATTATTAAGTCATGTACTAACAGAGACTTGGAGGAGAGAGACCTAATATTTAATAATCCACATTTCACTGTTTTACTCTTTGGTTCAGATGTGGATACTGTATTGTTCTTTCTTTGTAATTGTTTATGTTTAAGTTGTTTGTTGATGGTTTTTAGTTTGTTTTCTGTCTGTTTGGGAGCTGACACAGTCTCTATGGAGATGGGTTTTGGGGGGGATAGCAGGAGGAGAGAAGCTGCAGAGAGGCGTGTAAGACTGCAACTCTGCTTCCTGGTCCCAACTCTGGATAGTCATATTATGGGGGGTTTAATAAATTTGTCCATATTTCTAGAAATGAGAGCTGCTCCATCCAAAGTGGGATGGATGCCGTCTCTCCTAACAAGACCAGGTTTCCTCCAGAAGGTTTGCCAATTATCTATGAAGCCCACATCGTTTCTGGGACACCACTCAGACAGCCAGCAATTTAAGGAGAACATGCGGCTAAACATGTCACTCCTGGTCTGATTGGGGAGGGGACCAGAGAAAACTACAGAGTCCCACATTGTTTTGGCAAAGTTGCACACCGATTCAATATTCCAATTCAGTAATCCTGGCCTCCAGAGCTCCAAATATGCTACATTTGTTACAGATATCATTACTGCTAAAGGAGGCCGAGGAGTAACTAAACATCTGACACAATGAGCAAGAAAGTGCAGGAGGGACAGGTGAAGTAGCCATGGTGCTAACGAGTCGGCTACGAGCTATGCTAAGCTAGCGAAACAGTACAGAGACAGAGAGTGAATACTTTGGCTATAACTTAGGTAGTGAGTACACAGAAAGTGTGCTTCTGATAAGCACGTGAAGATTATACTATGAAAGAAGAATGTATTTAAAGGTTGTTAATTAAATTGCTAAGCAAATAAGCTACTCAGAAACACCACTGTGTTTGAGCAGGAGCAGGAAGTGATACTCTACTGTAGAGCGAGCGAACACCAAGTGACAGCGCGACAGGTCGTTGTGTCCTTGGGCAAGACACTTCACCCGTTGCCTACTGGTGGTGGTCAGAGGGCCCGGTGGCGCCAGTGTCCGGCAGCCTCACCTCTGTCAGTGCGCCCCAGGGTGGCTGTGGCTACAATGTAGCTGCCATCACCAGTGTGTGAATGTGTGAGTGAATGGGTGGATGACTGGATATGTAAAGCGCTTTGGGGTCCTTAGGGACTAGTAAAGCGCTATATAAATACAGGCCATTTACCATTTACCATGTCTAAGTTGCTCAGTAACTCAGTAAACTGAGTTCACAGTTAAAATCTGAAGTTGTGTCACAGCACTCTTACAGCCAGCTGTTCCAGCTGTTTTCTATTCAGTTTCTATTGTTGGGCATCTGATGAATGCGCCATCTCCAAATACTCGAGGTAATCCAAGTTTGCAGCTCTGTAGGGAATGTCTCGTTTTCGTGTGTGTGTGTGTGTGTGTGTGTGTGTGTGTGTGTGTGTGTGTGTGTGTGTGTGTGTGTGTGTGATTATGTAACTTCCTGTGTTGTGAAACTAGAGCAGATTTGCGGGAAATTCCTTCAGGATGTTTGATCACCGGTCACATGACCATCACATGACTCAATTAATAACTGAGTAACTCAATTCAGCTAAGGCAGGAAATGAGTTACTGTTCTTTTGTATTTCCACATCTAAATGCCCCGCCCACCTCCACTGCACAATGACACTCCTCTGGCTGCCCCTGCTGGCTGAGTGCAGGCAGTGCACAGTGAGGGCATTAATGGTAATATTTATCAATTTACCAGTCAGCTGTTAGAGAGCGAGCCATGACACTGGAAACTAAACGTGTTCACAGTGCCTAACCTCAGGGGTATTAAAGCTGTGTGATGCTGGAGAACATCAGCGACGGAACGTGATGAAGAGCGGCAAAGACAGTGTACAGGTGTGCAGCAATATCAGGTGATCTGTCCACAGATTCACTTCCTCAGCCTGGATTTCATTTCCTGCTCCATGCTCACACCTGCAAGCTTGGCTCTGTGACAGAGAGGGGGGCACTGGCTGTCCAGGGGGCGGGGCTAAGAGGACAAGTCAGAAAACTGCAATTCTCACCTGCCAGGTAAACTCACAAGGCTTTGGAGATCATTTTGAGTCCAATCAGATTTTTATGCTGTGGTCAGAGCAGTGTTTCACTACAGATTACATGGCCCAAAATGTATTTTGTAACGTATTCCGTTATGTTACTTAATGGGAGTAATGTATTCTGAATACTTTGGATTACTTGATATATTGTCATAGTTTTTACAACTACATGAATGTACTATTACTGTGTGATTTATTATGTATACAGATGTAAGCGTGCATGTGGAAATATGTGCGTATATGTTTGCAGGTGTATGCATAACTTGTACATATCTTTCTTGTGTAAATGTAAATTTGTCTGTTATTGTGTAAATACTTACACTATTGTGTACTTCACACACATGGAGAGATGCCAAACTGCCTTTCATTGTTCTTGTAACAGAGACAATAAAAAGCTTTTCTATTCTATTCTATTCTATTCTATTCTACATTGTTAGCTGGCTTTAGCTGAGGTTAGTTCACAGACTGCAGACTGTTAGAGTTGATGGATAGCAACTAGATTTTTAAATCTTAATATAAAATGAGTAACAATAGGGTGGAGATTAGGTAAGGCTGCACTTTTTACAGTGAGCTGGTATAGAAAACTGTTTCTGTATCAGCAATAAGTTTTCTTTCTGTCTGCTTTCAGAACAGCACATTACATTAAAAAACAATAAAAGTTTCTATTCCTATCTACTAATGTTATTTTTATTATTACATTCATACAAATGTTGTATTTGTTTGTTTTTCTGTGTGATTTTGTTGACTTTCATTCAGAGTTCAGGATGAAGGCGTTCTCCTTTCCTGAAGGAACACATGCAACCACAGGGTGGCGCTGCTCTTCCAAACAGCTCAAGTTACACCTCGGTTTCAAATCTCTGCCAGTTTATTAGGTATGCTAGTTTTCACTGCACAGGAAGAAGCTATTTGCTGCTGTCTCAGCTGCGCTGCACTCATGGCCTATTAAAGTAGCTGCCCTTGTGCTTATGAGCCATCGTCCTTTGACGTTGTTAGCCAACCTGTATCAGATACAAGCTACAGACCATCCAGGAGCAACAGTCCCTCCACAGTTACTCCAGAAGCTGCAGACTAGTTTGATTTGTCAAATCCTTCCTGTGTAAGAAATGCATGCTGGTGTACATGCATCAGGCGAAGGGTTCAGAGTAAGCATTATATTTTCTGCATCTATTTTCTGCAGAGTCATTGCATGAAGGCAGACATGAGGAGAGGTGAGATGGAGCAGCTGATTGTAGCAGGCTAACAAAAGTAAACTGCTCACCCTGCAGTCGAGTTATTCACCCCACTGCCCACGGCTCACTGCCTTTTCGAATTCAAATGTAAAAAACTTTATTGACTGCAAATATGTGTGGACAGAATCTGGGTCTGCTACACTGAAGAAGAGCCACACATAGTATGGCAGATGTAACCAGTGTTGCCAACTCCTCAGTAAGGAAAATCGCTATTGGCTGTCCTAAAAGTCGCTAGAAGTCGCTAAATGACGTCATCGTCTAATTTGCATAATTGGTCATGCTAATGTAATTGTAACCTATGTTGTTGGAGAGAGAAATAACATCGTGGAAGAGACATAAAGTGAGTAAAAAACGTCCTAAATGCATTTAGAGTTTATTTAGAACTACAAATTAAATTCTTTTAGCAATTATTGTTTTTTTTAATGTCACAATTCCAACCCTGCTCCTTTACCCGGGCTTAGGGTTGCCAACTCCCTGAAAAATAAATATGGGACACCTCATGGCCAGGGCTGGGCGACCCGATAGTCTTCACCCTTCCCAGTGTGGGGAATTTTTTAGCTCTTTTTTTGTGTGTGAAATTATTTTTTTCACCATTTGAAAAAGTGCGTCCCTTTTCAGCTCAATACTTTTGTTTCTAAATACGGAACGATTCCGTTTTTCAAGGGACGGTTGGCAACCCTACCCGGGCTTGGACCGACAAAAGTGACCCGAAATAGGCACTCTGGTGGAGTTACTTTGTGTGTGTGTTTCTAAGTAGTTTTAAACCTTGTGATCCACAAAACAGCATAAGAGTAAAAGAAGAGCTGACTGCGTTACAGCACCCGCTGCTTGTTGAGAGTAAAAGCGATACGCGCTTTCACGTGTTTTTTAGCGACTTTTTTTAGAAAAAAAGTCACTAAGGGGTCTGAAAACTCGCTATAGCGACAAAGTCGCTAAGTTGGCAACACTGGATGTAACTTAGTTCGAAAACAGCTTAATGAATTTCCTAAAAATTGGTGTGCTTTGTGAATAGTTGGAGACACCTACTGGTCAAATACCGCACCTACATTGTTAGGGTTCCAAATCGCTACACAGTGCATGCCTCAGCAAAGGAAAATAATCCCTAGATGGATGTTGGTGCACGTGAGCGATGCTGTTGTCAATTCTAAATGTCTCTTAGTGAAAACATTCTTATAGTGGTAATTGTCAATATGTAGTATTATTGTAAGCAGCACTAGCATGAAATCTACAGGCATTTTGGTGCATCAATCCGGTTGTTCAGTCTGACGTCACTAGCCGTGTCTGGGTCTAAACTCCGCTGCAGGTCCATATATCAAACGATCACTGTGGCATTACTGAGAGTTGAAAAACTGTCTAAAGTCTTTCATCTTTAATAAAATGATCAGCGTTCTGCTCTACCAGGTGTAACAATTGAGTTTAACATCCAGGCATCCATGAAAACGGAATTTATGACATTTAACGGAGTTAGAAGTTAGCAGGGAGTTAGCTCGCTAGCTTCTATCTAAATACAATATAGCATGTCCTGACTGCGGGGTTTTGGAAACAAATTAAAACGTACAGCTCTGTTATGACTTCCAACATAAATGAAGACAGAAAACTAAACAGCAGTGACGTTTGTAGGGTTACTGACGTTTGGCTAGCTGGAAGTAGGATTCGTCACGTCATCACTTAACGACCGGATAGTAACTTTATTCATGAGTAGCCTTTTTGGTTAGGATGCTACGCTAATACTAGTTAGCTAGTCAGGTGCTTTCTGGCACACACCTAGCTCTATTTCTCTATGAGATTGTAACTGTTCTAATCCTTGTTAACAGAACTGAATGTTGCAGTTGTATGACACACTGTTGATGACAACTGTGTGCTACTTTGTATCAGTTGGAAGCTGTTATGTACAAGTTTTACTTGATGTTCTTGCATAAAAAGAATGATAAAAAATTATGTTTGTTTTCTAAGATAAAAGCTCATGTTTTTACTAGAGATGGACCGATCCGATATTACGTATCGGTATCGGTCCGATACTGACCTAAATTACTGGATCGATATCGGAGAAAAATAAAAAATGTAATCCGATCCATTAAATATCACGAAAGCACCTCACAAAACTTGCAACACGCCGTAACTCACCTCAGAACGTTAGCACGTCGGAGCAGTATGCATCACGTGATAGAGCGGCTGTGGCATGCGGGACCTGCATGCGTCTGGAGAGCATTTGGAGCTTCGCTAACAACCTGGCATTTCATCTCCGACAAAGTTATCCCGAGAGAAGTAAAGCAAGTGTGTAAGTCCATCTCTGAATGTTTGTAAAGCATTCCTGCGTTAAGCTTAACAAACGACTGCCTCTCGCTCTCCGGCTGCTACTTCAATCATGAAACTGCTTAATGATCAGCTGATCGGCTTTTCTGTCTCGAGTCCGTGTCTCTTCTTTGCTTTTGGCCCACTTTGCACCAGAAAGAGGAAACCAGCGGCTGAACAACAGCAGCACGTTTAAGCTTGATCAGCTGTTGTTAGAATGTATTTAATATTACTTTCTACTCGAGGATCTTTTTCTACGTAGCTGACGCTGGTAACTGTGCAGGGGCGGATCTAGCAAAGTTTAGCCAGGGGGGCCGATAGGGCATGAACAGGGAAAAGGGGGCACAAAGACATACTTTTCTTTCTTATTCTCATTTAAAATGTCGAGCTTTTAATAAATAATTATCTGACACACAAAGTTTTAATTTGATGTAAAATGAATAGAAGTCCATTACTGTATATAGTAACTGTTAAGTCTAATATATATACCCTAGTAAGCTATACTACTTTTTCCTTTGGGAAGGTACCATCTGTGCAGTCTGCAATTTTGTTGAAGAAAGATGTTGAATCTATTTAATATTTCTTGAAAAATAATTGATTTCTGTGCATTTTTTTTCACACTGCATCAAATTAAGGTTGATTAGCAGCAGGGGAGCTGAGGGAGGTGAGAATAGAGCCGACGAGTTGAATCTGTTTTTCAATAGATTCGACACCACAGTGTCTGCTCCCACCCCCACAACCTCACCTGCAGTCAGCCTGGAATCCAGAGCCACACCACTGTGCCAGCCTCTCTCTTCACATGTTGCCTCCTGTGAGAGTCCTGACACCCCTCCCCCACCCATCACCTTCACTCAATACCAGGTTGAGATGCAAATGAGGAGACTTCACTCAGGCAAGTCTGCTGGACCAGACGGAGTGAGTCCCCTTGTCCTCAAGACCTGTGCCCCCCAGCTGTGTGGAGTCTTTCATAAACTGTTTATGCTGAGTCTGAGTCTGCAGAGGGTCCCGGTGATGTGGAAGACATCATGCCTCGTCCCTGTACCAAAGACGCCACGTCCCAGTGGCCCCCAGGATTACAGGCCCGTGGCATTGACCTCCCACATCATGAAGACCCTGGAAAGGCTCATCCTGGACCAGCTGCGACCCATAGTAAGACCACATCTGGATCCCCTTCAGTTCGCTTATCAGCCTCGTCTCGGAACAGAGGACGCCATCATCTACCTGCTCAATCGTGTCTACACCCATCTGGACCAGCCGGCGAGCACTGTGAGGGTCATGTTTTTTGACTTTTCCAGTGCTTTCAACACCATCAGGCTGACCCTCCTGGGTGATAAGTTAGCAGCGATGCAGGTGGATGCTTCTCTGGTGTCCTGGATTGTTGATTACCTGACAGGAAGACCACAATATGTACGTCTCCCACAGTGTGTGTCTGACAAGGTGATTAGCAACACAGGGGCACCACAGGGGACTGTCCTCTCCCCCTTCCTCTTCACCCTCTACACCACAGACTTCAGCCACTGCACAGAGACATGCCATCTTCAGAAGTTTTCTGATGACTCTGCGGTGGTTGGATGCATCAGCAGGGATGATGAGACAGAGTACCGGGCTGTGGTCGACTCCTTTGTCACGTGGTGTGAGCAGAATCATCTGCAGCTCAACGTGGCAAAGACCAAGGAACTGATCGTGGACTTCAGGAAGACCAGGAAACACTTGACCCCTGTTTCAATCCAGGGGGTCAGTGTTGACATTGTGGAGGACTATAAATACCTTGGAGTACACATTGACAATAAACTGGACTGGGCTAAAAACACCACAGCACTTTACAGGAAGGGCCAGAGTCGTCTCTATTTTTTGAGGCGACTGAGGTCCTTCAACATCTGCCAGAAAATGCTGAGGATTTTCTATGAGTCTGTTGTGGCCAGTGCGATCCTCTATGCTGTTGCATGCTGGGGGAGCAGGCTGAGGGTCGCAGATGCCAACAGACTTAATAAACTGATCCGTAAGGCCAGCAATGTTGTGGGGA
>NC_140564.1:34949716-35019716 GCF_057381845.1 Rhamphochromis longiceps
TCCTGAGGGAGCGGTGAGGGTGGAGTTAGGTCACTGATCGGTTGTAGTTTGGAGCAAAGAAGCTCTCCTATTGGCTGAGAGATTCGAGCGAGTCGAGGGTTCATCAGGAAATACATCACTGACACTGAGCACTGAACAGGTGACCTCCTGTGTGAATCCTGAGCAGTTCATCATTCTTGGTAACGAGCCTCTTCTCCATGGAGACGGTTGCTGAGGCTGATGGGTATCGTAGTGTTTGGAGACGAGGCGCCGGGCAGAGGGAGGAATGTGTCCGGGTCTCTGCTTCTCCTTAAAAGGAAACTTTACTACGACCAAATCAAAACTTCCTACAACAGAGGCTCCGCCCTCCTTACAACTCCTCAGGAACAGAAAGGCCAGGGGAAAAAATGAGGAGAAATTCAACCTAAAACCACAGACACCAGGGGAAGTGTCTGTCTGTGGCTCCAAATAAGGAAGGAGGTCAGTAAATAAAGGAGACTTGGCCCCAGCCCTCCTCCTCCTCCTCCTCGTGTAAAGGGAGGAAGCACAGTGGGTGTGGCGGTGGCATCCCGCTGCTGTCCTTGTTTAGCTGTGCAGCGTTCATCCAACACATCCTTCACTGCTTCATGCATCACCACAGCATTTCCTCCTCTTTAGCTCCACCGAGCAGAGGTCAGAGGTCAGAGGTCACCTGCTAAATACCCCAGAAAGAGACTTAAAGCATGCACAGAGAGAGAGAGACAACTGCAAACAGAGGATCAAATACACAGACTGTATATAAACAAGGGCTGGCTTTTATTCTGTAGCGCAGCCTTCTGGGACGTGTTGGTACGAGAGCCTCACAGCAGGAGCTCAGTGTGTGGGTCTGTCAGCTGCTGCTGAGCTGGACGAGCAGCTGACAGCTCCTCAGCATGACTGCAGAGACAGTTTAAAGGCGGACAGTGACGTGAGGAGCTGATGACGTCTGAGTCAGAGCTGATATTGAACAGAAATCAGAGGGACGTTTACTTCTTATATTTCCACACGTTGATTATCATCTGCATGCACAGTTTCACACTCTCACACTGCAGTGGGGGAAATTTATGGTTCAGCATCCAGCCAAAGGAGCTTTAATGCTGGGAATGCTGGACTCAGGGTCCCACGTTGAAGACAAGTGGAGTGCGTGCTGCATTCAGGACGCGCTGTAGCGTAAACAGATGATGTCACCTCCTTGGCGTGCTGCTGAGGCGTGTACAGTCTGTGTATGAATGAACACGATACACAGCCATATGAGGAGCTGCGAGCGCCAGTGAAAGGGGGGGGGTTACATGGACAGTATGGCGGTGAGGAGAAAGTACCTGGAGATGAAGAGTGACGCGCATCAGAGAAAGGTTCAGCTCTTCAAAAAGGAGGCGCTCAGTATCCAGGGCCAACCGTGTCACTGTTTACAGTTTTAGAGTGACCTTTGGCCCCCAGCACTCGGCTCTGTTTTGAAGTCTGATGTACCTTTCCAGGTGTCGCCTCTGAGGCCCTCCCTGAGCCGTCGTGCATCAGTCACACCCTCAGAGTCGTTTGTGTTTGCGCTCAGCTCACCGAGAATGTAAATCTGTTGGCAGCAGCACAGCTGAGAATGGAAACAGGCCAGGGGAGGGGTCAAAGTTCATCTGAGAGTCAGCTGGAGTCCGAGCATGCCGAGAGATCCTGAATCCTTCAGACAGGAACCCCGAGGACCACGACCACAGTGCACAGAAACACACATCACTCTATAAAAGTAGAAACTAATAGAAATACACTTCAGACTGCTGTGTGTGTGTGTGTGTGTGTGTGTGTGTGTGTGTGTGTGTGTGTGTGTGTGTGTGTGTGTGTGTGTGTGTGTGTGTGTGTGTGTGTGTGTCAGCAGCTGAAAGGAGGTCATTCCCTCGGTCTCTTTAAAGACCAGCTGCTGACAGTAAACACAGCTGCACTTCAGCACCTGCTGAACCAGGACCAGGACCAGGACTGGGTCTCAACGGGGTCACATGTAGTTTGAGCTGAAGTCTGTTGCAGCGCTAACAGAAACGCGTGCCCACCGTGTCGAGTTTCCTTGGAGACGGAGGGTGAGGACAAGCAGGGTGTCGGGGAGGGCTGAGGTGTGAGACACTGTCAGCAAACAGCGTCTGACCTTTACAGCACGACCCTGGTCCATCCACTCAGAGGCCCAGGAACACCCTGGAGACATGTGGCTGAATAGCTGGAACAGCTGGAACAAACACGCAGTCACCAGTCCGCCACATCAAACATCAAGTACCATCAATATGTCTGCGTCGCTCAGCTCAATATTAAAAGGAGAGAAGAAACACTGAGGACAAGGCGGGTTGCACAGCGGCTTGCAGGTGCCGAGGCCCACCTGAACGCAGGACTCGCAGTAACAGAGCTCACTGTGAGTACGGCGTGCTGCCAATCAACTCCGGCGCATCACAATCCAGGTGACCGCTGCGCTCGGCCATCGCTCAAACACAGGTCTTGCCTCTTCTCTGCAGGTGTGCATGGACCTGCGTGGTCTAGCATCCACCCTTCAGTCGGACAGGCCACGCCCCTAATAATGCAAACTGAAGTCATGAAAAAGAAAATGCTTCAGCCTTATCTGGCAGAAATTATTTATTATTTAACCCTTTAAGACCTACCAGAGAACCAAGTCCGCCAGAGCTTATATTATATTTTTACATGCTGTGGAGCCATTTTTTGGAGCATTTCAAGTTGCTATACATCAATACAACCATTACAGCCCAGATTTTAATAATATGTCTGCATTAAGTGCATAGAAATTACATAAATTGCAAAAAAGTGCAATAAAGTACAAAAAAATTGAAAATCGTTTTTGTTTTTTAACATATATTTCTAGTTAGAGAAATTTAAGAGGCTTATCCCTCAAAACTGTAAATACAAAAAAGTTGCACAAAATAGTTTCCCACCACAGGAAATTTATTTTAAGTGTCTTCATAGTTTTATTTTTGAAATTCTATTCTATTTGAAATCCAATTTCTATACACTGCAGGAAAAACGAAAATAAATATTATAGTGCAAATTTGCAAAAAAGCAGCATATGCATCAAAATTAACTATTTCCAGCAGTGCAATATGAGTCCTCAGTATCCCAGAAACGACACAGGAAGTCATAAAGTCAAAGATAACTTTTAAAAACACCAGTATAGGCTCATGAGGCCCTGATGGTAAAAACTACATTTCCGCGAAAATGATGTCACTTCCGGTTTCGGACAGGTCATGGCGGATATGCGATAGTTCATGCTGATGGACGTAGGAAGTGTTACGAACAGCTGATCGGATCGGCAAAGCTGTTTCTGGAATATTATGTTTTTGTTGCTGCAAGTGCTTTTTATGCAGTTTTTGCAAAGCTTTATGTGGAAGGAAACCGTGACCGAGGACAAGCTGATGGCATCAGATGTAAATACAACTCCTCCGGTTTCATATGCAAAAAAAATTATTGCGCTAGCTTACGTGGTTGCAGAGCTACCGGGATTTAAAAATAGTTACGCAAAACGGAGCATGCCCGCTCTGACCGGCTTTAAAGGGTTAATTATTATTTTAATTTTGGTTTATATCCCAGCTGTTAACGTGGAGGGGGCAGGGCTTATGAGGCATACCGCCAGCAGCCTGCAGGGGGCGATGCACGTTTCATTCATTCATCATTGTAACTGCCAGAGGAGTTGCTCTTCAACCCCAATCACAGTGAAAGTAGGACTTTCACTGAGTAATCTGATTACTCTGGCTGTGTAATCTGATTACTCTGGCTGTGTAACCTGATTACTCTGGCCGTGTGATCTCCAGGAGCCCTCGGCGCTCCTCTCTCTCTGAGGAATGCAGTGAATGATGGGAGAAAGTCCGGGGGCACCACCAGCCGTGTGATTGGCTGCTTCCCTCGAGGCCTGCCCTATAAGGACTGAAGCAGGGGAGAGTGGGGGAGGAGCGGGGGGAGAGAGGAGACGGGAGGGGGCTCAGAGCCTTGTTTGGGATGGAGGGATGGATGGAGGAGGTGGAGGCTTGATAAACTCAGTCGCAGCTCTGCAGACTCTCACTTCTGTCCTGCCCCCGCCCCCACATCCCAGCAGGCCCTGCACCACCACGGTAAGACCTCCACCACCTCTTCTTCCTCACCTGGCTGCCTGTGCGTAAGTGTGATGAAGCTGCCGTTCCTCCTCTCTGCTCCTCTGCTCTGACACTTTAAAAATGTTGCAGCTCCTTCTCTGTCTTTACTTCGCCTCGTCTACCTCTTTTATTTTCTCTACAGTTCCATGATTTCACCTCCTCCATCACCTCCCAGTTTCTTCTCACAGCTCACCTCCTCCAGCACCTCCTCGCTCTCCTCCTTTCTGCTCTTTCTCATGTAAAACTGTGTAAAAGCTATGGAACCTTTTTCACCTCCTCTCCGTTCATTAAGCCTCTCCTCCACCTCCTCTGTGTCCTTCTCTGCTGTGCTCCTCATGGTTGTAGTGAACAGTGAGAAAGTGGCACCTTTCACCTCCTCTCTCCTCCTCCTGTTGCTCCTCGCGTGTTTTTCCATGTTTCAGGTCGTTGAAACTTTGGTGTTTCTCGTGTGTTTAAAATTGGACTTTTTCTGACTGAAGTTTGGTTCAAACTGAAACTTTAATTGAACATTGATCAGATTAAATCCTCATTGAGCTCTGCAAAGCTCTCCGATCAGCTTTAAATGAATAAGAGAAACCTGTGGACCATTCCAGCCAGCAGGGGGCAGTGACTCCCCCCACAGAGTGAAATTGGTGAAAACTAAAAATACATGAAACATTTCTCATGCTTCTGAAGCATCTGATGTCCCAGAGAAATTTGAAGAACATAAAGAAAAAAAATCAAATGTAGGCTGAAAAATATATATTTAAAAACTGAAATATTGATTAAATACAAAAAGAAAATCAAATATTAACTTGTACTTGAACACAGGTATGGGGAGTGTGTCTGTGTTTTCCATATCATTTCTGAATTTAGTTTTTTGGCACAAACAGGCCTCCGTAGCCTCGTGTGAGGACGAGTGATGTCTTTACTTTTGCCTCTCAGCCGTGTGTGTTTAAAGTTTGAACACACACGGCCTCGTGTGTCTACAGCACACCTGCGGCAGCACAGAGACGTGAAAACAGTTTTTATGATTTTAGCTAAAGATCAAAGCAGATTTTTTTTCCTTAAAACTTTTTCTACAAATTGAAGAAAGGGAAAGACGTGAAACACACACATGTAGTTGTAGCTGTAAAAACCTGTCAGGGCGGTGCAGCAGCGCCCCCTGCTGCTCACAGCCAGTTTGAAATCTGCAGAAAAAATGTTTCATGGTTTAAAAGGTAAATTTGAAAGGTTTGTGTTTCATGCAGCTGTGCTCGCCTCTGCATTAAACATCTGGATGACAGTTAGATGAAATCAGCTGATGCTGCAGGTTTAGTTTGGAGTTTATGCCACAGATGTCGAGCGAAGCTGGCAGGCAGGACTGAGGGCAAACTGAGCCCATGAGCTCTGCTGGAGGGAAAATCAGAAATATTCGATTCCCAGATTCATGACTAAATATGGACAGATGTGAGGTGAGGAGGCGAGGAGACGATGAGGGACACATGGGGAGGGGAGGGAGGCAGAGAGAGCACAGGGAGGGAGAGAGGGCGAGCGAGCATACCAAACACAGGCAGGACTCTGCTTCATGTCCTAATTAGGAAGTTTTCCCAGAGTGCCTCATGTTTGGGGGGGTGCTGCAGCTGGATGATGTGAGGTCCTCGGGCAGGTTTCCCTCTGTGCGGACGATCCATTTTAACCTCACTGCTTCAACAGGAGCGTCTTCTTACCTGCTGAAGGTCATGTCAGCTCACTGCGCCATCTTGTGGTGGAGTGCGGTACTGCAGGGACCTTCAGCCCGGCTCGGTGTGACCTTCAATGCGATGTGTCGAAGTTGCCTTTCCCTGCTCACTTCCTGCTGAAGCTTTAAACTGTCTCCAAAAGCACAAATGAACAAAAATGTCGAGTGGTTGGATCTCCGTCAGAGCCGTGAGCCCTCACAGGCCGCCGCGGCGCTGAGGGCTCAAACAGAATAATGTTGGGATGTGACACATGTGGATGGTTTGAGTGGCGAGCGCTCACACACGCCTGTCGATGATAAGTAATTGAACCTGCGTCTTCTTCTGCCTGCAGTGTGACTCGGTGTCGTAGTGTCGTTGCTCGTCTACAGCGCCCCCTGCAGTCATGTGTGATGACGAGGAGAGCACCGCTCTGGTCTGCGATAACGGATCCGGTCTCTGCAAAGCCGGATTTGCCGGAGACGACGCTCCCAGAGCCGTCTTTCCCTCCATCGTGGGCCGGCCTCGGCACCAGGTACAAACACACACACACACACAGGGACATATGCATACAAATGCACAGAAACAAACACACACACACAGAAACAGACACACACACATGCATATACAGATACACAGGGACACACACATACACACGCACATCCAGTTACAAATGTCGGGATTATGACAGTAATATATTATTGAAGAATCAGGGGACAGCGAGGTTAGTGGGCACAGGTGAGTACCAGACAGTAAACTGAGCGTGCTCTGTGTGGTGCAGGGAGTGATGGTGGGCATGGGGCAGAAGGACAGCTACGTGGGTGACGAGGCTCAGAGTAAGAGAGGAATCCTGACCCTGAAGTACCCCATCGAACACGGCATCATCACTAACTGGGACGACATGGAGAAGGTGTGTCTCACACACGCACACACACACACACACATGGACGCGCGCAAACACACACACACACACACACCTGTGTGACTGCTGCTCTGCTCTCTGATTGGTCAGATCTGGCACCACTCGTTCTACAACGAGCTGCGAGTGGCTCCAGAGGAACATCCCACCCTGCTGACTGAGGCGCCACTCAACCCCAAAGCTAACAGGGAGAAGATGACACAGGTACTACATGTACCACAGTAATGCAGTACTATAGTATAGTGCTCTACATGTACTGATAATATATATATATATATATATATATATATATATATATATATATATATATATATATATATATATATATATATATATAATGTATTGCAGTATGAAAGTACACTACAGTACAACAAACAACAAGATGAAGCAGGTATCCCACAGACTGTAGATAAAAAATGGACATTATGACATCACCCATTAATTTTTTCAAAGTCAGATTTTAAATCTTAAGTTTATGGGTACTGCCGTAGTGGGTTTTTGCTTCAGGAAGTGAACATATTTGGTCAGCGGGTGGAATGCTGAAAGTTATAAGCTAATGCTAGTTTTCTTGGCTATCAGTCTGTATCCACACACTGTACAGGTTTATCACGCAGACGCAGATACCTGCTAATCAGTAACATACACTCAGCAAACTGGATCTAAGCCTCCTGGGATTATCTGTTAGCACAGTGACCTTACAGCAGCCATGTTACTGGTCACATTACATCATTTAAAATGCTCCAAAAAGCTCCACCAGCACAACACTGGGTCCAGAGGCCCAGTTCATGGACTCCAATTAGCTGAGGCAAAGCCTAGCAGGCAGCTAGCAGCTACAGCCACCTGTGTCACTATCCACCTGTCAGCCAAAGTAACCACGCCCCTAATAATGCAAACTTAATATGATTTAAAAACAGATGTTAAGAAGGGCAAATTATCTACAGAGACCAAACAGTTTGTGCATCAGGCTTTAAAAATGTTTATTTTTGGTGTAAAGTTTCAACGTGGAAGTCTGTGGGGGGCTGACGCACTGCTGCCTCTGCTGGATGCTAAAGGAACTGCAGGTTTTGGATTCTTCTGTCTGTTCCTGGAGGAACACAGATTGATGGTTAACACTAAATATTTCCACGATTTTTTTGTTTTCAGATCATGTTCGAGACCTTCAACGTTCCTGCCATGTATGTGGCCATCCAGGCCGTCCTATCACTGTACGCCTCAGGACGTACCACAGGTTGGACCACACCTCCTACTTTCTCCTTAATCACAATCTCATCTTAGTTTTGGTGCTTTACTCCTGGTCAAAAATGACTCCAAGGTTCCTCACAGTGTTACTGGAGGCCAACTTAATGCCATCCAGAGTAAGAATCTGGTTAGAGACCATATTTCTATGATTTTCAGGGCCAAGTACAATAACCTCAGTTTGATCTGAATCTGCATAGCAGCGAGAATGGCTGCACTGTTTCTAATTATATTTGTTGTCACGGTGACGGATTGAAAACTGTGGGTTTAAAGGTTAAAGTTAAAGGTTATTAATCAAAGTTGTCCTGTTTCTCTACCCTCAAGGTATCGTCCTGGACTCAGGTGATGGCGTCACCCACAATGTGCCGATCTATGAGGGCTACGCCCTACCTCATGCCATCATGAGGTTGGACCTGGCGGGCCGCGACCTCACCGACTACCTCATGAAGATCCTGACCGAGCGAGGCTACAGCTTTGTCACCACCGGTAGGTCACGCCCACTTCCAGGTAATGTCAGAGTCACCTGTGATGATGTTTCTGACCCGGTCTGTCTGTCTGTGTGCCTGCAGCGGAGAGAGAGATCGTGCGGGACATCAAGGAAAAGCTGTGCTACGTGGCTCTGGACTTTGAGAATGAGATGGGGACAGCCGCCACCTCGTCCTCGCTGGAGAAGAGCTACGAGCTTCCTGACGGGCAGGTCATCACCATTGGCAATGAGAGGTTCCGCTGCCCTGAGACGCTATTCCAGCCCTCCTTCATCGGTCGGTGCCTCCTGCCTGTCTGTCCCTGTACCTGGTTAGAGTAGAACTCTGCTACTTAATAAAACACTTTTTTTGTTTTATTAATCTGTTGAGTTTGCACTCCTGAATACTTGATCTGATGTGTCCGAACATCTTCAGACCCAAAAAACAAAGACAATCAGCAGATTCTCCAATGCTGATGATCGAGAAAAGCTCAGATTCGACTGTTCGCTCCGTCTTTTGTAACACTGATGGCTGATTGAACCTCTCTAACCCAGCATCTGGTCCTCGGTCCTCCTGCAGGTATGGAGTCGGCCGGTATCCACGAGACCACCTACAACAGCATCATGAAGTGTGACATCGACATCCGTAAAGACCTGTACGCCAACAACGTGCTGTCTGGGGGAACCACCATGTACCCGGGAATCGCAGACCGCATGCAGAAGGAGATCACCGCTCTGGCCCCCAGCACCATGAAGATCAAGGTGAGGCTTGACGACCTCACTGAGGCTCACTCACATTCAGCAGAAAATTTGTTAACTTTTGACCCCTCTCTCAGATCATCGCTCCCCCGGAGAGGAAGTACTCGGTGTGGATCGGCGGTTCCATCCTGGCCTCGCTCTCCACCTTCCAGCAGATGTGGATCAGCAAGCAGGAGTACGACGAGGCCGGACCCTCCATTGTCCACCGCAAGTGCTTCTAAAGGCTGCGCCCGGGCCTTCAAGCCCCGCCCCCTTCGCCTTTAGCACAACGTTATTTTAGCCTGCACTGAGCACCCGCTAACAGACCCCAGATCAGACACAGAAATCAGGCCCGCAGGGACGACAGGAAGTCAGAGCGCTCAACAGCGTTAACTTCAGAGGACAGAAAGTGATGTCATGTTTGTTTTTGAAGAACTTCCAGAAAGTCAAACATCCTCCCTCTCTGCTCACCTTCAAACTGTGAATGTGCCGCTTGCCCTCTGCAACCCCACCACCCCACATTCCACCTGTGGCCCCGCCCCCTCTGAGCTCCATGTTGGTGCTGTTTCCTGTCAGAAAGTGCGTTTTTATTTTTGATGAATAAAGCTTGAATGTTGCCCGCTGGTGTCGTCTTCTATCGATCACATTCACGCGGCGCTCTGATGATGTCACACGGTGTATGATGATGTCACTGCTGTTGACCTGTGGGTAGGTGTGACCTCGTGGTGCTATCTGTATTAGTAACATTTGACAAGGTGGTGATGTGAACGTGGAAGTGGCGGTTGAATGAACCCAGGAAGACAATAAAGCGCTCTCATACCTGAACGGCGTCGCTCTTTTATTTCACCTGAGCTGAACTTTGTTGTCATAGCAACCAAAGCTGATTAAGAGTGAAGCAGATAAACAGTAAAACTGAAAATAAGTGAACTTTACTGAACTCAGCAGTGGGAACAAGTCCTGGGGGATGTACTGCCACCTGGTGGTCCGTGCTGGAACTGCAGCTGCTGACAGTAAAGACTTAAACATTTCAATACAGCTTTATTAAATAATAAAGATAAATCAAGTGGACCAGTGTGGCAAAGCCGTAATGATCCGTTTGGCAAAATAAAATCAGTTGGGCATTTTTATCGGCCTTCAGACAATAATTGTGATTTCTACAGTTCCGGACGCGACAGGCATGAACAAAAAAGCTTTATTAGTGTAAACATTAACGACCAGCAGACTGCATAACCCCTTCCTGCAGACCCACCCGAGACAGGTGTTCATCCTAGAGTGCAACCAGGGTGGGCGGAGCCTGAGACCCACTGAAGAGACGAGACCTCATTCAGCTCCGACATTATAATCTTCGGTAAGCAAGACTCTATTAGTCTCAAAAGAAACAATTTGGGCCCATTATCAGCTCATGTACATCCCCGTGTAAAAAATCTTGGTTTCATTTTTGATTCCACTCTCAAGCTGGACAAGCAAATAAATCCAGTCGTTCGTGGCAGTTTTTTCCAACTCAGGAGCGTTTCTAAACTAAAAAATATCCTGTCATCTAAAGACCTGGAAACTGTTATCCATGCTTTCATATCGTCACGTCTTGACTATTGTAACTCTCTCTATTTAGGCATCTGTCACTCGAGCCTGTCACGCCTGCAACTTGTTCAAAATGCAGCCGCAAGGCTCCTGACGGGCACTAGAAAGAGAGAGAATGTTACCCCGGTACTCGCATCTCTACATTGGCTACCACTTAAACATAGAATCGATTTTAAGGTTTTACTATTTCTTTTTAAAGCTCTCCATGGTTTGGCTCCAGGTTACATTTCAGATCTTAGCCTGCACCGACCCACTCGATCTCTGCGCTCCTCCAGTCAGATGGTTTTATCCGTTCCACGCTCCCAGCTCAAATCTAGAGGTGACAGGGCTTTCTCCATTGCCACCCCGAGACTCTGGAATAGTCTTCCCCCTTCATAAAATCCTCTTCATCCTTGGAAGTCTTTAAATCGAATCTCAAGACCTACTTATTTTCCAAGGCTTTCGGATCTCTTTGATATCTTTTTTATTCTGTCTATTTGGTCTCTCATTTTATTGGATGATGTTGCATGTGTATATACGTTATGTTCACATATGTGTGCTTGTGTGTGAATGTGTACAGTTTTGTATATGTATGTGCATATTTGCATGTACATTATATGCTATATACTCTTACGTGTCTTACAATTCCTTTTTAAAATGTTTTCTTTCTACTTTAATTCTTTTATTATATCATCTCTGATATAATGTGTGTGAATGTGTGCGTGAATGGGTGGATGACTGGATATGTAAAGCGCTTTGGGGTCCTTAGGGACTAGAAAAGCGCTATATAAATACAGGCCATTTACCATTTACCATTTATCCCTCAGTTCAGCACTTTGGCCGACACTTGATGTCTTTTAAATGTGCTGTATAAATAAAGATGACTTGACTCCTAACAAGACCAGGTTTCCTCCAGAAGGTTTGCCAGTTATCTATGAAGCCCACATCGTTTCTGGGACGCCACTCAGACAGCCAGCAGTTTAAGGAGAACATGCGGCTAAACATGTCACTGCTGGTCTGATTGGGGAGGGGACCAGAGAAAACTACAGAGTCCCACATTGTTTTAGCTCTGGCCCCTGGAAGACAGTTGACCATGGTTGCCGGTGTCTCTAGCTTCACATGTCGGGGCGGCTGTGGCTCAGATGGTAGAGCAGATCGGAAGGTCGGTGGTTCGATCCTTGGCTTCCCCAGTCTGCATGCCAAGTAGCCTTGCCCTCCAGGTTCATTGGAGTGTGAATGCGTGCGAATACAGGTTAGGTTGCACTCGTGTATATGAGTGGGTGTGAATGAGGCATGTTGTATAGAGCGCTTTGAGTACTCCGGGAGAGTAGAAAAGCGCTATATAAGAATCAGTCCATTAACCATGTCTGAGAACAGAATCACCAAATGATGATGATCCTAACACAGACGCTCTCGTACAAACTCATCTCCCTCTGCAGGACTTCCACAGGTCCTGCAGAGGGAGATGAGTTTGTACGAGAGCGTCTGTACTCGCTGCTGCAGCGCTAAGAACAGTGTTTTTAAACAAGTGCAACCGACGCTGCTCACAAACGGGCTTGTGTCTTTGAGTATTAGTGTCAGGTTGCTGCCATCACACCCCTCAGTCACACACCAAATGCTCGAATACTTCGTAGCAGGAGGGCTCCAACCATCGCCACCGTTTAGTTTCTGTCCCACAGAGCCGCAGTTAGAGTGCAGAAATCCTCCAAACAAAGTGAAGCGTCAGCCTGAAGATGGTACTGCGTCTTTCTTTTTCCTCTCAAAGCAAGTTTGTGTGAGAAGTTAAAGATCTGAGCAGTCTGGGTTTGAGTGGGTGGAGCGATCAGAGTGGGTGGGTGGAGCGATCAGTTTCAGACACTTTTAATCAAAAAACAGACACATACAGGTGCTAGAGCAGCAGAGTGTTTTATTACCAAAAAGTTAAAAACAGCAGTCAGGTCACAGTTTGTCAAAACGTCATCAGCAAAAAACAGTCACACAACAGCTCAACAAGAAAACATCTGCTGGCGCACACACTGAGAAGTCCTCCAGCTGCGGGGCGCTTTGAACGCACCACGAGAGAAACATCAGAAAATAATTTCATCTGCAAGAAGTTTAAAAGGGCCCGCTGTGAGCGCCACGCCAGCCAGCGTTACACGACACACACCGGTGAGCCTGCAGCGCCCCCTGCTGTCTGCCACCCCTTACATGGCACCCCACTCGAGGTCAAAGGTCAGAGTAGCTTATGGCGTGAACGGTCTCGCCTAAAATGACAGAGTGTTAAGAGTCTCCTCACAGTTTCACATCTGCAGCAGCGAAGAGCTCAAAGAATGACTTTCACCTCTGACCAAACCTCACAAGACTGAACCGCCACAGCCAATCAGAGTGTCAGGGAAGCTGCCTAACAGGAAGTAAGGTCACAGCCAAGCTTGGTGGATATCAGGTGACTACCGAGGGCGCCTTAGCGCTGCGATCAGCGGCCCAGCAGGACGGGTGCGGCCTGACAGGCAGGACTCGGGGCAAACACTGCACAGGTGACAGCGCAGCTTCAGGTTTTATTCTGAAATCCACATCAGGATTTCCTGTCTTTAAGCTCAGAGGTGGACGCGCGAGGCATTCAGGGTCAGAGATGGCAGCAGGATTTCAGCACTGAAACTAAGCTGTGGCGGTTAAAGGTCATTTTTAGTCTGAGTGAAGCGTGGAGAGACTTCGTCCTTGAGAGCGCCAACGCTTCAACGTTCACGTTTTCCAGGCGAGGCACTCGCTCACGTCTGCTCCCAGTCCATCTTTCATTTAAAAACATCAAACTGTGTCTCAAACGGCTCGCTGGCAGTCGCCTCGACGGGAGCTTGGCCCACGCTGGAACTTGGCACAATCTGGGTCTCTGCAGACGCCATTTTCACAGCGCTGCTGTGACGGCAGCATCAGCTGAGGTTAGGTCTCAGTAAGCTTTTTATTAACTGCCCAATCAGAGCAGCTCACTGGCCTGAGATCACCCCCCCATCTGCAGTGGCTCAGCAGCAAAAAAACAAACAACAACAAAAACACCAAAAATTAAAAGTGTTAAAAGTTTCCTGTAAATTTGACATCACAACGTGCGTTCACAGTTTCCTCTTCAGAATAAAAGCCTGCCAGTGCTTCCTGTCTAAACCCTTAAGTCCAGCAGGTTAAGCCGCAAGTCCCTGAACACGACGTGTCTGCACACCTGAGGGGACAAAAGAGGACGGGTTACAGGTGATTCAGAGTCGGGGCTGAACACAGGACGCGGTATCCTGACAATGAGGTCGACCTCGGCAAGGGTCTCACCGTGAAGAGCGGCGGCTCCTTGGAGTGAGGATGGAAACCTTTCAGCTTGCAGGCAGAAACTTCGGACATCCCCAGGTTGGTCAGCCTGAACACACCTGTGCTGGGGGGGAGACAGGCGGAGCGACATTAGCGGGCTGAAAGGCCTCGTGGGAAATCGGCATACATGCGTGCTCCAGTGACAGACTTACTCGTTGTGTTTTGGCGCGCAGACGATGGCGACGGCTTCCGGCAGCATCAGTTGATATGAGCAGTGAGTGTGGAGGTCGACGCTGGACAGGAAGGCCGTCTGAGTGGGATGAGTCTGAACACAGAGGTCAGAGGTCACAAACACTGAACTACAACCCTGACTGAAGTAGGGCTGCCACAAACGATTATTTTGATAGTCGACTAGTCACCGATTATTTATGCGATTAGTCGACTAATCAGATCATCATCCACTGGACGTAAAACTACAGCTTATTGCACCAGCAGCATCTGCTCTTATATAACTATCATTAGCTTACAGCTTTAAGCTTTTAAGGTGCTAACTAACAATAAAGACAAGATGATAGTTTATTAAATTTTAATGAAATTTGCAGATTGTTTCGGTGAAGTTTAATAAACTCCTTGCTATCTAAAATATAACAGGACACCGGAGTATATTCTGAGCATCTCTCACTTCTGATAATCAGCTGTCTGCTTGACGTTTATTCAGCTGTGTAAAAACTTTAATCTCAGCCAAACAGATTTACTCAGGAACAAATAAAATACTAAAAAAAAAAGCCAAACAACAACATTTTTAAGTTATCTAAGTGACTCATATATCATGTTTAACCTGAGTAGCGAAAGACAGCGGTGGGTTTGAAAACAATTTGCCGGGAGTCCGGTGTTCTCACGGCGCTAGTGACCTTGCCCCCGGCTAGCTAACGAGCTAGTGGGTAACAGACGTCTCCGAAAACGTCGGAGCGCTTTTGAAAATATGTGGTGTCTTGATAAACTGAGCAGATATTTGAGGTTTGCACAGCTACATTCTCCATGAAAATATGTTAAACGTTTATTTTGTGACCCAGAAAGAATAATAAGAGTAATATTCAAACTAACTAGCTGCCGCCATTGTTGGAAACTGAGCTGGGCCGCGCTATGAATTCTGGGACACAGCTGCTTCTTCTTCTTCGGGGTTTAATGGCAGCTGGCATCCTTGTACATGCAGTGCTGCCATCTTCTGTTTCAGTCCGTTATTACACTCTTAAATCCTGCTACTTATTCCTGCGTCTTTTGGATCTTACAAAGCTTCAAACGACGCGTCGACTATTAAATCAGTCGTCGACGATTTTGATAGTCGACGTAATCGTGACAGCCCTAGACTGAAGTGACGCGTGGAGGGTGAGAGAGTGCAGAGTGAGACCTCTCCCTCGCTCTGCTCATCTGTTGCTCGACCGCAGGCACCGTTTCCATGGTGATATATGATCATGTAAATGAAGGAGAAACGCTGGTTTTCTCAGGAACGTGTGCTCGCTTACAGCACTTGTGGGGACTTGATACCAAACCACTCACCAAAAGAGGCCCCGAGTGAGGCATTTGTGAGGACATTAACCAGACGGGTAACCTTACAGTTTATTTTAGTGTCGCACTGTTTCTGTTCTCACAAACTGCTGTTGCTACGAAGAAGGTTAACTGCATCTCTACAAGAGCCAATCATGGAGCTCCAGGACCTCCTCCAAGCCCCTCCCCCCAGCTTGCATGCTTACGTGGATCCAGCCCAGCGTCAGCAGGTGATGCTCATCCTGGAAGCTGAACAGCTCCTCCACGTTCTCCATGTCGCAGAAATCCGGGCCGGCGGTCTGTTTGGGGACTACGACGTGAGTCAGCGTGAACTCGTTGTGCGTCTGAGAATGAGAGAGAGGCGGGGCTTGGCTGGTGGTATATGACTGAAAATGGGTGAGGGCGGGACAGGACGTGCGTTTCGCTCACCAGCTGTCCGCAGAGGACGCCGCAGGTCTCGATTCCTCTGGCCGTGTTTGACCGGGCCAGCGAGAGGAAACTCTGAGTCAGCCCTTTGGGAATCAGGACTCGCCTCAGGCCCTCCACCCTCTCACCTGTACACAAACACACCTGGTTTAAGAGGGCGTAACGTCTGTGTGGAGGTCTGATTGAACCTTTTGCACCGCATACGACAGGTACGCAGTAAACGCAGGTAAACGGAGTGACTGTGTACTGACTCTGTACTCCAGCCAGCGTGGCGGCGGGTTGGCTCACAGGGGCAGGCAGTCTGTTTCTGTTAGGGTCTGCCCCCAGGGATCGTATGCTGTTTTTGATTGGCTGCTGGGACAGACGGGAGCCGTCTGTCACCTCAGGCACTTTGGTCTGAACCTGCAACACAAACATGAAAGACACAGTCAAACTACACAGTACTCACAGTACTCGGTAGTCTGAGCCAGTATTACAGTACACCAGTACTTCACAAGCTAATCTGTTAGTAGGCAGGCTAACGTTAGCTCAGAGTCAGGTTAGAGTTTAATCCTGAGTGTAAAGCTGGTCGACCTTAGCTTCCCTGCTAACACCAGCTAGCTGGTTAGCTTTAGCTAGTTCTAACGTCAAAATGAGACACGAGTGTTAGTTTGTGTTGAGCCGGTCATTTACTGGACTCTCTTTGTAAGCTAATGCTGGCTAACGTTAGCTAGTGTTGCTCCCTGTGGACGAGGCAGGTCCGTACATGAAGGTTGTCCTGCTGCCAAAGGCACTGCAGTATGAAACAAAACATCGACGCAGCTTCCGCGTCGAGAAGATTAAGCCAGCGAGAAATTCCTTAAGCCTGTACTATGAAGAATACGCTACCTTTTGCTCCGCCTCCACTCCTCTCTTATTGGCCAGCTCCTGGCGTCTCAGCTGGTCCTCGAAGTAGCGAAACTGTTCCGATTCAATCTGCATGCGTCGCAGAGCGGCGACGCGCTGCCTCTCCTCCTCCAGCAGCAGGAACCTTCTCCTGTCCTCGTCCAATAGGGACAGCTGCTGCAGCTGCTGGCCACACCCGTGCACCACGACCGCCGCCTGGCTCTGAGGAAACAAAGATGAGCTCGTACAGGTGGCTGCGGCGAGTTCACCTAAAATAAACGACTACTAGTCTGAACATCACTGTAGGAGGTCACCTCTGACAGGCGTGTCACACCCTAACCTTCACCTGAAAGACAGGTGGGATGGACTCACCGCGCAGAGGCCGTTCCCCTGGATCGTTCCCATACCGAGCGCTCCTCTGATCAATTATCAATACTGTGAAAACTCACTCACCTGGGCTCTGAGGTATTCGCTGTGTTCCCTGCTGTATTTCTCCTCCAGGCGCTTCTTCAGCTCGTCTTTACGGGGAAACGCCACCTCCTGAAGTTTCTGCATAGACAGAACAGGTCACAGCAAAGACACCAGGACCAGAACCAGGTGTGGTTCTGCAGCAGGAACACCTGAGGAACCGCAGCTGGAGCACCAAAAACAGCATAAATGTACGAGTGTGACTTTACAGAGGTCACTCTGGGTCCACCTGGACTCAGGAGGATTCATGATGTAGGGCTGGCGTGATGAGGGGGAGGGGCCAGATGGAGGCAGTCCTTCACAGCCACAACAACAAGACAAAGATTTGAAGTCTGGTTTAAGGACTGGACACGTTTCCAGCGACGTCCAGCGACCACTTATAAAAACGTCTTCCACCAGCCGAGCCAACTTTACACCGATGAACGAGTTTAACTACGTCAGCCACCATTGTGTCGCCTACTTAGAAACATCACATTTAAGAATAAACCAAGGAAACGCTGACACACGCGCTCAAAACAAAAACAGGAAGGAACAAATACGACGAGACGGGCGGAAATGGTCGCCCTCGCCCGCCATCTCACAGACCGATACCCAGAAATTCAACTTTTAAAGTTCAGAGAAATCCAGCTGTTATGTTTCTGCTCTTTAAGCTCCAGCTGTGGCAACTGCACGAGTTCCAGATGTTTCCTGATGTTTCTGCTGCACGATCAGTTTTCTAGAATCTTCCAGGGATGAAAACTTTCGTGTTTCTACCATGATAAAAACGGTCGTGACTTTTCTGACGCAGCCGTGAAAGCGTGAGCTCAGCATCAGGACAGATGTTTCTACACGACGGCGGCGAGCCTGCTCGCAGCGACTAACACGGCACTTTTAAGCCAGCTGATTAATGAACAAGTATCTGTCTCAGCTCCAACCCACCAGACACTCTCACCTGAACACTAACACCCCGCCCACCAGCTTCAGCCAACAGGATCTCAGTCGAAACATCCCCGAGCACAAATCGAGCAGGAGATCTGGAAACTTGTTCATGTGTTAAACATGTGGAGTGACATCTCCATCATCCTGCTAACAAACCACAGACTCGATGTATGAGCCAGATCTGTGTCAGCAGTGCACAGCGTTTAATCCTGGTTCAACTCTGAGCCTGACTTTTTAAAACTCCACCACATCCCAAGATTAAAAAAATAAACAGTGCATGGTTAGTCTGGCCTGAAGCCTCAGCTGAAGCCTCTTCATGGGCAGAATCGATGCACCAAAGGTTGTTAAGTACCAACAAGAAACAGGCCCACAGATCTGGAGATTTGCTAGCGTGGAAAACAACTCAGACAAGAGCGACAGACTGAAGGCTGCTCTGAGAAAGACGAGCATCATAGCGCTAACAGAAGCTAACTGCCACTGTGTTGTCCACAAACTGCTAACAACAAGCAGCCTGGAGAATATCTACCGACATCTGAGGACAAACCACCACATCTCAAATGATGAGTTACAACCATCGAGCCAGATTTTAAACCAGCATGGCAGCAGGAGCTAGCTGGATGTAGCTGGAGCTACCTGGAGCCATCAGAGGCCAAAGGAAGCTAACAGCTGCTAGCTGGAGCGACCTAAAACACTTACAGGAGGAGGTGAGGGGAAAGCTGCAGCACAGCGAGCAACAACCTGAGCAACAGGAAGCTGGGAGTGATAACACACAGGCTGATTGGGTGATTGTCTGCAGCTGGTGGGGAAACAAACAAAGACAGGAAGTAGAAGTGGCTCAAGAGCAGGCAGGTGAGCGTCTTCAAAATAAAACAGGAAGTTCATAACGATTGTTACCTTCATGATGAAGTGTTTCTCGGGGATGGCAGTGCACTGCTGGTAGTCTCTGTGAGCGGGCAGCTTCTCTACAAATAGACTGAAAGACAGCGGCCGTCACATCACATGCTGTGCGAAACACCAAGCAGCCCTGCCCCCAACGCCACTGAGCCTCACGTGATAAACTTGGTGTAGAGGACGTAGGCGTTCTCCAGGCTGCCCTCCTCCAGGTAAACCGCCGCCATGCGCTCCATCTCCACGCCCGAGCGGAAGTAGCGTCTGGGCGCGATGTCCTCGTTGATCTCCACGCAGCATCCCATCTTCCCCAGCGCTCGGACGCGTTCCGCCGCCGTCAGCGACACGTCTGTGTAGTCGGGCTCTGCTGCCAGCTTCTTCTGTGGAAGAAAGTGTTTGTCAGAGAAGAGCAAAGATGGCAGCAGCCTCTAAAAACATCAACATGAGCACCAATGATTTCAGTTTGGAACGGTCATCGATGCTCAGAACGACCCTTCAGAGACCCGTGTCCCTCAGAGACCCGGGTTTGAGGAGGCTTTCTCTACGGCTTGACCACTAAGTAAAATAAAATATCTCAGTGAAAGATTTTAAAAGTGTGTTCTGTTTAATAGCAGGTGACGAGCTTAAGGACACGAAACTCATTAAAGGAGCCGACATTAAAAACTCTGAATGGCGTCACAGCTGAGCTGATGTGTTTTTCAGGCAGGAAACTGAGATTTCCCGTCCCCGCTGGGAGCCTGAATGCAGCGTTTGTTGCTCAGCTCATTAAGATGACGGCGCCAGTCGGAGCGCCGAGAATAAGAAGACCTCTGTGCACCGAGCCGACACAGAAACAACCCCACTCTGTCTCACCTTTGATCTGATGTTTTATATAAAACTTTGTTCTTACTGATCAGGAAGCATTTTGTCTTTTACTTCTAATTTTATTCTAATCTGATTCTGATTTTATATGTAATTTTATTTTATTACAACTCTTTTTTTTCTTTCACTTTTTTAATCACACTCGTTTCATTTTATTTCATTTTTAGTTAAATAATTAAATGACAAAAATAAAGTAAGAGACGTGATTTTCAGCATCCAGGTAAAATGATGCAGTCGTTGTAGACCTCAGCGCGTGCTGGCAGTCGTGTCACTGTTGTGTTGTAAAGCTGTTATGATGCGTGTTTTTCTGTCCCCACATTGTGAGTAACAAGAACACGTGTGGGTCCCCACAGCATCAGTAAAACACACACACACACACACACACACACACACTCAGTACTTACCAATGTGTTTAAGCTGAAGCCTTGTTCCATTGTGTGTGTGTGTGTGTGTGTGTGTGTGTGTGTGTGTGTGTGTGTGTCTCAGCGTGTGCGTGTCACTGGTCGGCCCACGGCCGGCTCGTCCATCTGCCACCTCCCATGATGCTTCACTGCGGGGGAGACAGAAAAACAAGATGAGCAGCTTTGAAACGCCACATATGGGGGGAATGTTCCTTTAAAGCTGTTTTATTTCCCATCAGCCCCTCATCACCATCATCATCATCATCATGCCTGCCTGTCCTTCAGCTTGGTCCACAGTTACCGTGGCAACCAGCGACTAACCATGAGGTGACTCAGCCGCTCTTAAACCGATGAAGACAAGGCGAGCTCCCACTCCTCACAAGCTTCTGTGTCCAAACAAACAGCTCTGATCACGCCACTGTCACCGTGGCAACAGTTGCACCTGGCTGGAAGTGCTTCAAAAGAACAAACTCGCCCCGATTTTCATTTATAACCATTCACAGGTGAGACTCCAGCCCCACCAACTGTCCATCCTACCATTACGCTCAGCAGAAGCTCAAAGTCCTCCATATTGGTCTGACGGCAGTCCTGGATCAGTTCTGGAGGCTCACCTGCAGCAGGTGAACACCTGGAGGAGAGGAGGCCCTGATCCAGGGGATCCTCATGGGCAGGTATAGAGAGCCTGTCGCAGGTTACGAGGGACTCACCTCCACCTGGGCCAGTTAAACTCGTCTCTGTGTCTGAGGATCAAACTGAACTGCTCCTGACTCCGCTCACATCAGCTGATACACATCAGACCTGTCGGCGTCGTTTCCGTCAGCCAATCAGAACTCAGTGCTTGTAACGCAGGTGTGACGAGTTGAACCAGCTCGGCCTCATTCAGATCGTTCAGGTGCTGACGAGCCAGCGGCGACACATCGACACCTGCAGACGACCTGAGGTAACCTGACAGCAACGACGATGATGATGATGCCATGCAGGTGTTTAAAGGTGAACACCTGCATGGAGTCCCCTGAAACATGTGATTTAAGGTGGACATGTCTGTGAGCGCCTTAAATCTAGATGTAAACCTAAACACAGGTTTGCTTTCAGGCTGCTGTGATGTCACAGCTGGACACACCTCAATTAGCAGATCAATTAATTGATTTATTTTTCAAAATAAAAGCTTGTTTTAAAAAAGCTCAGTGACTGAAATTAAAAATTAAACTTTTATTTCTTTGTTTTGGGTTCATTGAGTCTCTATTTTCAAAATAAAAGTTGACAGTCTTTATCTGCTACGTCACAGACTTTCAAACTAAAGTTTGAAGGCTTCAACATGTCATTACAAGATTTATCGATAAACCAAAGGCTGATCAGCAGGTTCACTAATTAGTGATTGGTTTAAAAATGAGCTGCTGGGGAACCAATAGACAGCCCTGTTTTAACTTTAGCATGAAAACATCTGGAAACAGCTGCTTTCACCTGATGATGACGTCTACAGGTCCTGATCAGCTCGATAAAGAAAATGATTGATTTACCGGCTCGGTGTCGGCGTTCAGCCCGCAGTCCGGCTGCATCCCGCGATCACACATGGAGCCCGGCGGCGGAGGATGAACCGGATCCAGGGCGGTGCGGACCGGTCCAGCTGCGGGACAGATGTGAGAAACGGATGAAAGCTCCGGAGGATGCCGCCGCTCCACACCAACTACCCGCGGAGATGGTAGCCGCAGAGATCGTCTCTGAGATCGAGATGACTCACTCGCACTTTACGGTGTCACCGCGGCGGGTGTGACCTCTGTGCACATGCGCAGAAAGCCCCCACAGAGAGCAGGAGAACAGCGAGAGGTCTCACTCAGACAGAGACCCGGCAAACATAATCAAATGATGTCATCAATAATAATGACGCGAACAGATTGGTTGTGACAGACATCCATCACAGAACATCCGGGGCCTCAGCAACAGAAACCATCCGAAACACCTTCAGCACAGCAGGTGAGACTCTTTCAGAATAAAGGACACCGTTTCAAATGTTTCTGAGCAGAGCTGCTTTAAAGCTCGACATGTTGCCTTTATCACAGCGGGTCTCACCGGAAGTGGAGCGGTGCAGAGCGAGGGTCCGAGAGCACCTGTGATCAGGTGTGTGCGGATGTTTATCGCCCTCTTCTGGACTCTGATAATCACTGCTGATGTTTTCAAGTTTGATTTCATATGAAAACATTCAAACCGCTTGGTGATGCTCTGAGTTTACCTGCCTGTCTGTTCTTCCGGCTCCTCCTCCTGCTCCTTCGGCTCCTCCTCCTGCTCCTCCTCCTTTGTGCCTCGGGCTCTTTCTGATGTCTCAACATCAGCAGGTAAAGTACACAAAGTTCTCTTTGCAGCCTACAAAATAAAAGCACCGGGTCTGACAATGAAGCAAAAGTTCTTCTGTTGGGAAGAAAAGACCACATGAGATCACGTGCGCGCCCTCCGAGTGTCACGTGGAAACGGGAAGCCGTCCAGACTCAGCTACGTTTTCTGGTGTGTTTAGTAATAAACTGAATGAAGTGAAACAGCAAGAGACTCTTATTCTGAAAATGGATCCGGATGTGTTATTGCTGACGTGTCGGACCATGACGTGCTCAGGTGTGTTCGTGCCGTCATGGGGATGGTTTACTCGGAGGTAAGAGCGCGCTTTGTTTCCCTCTTTTCTCTGCTAAACAAACACGTTTAATCCTGGTTTTAACTCTTTACTCCGAAAGGCTCATGCGCGCTCTTCCGGTTCGGGCTGATTTCTCGTGCACACACACTTGAGTTTCAGGTAAAGCTTCACTTGAAACAAACAGACAGGTAGAAGTTTAATGACCTGGCGTCACTCCGACAACAAATATGAAGACAGACACGAAAATGACTGCAGTACTGCAAGGATATCACAGCAACACAAGTACTGCAACACACTGCGAGAAAATGACTGCAAATATTCAGAAAACTACCAAAAACAGGAAAATGAGAAGAAATCAAGATAGCAAATGTTACACAATCGTTTTATTGAAATAATAATAACAATAATAATAATGAGAAACTGGTGGGATCTAATTTTTTACATGTTGAGAATCAGCCAATCAGAAGAAAGCGGTCTTAAAAGGGGAGGAGCTTGAGTGAGTGAGATAGGAGCGGAAAACTGGACGGACCGGGCTGTTCCTGATCAGCTGATAAGGAGCTTAACTCATGTAATTCCTCCTCAGCCGGCCTGCCAGGCAGCGTACGAGGGCGACGTCCGTAAGTTGTACTTCCTCCTGAAAAATGACCCCGCCCACCTGAATGTTCAGGAGGTGCACACCGGGGACACACCCCTCATTGCTGCCTGCCGCCACGGTCACCTGAATGCGGTCACATACCTGCTGGACAACAAGGCCAACAGCCAGCTGACCAATAAGGTGCCTTTCCCTGATGATGTCATCATGTTGGTTAGCGAGCTGTGTTACTGATCTGTGTGTGTCACACATCAGAAACAGAGGACGTGTCTCCACTACGCCTCCAAGAGGACGTTCTCACTGCTGGATTATCTGATGATCACCATCCTGATGCCCATCCTGCTGCTCGGATACTTCATCATGGTACGGCCAATCAGCAGTCTCTCTCAGTGTGACATCATACAGGTAAAGCACAGTCTGATCTGCTCACCGGTGTTTCTGTGTTGCAGCTGCAGAAACAGAGGAAGAACGTGGCTCTGATGGAGGCCGTGCTGAGCACTGACGTCAGCGTCGACGCTGTCGACTACGTGCGTGAACAGGAGCTTAACGCGGTTTAATTTGAAAATCTCAGGCCACTTCCTGACAGTAAAAAGGTGTTTTGTGTGCAGAAGGGGAACACGGCTCTTCATTACGTCTGTGAGAGAAAAAGTCATCGCCTGGTTCCTCTGCTGCTGCAACGAAACGCCAAACCCAACATCAAGAATAACGTGCGTACAGACGCGCAGCACGCCGTGACAAGACGCTTTCCGTGACCCGATAACACGTGTGTCTGCTTTTACAGAACGGAGAAACCCCGCTGGACATTGCCACCAGACTCAAGTTCCAAAAGATCATCAACATGCTGAGGAAGACGGAATGAAGTTTTCATTCATGCGGACAGCAGGGGGCGCCAACACCCGATTCCTCCGCCTTCTATGCTGACGATGCTAGCATCTCAGAGAGACCTCCTAGCATGCAGCGTTTTCTTTGCTAACCACTCACCTGTCGGGCTACAAGCTAGTTTCCACTTCCAGGTTTTGTACCGAGCTAGGCTAACAGTCATTTTTCTTGTTTTGTAAGACATAAAATTAACTGAATGTTGCAATTTATCAACTAAAAAGAAAAAACAAACTTTAGAAATTCTCGCGCCATCTTTACGTTACATTTTGCTAATAGCTTTGCCTCATTTTTTAATCTTTGTGCTAAGCTAGGCAACAGTATTTGAGAGCTCGCCGTTTATCTGTAGTTCTTATACTGTCAGCAGAGGTGTGCTTTGGGACTGTTACACGAACAGGTATAATAATAAAAGTGTCAACATGAAATGAAGCGGGTGATGAAACATTTCAAAGTAACATTTTTATTTCTGAATAAACTTGTAAACTACATTGAAACTCTCCAGCTGTTTGTTTTACTTTACCTTTCAGATTTCCATGGTAAAGGTCACGACTACTAAAACTTTCAAATTAAGAGCTGTCAGACAAAAAAGGAGGAATGAAAACAAGCTGTGGTCGTAAAATGGTTTTATTTAGGAAACACCATCATAATGAGTAAAAATGGTTACACAGCAAGTTAAAAAACGCACACAGGTGACTGAAACTGCAGATTCACTTCTTATTCTCACATCCACATTTTCACAGTTTGTCCTCAGGACGAGTGTCTCCATGCTAAAAACAGGAAGTAGCAAAAAGAAGCTGCACTGACCAACACACAGCTCTGGTCCTACACATTCAACCCGACGTGCTGCTTCTGAGCAGAGCACCCCGGGGCTGGCCGTGCGACCTGTTCACACGCTGAATGTTAGATTGTGACACAAATAGTTACCTGAAGCGTGACAACGCTGCTCTCTCATTGGTTCCCGGCAGAAGTGAGTCAAACTGCAGGAGAACGCGGTCCATGAAAACGCTTCAGAGTGACTGTTCATTTAAACATGCAGCAGCGTGCTTCGATCGCCTTTAAAGCTGCAGGTGATATGACAGGTCCAGGCAGGGAGGGCGGGACAGAAACATCCTGCTGCAGGAAGAAGTGTCAAAACTCAGTCTCCATAAAACCATAAACCACGCTGCAGCAGGCGGCGTCCGCTGCTCTCGCCCTCTATCAGTACTCCTGCAGCAGCTTCAGCACAGCAGGAAACATCTGCTCCGGAGCATCCAGCCCCCAGATGAAATCCAGATGTTCCCAGTGCTCAATGTGCTGATGGTACACCAGGTTAGGGACCTGCAGACACACAGCTGTTAACCGGGCTGGCCCCTCCACCTGTTTCATTAATGATCAGATTCGAGGACACGCCCCCGCCGTACTCCATCATCGCCTAATGTGAATAAATCTCGTAGGTAATGCTCACCTGAGTGAGGAGGACTGCCACATCTTTTGGGTCCGCCAGCGTATCCTGTCCCCCTGAAAACAGAGCGGTGGGAACCTTCATGTCCTGGACACGGTACTCGGGGGGAGTGGACTGCAGAGGGGACACAAGGAGGACACGGAGACCGTAAGCGAGGGACCAGGTGACATTTCAGAGTCTGTAGGAGTCCCTGCTGTGCTGTGGACTCACCTGGTTGTAGTGTTTCATGTTTCCTGCTGCTCCGAAGTCAAACGCCACCAGTCTTCCTGTGTGGACGGCCTGAATACAGGAAACTTTATTAACACCTGCCCCATGTACAGGCACACCAGAGCAGAATGAAAGCTACAAAAATTAGTACCAATAATCCATCCATTCGCTTCCACTTATCCTTTTCAGGGTCGCTGGAGCCTATCCCAGCTGTCATAGGGCGAGAGGCGGGGTCCACCCTGGACAGGTCGCCAGTCTGTCGCAGGGCCAACACACAATCGCTCTCACATTCACTCCTATGGGCAATTTGGATTCATCAGTTAACCTATCCCCACTAACTGCGTGTCTTTGGACTGTGGGAGGAAGCCAGAGTACACGGGGAGAACACGCAAACACGGGGAGAACACGCAAACTCCACACAGAAAGACCCCGGCCTGAAGGTGGAATTGAACTCAGGACGTTCTTGCTGTGCGGCAACAGTGTTAACCACTGTGCTGCAGAAGTACCAATAATAGTGTACTAAATATAAAACAGGGTCATGTGACCCAGGTTCAGCCAATCAATATTAAAAGCAATGAATAATAATCCGTGTGAGCATTTCTCAAAGAACAAAATGAAATATTCAAATGAGCTCTCGTTTACTGAACCAAAAACATTAAACACAAACCAAGAGGTGGCATGTGGACACACACTGTGGACACACACTGTGGACACACACTGTGGACACACACTGTGGGCTGTATTTGCAGAGCAACATCAAGGTCCCCACATGTACTCACAGGCAGGTATGAGTGTGTGTGTTACCTGGGACCAGTGGATCATGTTCTGGACTGAGGTCCCAGCCGGGCAGTGAGTGGTGTAGACCGGAGTCCGAGTCTGAAACACAGCCATGTGGCCTTCATCACAAACAGCTCTGACTCTAATTATCTTCAGAAAACTTCAGATGTTTCTGATTAACGTCCAGGTGTGCCCGTTCGGTCACCACCTGCTTCCCAGCGAGACACAAACCATGTTGAGGTTTTTCTCATCGAAGCCGCAGAGGACGAAGAAGATGTTCCCGCACAGTTCGCTGAGAAGATGCTTCGCACACACGTGTTCGGCCAACCATTTAATCATCGCGCTCTGGGGCAGGAAGTCCCGCCTCCCAAACAGGTCCTGTGGAGCCAACAAGAAACAACAAGACAAAGCTTATTGACTCTGTAAATGTGACGGCGATCAGACAAACGACGAGAACACGACTAGCTGGTGGTCACGTGACTGGTTCGTACCCAGATGACAGCGTCGGGCAGGAAGGACAGTTTGGCCATGGGGCTGCCCGTGAAGGCGACAGTGGCCACAGGAGCCAATCCGAAGAACAGCCTGATCTTGCTGGCGAGCTTTGGCAGCGTGGAGAACGCCATGAATGCTGGAAACGAAGAGAAGATTAATTCCATGTACGGAAGCCTGTTGGGGACAGAAATCAGGACCTCCGCAGTTCAAAGTAAAAGCACCTATGGTGGTTCCCTGAGAGTGTCCAATGTAGAAGATCTGCTCCTGGCCAGTCACCTTCAGGATGTGGTCGACCACAGCTGGAAGATCCTTCAGAGCCAGCTCATCGTGGCTGCACAGACAAACACCAGAGCTCTGTCATGTTAATGCTCGCTGACACCTGCGCAGGTGAAAGGACAGCGGGGCGGGTACCTGAACCTCCAGAACTCGTCCTCGTACGGGCTCAGCGTGCGGTGTTTCCTGGACCACGTGTTTCCGCGGCTGTTTCCTATCCACACGTCGTAGCCCGCGTCCGCCAGCACGTAGCCCAGGCTGGAGGTCGGTGGGTTGGTGATCCAGTTACTGCCTGCAGCCAGGAGACCGTGCTGGAGGAAGACCGCCGGCCTCACACCTGCAGGACACCACAAACCGTCAAATCAAACCTGCCAGGAACAGACGCCAGGTTTCTACAGAGCCACATCTGGATTCAGACCCAGCGTGACGTTAAAGGGAGAAGAGGAAGGTCAAGTGAATGTAGGCGAAAGATCACGTGAATCACTTCAGGACAAAGTTCATCAGGACTGCTGTAAAAAGGAAGTGAAGCTCGATGACATGGCAAAACTTCCTGTTTGCACCGTAACCAAATGTGCTCACAGAGAAGGAAGAGCCTCCGCCTGACCTTTGGAGGGTTTCAGTCCCCGCGGGATCCTGTTCACGCCCAGGATGTACCCGTCCTCCGTCAGCACCTGGTGCTCCTCTGCTGGGTAACCCCACCTCCGGATGATCTCTGTCTGAACACACACACACACACGCACACGTTAATGTGGACGTTTCAAACAGTGAGGTCAGTGTGTAAAACTACAGAGCAGAGACAAGAAAAATCGAAATAAACACGACATATCACATGACCTGACGCTGTGCCTGCAAGACCATGATGTGGGAATCAAAGACCCGCAACTGGGACCTGGGTCCAAGTGCGGTCTCTGAAAAACTTCTCCTCCCTGTGTGGGGAGGCGGGGCTTAGTAACGTGAGCCGAGATGTTCACTGGATATCAGCCGTCTCCTTGGATACCAGCCGTCGCCTGTCTCTCAGATCACTGGCGCTCGCCTCGTTTCTCAGGTTATTTGACCGTTAACACACTGGAAGTTCTACACAACGCCCACTGTTTTAAAAAGGCCCAAAACATCATAAAAGACACCTCACATCCTGGCCACTCCCTGTTCGAACTGTTGCCCTCAGGCAGACGGTACAGGGCAATCAGAGCAAGGACTAATAGACTCAAACACAGCTGTTATCCAACTGCAATAACACATCTGAATACTACAAAAAAATGTCCATCACGCCACTCTTGTGTTAAACTATGCACGGTCTGAAGCATGTGTGTGGGAATGTATGTGAATGTTTTACTGTTATATCTTATTAGTATTTTAAGTATTCTATCTATTTTATTTATTGAATTTTATTGTTTTATTTATATTTTGATATTGCTAGGGATGATGCAATGATCGGGGACCATTCTTAATTTCGTTGTTCTCATGACAATGACAATAAAGTTTCTGATTCTGATTCTGACAAGTGCACCGCAGGACGCTGCTTCTTTTAAACGATGTGATGACGCTGCAGTGTATCCGCTGAATGTGAAATTAAAGTCAGAAACAGCTGAGAGCCCTGTGAAATTTCAAAATAAAAGACCCTGTGCAATCTCAATGCCCGTGACCGGCAAAGTTTACTTTGTCTAAAATGCAAGAGCTGCAGTCATGTGACTGACCAATCAATGCACAGTCGCAGTGATTATCAGTGATTGGTTGGTTACGTTCCACTTACTGCAGACCAGCGTGGCGGTTTGCAGGTGCAAAGTTACAGGTTACCTGATGAAGGCGTGTTTCTGTTGCAGCACAGAGACCAGCTCATTCACCTTTAACCAATCAAAGGTCAGGGAGTTTTCGTCAGGTCCTCCACGCTGCTCTCAGCTCCATCAGCTGCATCTCTCTGATTCT
Organism: Rhamphochromis longiceps; assembly: GCF_057381845.1. NCBI lineage: Eukaryota > Metazoa > Chordata > Actinopteri > Cichliformes > Cichlidae > Rhamphochromis > Rhamphochromis longiceps. Next base: position 34,979,236 of record NC_140564.1, read on the forward strand.
TTCCAGAGTTACAGGTGTGTCTGACAGCTCAGGTGAAGGCAGGCTTCAGTACAAACAGCTCACCTGTATGACAACGTGATGACGCCAGGTCCCGAGTGTCCAAGCTACACAGAAATGCTGCGAGCGTTTATCAAAGTCAGCATTACAAACTGACTCTGACATGAATCTGAGACGGCGCTCACACCGACTCATTTCTGTCAGGACATCACGAGGAGATTTTCATATCCATATCGCTATGGTAACCTAGGGTCACGGGTCAACAGTTACAGCTGATGTCTTCCTACAGCCTGATGAGTCAGACGGTCAGAGTTCAGCGACTGCAGTGAACAAACAGTCTGAGCTCATCGTTCAGAGTCCATCAACTGAGGCCACTGTGCGAAGAGTCAGGGCTCTTATTGTGAAAGGACAGAGAGATGACAGTGACATCCTGGAAACACCCGCAGACCCTTTCCTCACTTCCTGCCATGAAGCTCCCGTTCCTGTTGTTGGCGTTCATATTAAACATGGTTTGTAACGACAAGGTCAGAGTGAGGTCAGAGTGCACGCTGCTCTAACAATTACACTGTTTCAATGAAGTTTCTGAGACAAACAGCAGCGAGCAGGAGCAGAGAACCCGAACACATCGCAGCATGGCGACTGAAATGCTTCCGCCCAGCACGGACGTCACAGACAGGAAGTAAAGTTTTAACATGGGAGTCTATGAGACTGACTACTGGAGCCTCGGTGCACGCTGGAGGAACTGCAGGTTTAGAGCTTCCTGTGTCAGAGGTTCACTCAAAAGACATGTCCAAATTTATAGGCGGCATCCTCCTGAGGACCCGGCCTTCGCGGTCTACGTGGGCCGGGTCCTCAGAAGGTCGGGTAGGCCGGAAGTGAGCAGCTGTGAAATAGGACGGTCTAGCCTTCTGCTTAGCGTCACCGCTGTCTCGGTGGAGTTTAATAAACTCGGCCGTCTGCTCCTTGCTATCTAAAATATAACAGGACACTGGCGTAAATCTTCGACCGTCTCACCTTCTGTTTAAATAGTTTTCTGTTTGATGTTTATTCAGCTGTGTCAAAACTGTGACTTTATTCTCAGCCAAACCGATTTACACAGCGCGTCGCTGTGACGTAATCAGCCTACAGACGCGGCCTCAGGAGGATGCAGCCCATGAATTTGGACACGACCAAATGTTCCAAAGGTGATGGAAACTCACAATGTTCATGTCCACTTCAGGGTCCAGCTCCTGCTGCAGGTCATCGGAGCGCCACGCTCTGCTGACGGCTGGCCCGCTGTGGACGAGAGCAGAGAGAAACAACACACACACCAACACACACAGCATGGTCTGACACACACACACACACACACACACACACACACACACACACAGTGTCAGGATGGTGCGTTCGTGGGTCACTGAAAAGAAAGAATTTTTCCTTCTTCTTTGGTTCAAATAAAACTGAGTCCTGTTTGATTTGAAAAGGAAGAAGAAGAAGACTCTGCTGTGAGGATCACGTGGTCAGATTCAGTCTGATGACTGTGTGCTGATCTGTGATAATCAATAATCACAGAAGCATGTGATCAGAGAGTCTGAGCTGCTGCCTGCATAAACGGCATTTTCTGACTGGACCGCTGGCTCAGAATGACGTCATACGACTGCTTCTTATACAGCGCTTTTCTACTAGGTCGTTACGCAGGTGCAGAATGGAGCAGCTGCAGCCAAAATCATGACGTAATGTTAGCGATCAGTTTGGCATTTACAGCAGTTTAAACACCGGAACTCACTTTCTGGTCCCCATAAACCTCTCGGTCCTGACGGTTGTTCTAATAATCAGGTAACGACGCTAAGAAGCGGTTACACTCACCTGTCCTCGCGCCGATCTCTCTCTGAGGCGTCCGATCATCAGCGGACTGCGCCTTCTTCTGCTTTTCCCTTTTATCTGCCCCCGTGACGTCATGAGAGAGGCTCTCTGTGATTTGCTGGCCAGAAACAGGACTCAGGTGTTAACCGTTTGGGCTCCGACGATCAGACCGGAAATAGTAACCTGTGTTGTTTGAAGCTGGGCTGTTTAAAATTCCATATATTAATTCATTTATATTTTACTCTACATTTTAAATCACAATAATGATAATGTTGTTTTCAGTCATATTAAAATACATTTTTCTTCAGCGTTAAAGAGTTTTAATATGTGGTAACTATGTATTACATGTATTATTTTAATTAAACCATGAACAGTGTTATGGACTGTAAGGATTTTATTTCATGTGAACCTTTAATACACCGTTTGTCGTATTTTATGTCACGTAGATGCAGAAACGCTTTAAACGTTTTCTGTGATTATTTTGAAATTCTATCCGGATGTGCAGCAGTTGTTTCCGTTTGACCCCGGGAAAGTTTTTGTTCGTCCTTCTGTGTGTCGGTTTCGTAACTCGTTCGGACCCGGTCTCTGCAGGTTTAGCCTGGCTCGGTTCCCGCGCTAACATGTCCCGGGTTCTGATCGTGGGTGCGGGCCTGACGGGCAGCTTGTGCGCATGTCTGCTGAGGAGAGAGCTGCAGAGCACGGTTCGGATTGTGGTGTGGGACAAAGCGAGGGGCGCAGGTGAGACAGACAGAAGTCCGTTCATAAAACTGCACAGTTTCCGTTTCCGGTGCCGTGATGGGAACACGGACACGCCGCAGAACACTAGTGACGCGTTTGTGTACCAGAGGAGCCTCCTCTGTAACTCGGCTCGGCTGTGATCACCTGCTGAGGGCGAATGACGTCAGTGTATATAGCAGAATCAGAAAGGTTTTATTGCCAAATGTTGAGCAGGTTTACAACATTAGGAAATTGCTGCGGTACTTAGTGCAAACATACCGTCATATAACGCTTAAATAGACATAAAAATAAGAATTAAAAGTGCTAAGTAGATAAATATATACATGAGTGCAGGTGGTGATCAGTGCAAACATGTGAACACAGCGTAGGGTCATGTGTTAGTGGTGGGAACAGTCATATGGTTATGTTCATGAGTCCAACAGCAGAGGGGAAGAAACTGTTCTTATGGCGAGAGGTTCTGGTGAACAGGTAGCTGTCATTCCCACAGACACCCTCACCTGTAACAGAGACAGGAGCTTCCACCAGCATCTGTTTACACTCACCTGACATTTCATTAGGTACACTGGTGCCAGGTCAGACCCCCTGTGATTCTTCCTGTACATCATCTTCATCATCCTGAGGCTCAGTTTGAACAGATGATGAAATTCCAGCTGCCAGATTAAAAAGAGGGCTGTCCCCCATAATCAGGTTTTGTGTAATTTGATTGTGTTGAACATCATAAACCCACCTGCGACTGACTTTGGTTTGGAGACGTTTCCTGATGCTCAGCTTCAGTCGTGAACTGTCTGCCATCATATTCGCCTACAGACGGGATTCATGTCACGGGGTATCCCTGAATAATAAACACACTGGCTGATGACCCCGCTTTACTTTAAAAAACACTAAATTCCAACTGCTTTACAAACCGTAAACACTTTCTCAGAGCTCCAGAGTCACAGGTGAGTAAAGCTGTCTGCAGCCACTATAGAACACAGGTGTGACGGGATAATGTTCAGAATGGATCAGCCTATGAATTCATTTCCTTTTCTTTCTCCTTCTGTTTTGCGTATTTTTGTTCTTTATATATTCATCTTTAATATTGCAGATAGTTACACCTACACTTTTTTATGTTCAATAAAAGCTTTGTCTGCGTGCACTGAGCTGCTACCACGTGATTGGCTGATTAGTCATTTGTGTTAACGAGCAGTTAATAAAGTGGTTGGTTGGTTTGAGAGAGTAAAATGTGTGGAACAGTGGGAGTCTGTGTGCAGGCGGCAGGATGTCCACCAGCCACGCTCCCGACGCCTCGTCTCAATCGGCTGATCTGGGAGCGCAGTACATCTCAGCCACGCCCGCCTACGCTCGCACCCACCACAGGTAACGCACACCTGTTGCCTTAAAGGGCCAGTACGCCTCTGTAGCTGGGGCTTCAGGCAGGCTGACCGTGCGTGTGCGTGTGCAGGTTTTACTCGGAGCTCCTCTCTGTGGGCCTCCTGCAGCCCCTCGACTGTCCCATCGAAGGTCTGAAGGACCACGAGGGCACCGAGAACTACGTGACGCCACTGGGCACGAGCAGCATCGTCAAGCACTTCCTGTCACAGTCAGGTAAACGTCCACCTGTTGGTCAACTGTCCAATCAGATTCACCTGAAACGCACAGGCTGACTCTGATTCAGTTGGAATTAAACTTTATTGAGTCTTCGTCTGTGTGTCAGGAGCCGATTTGTTCCTTGAGCATCACGTGACCGGCCTGTATCGCCGTGGTGCATCGTGGGAGGTCGAGAGGAAGGCAGGAGCCAGTGAGACGTTTGACGCCGTCGTCCTGACGATGCCGGTCCCTCAGATCCTGCAGCTGCAGGGAGACCTGGGACAATGTAAGACGGCCAGAACACACAAGGAAACACACACACTCGGTGTATGTTTTATGAGGTAAAAAAATGACGTCTTGTGAAACACGGGTCTCAGACTTCATCGACACTGACACGAATGTGAGATCTGAGGTGTGGCGTCTCAGTCAGTAACACCATTCCGCCACACGGGGGCAGCAACAGCTGCAGGGAGAAGATCCAGCTGTTAGACACGACCCATGTTCATCGCTGTGATCAATAACTCTGAGGTTCTGATCACAAAGGTCGACCTGGGCAGACGGGACGATCCTTCCAGTCCAGCCGCTGACCTCAGAGCAGCGCAAACACTGGACTCTTATTTTGAAGAGGTGCTGACTGCTTCCTGCTCCCACAGTTTACACACACACACATACACGATCAGCACACTCTGATGTTAAGTAATTTTCCAGAGCTCTGATTGGCTGATAGATTCTTCACAACACTACACCGCTGTGTGTGGGTGTGTGTGTGTGTGGTCCTTGGTAGTGACTACTGTCCTCACAAAGACAGAAATACAAGCATGTGTGTGCGCGCACTTGCTGCAGAACAGCAGCAGCTCCACATGTGGCTTTCTAGATGGTGATGTCACCTTCAGCTTCTCTGATTGGCTGAGAGCAGACAGCGCCCATTTCCTCTGCGCTGACACACACATACATCTAATAATAACCTGTGTGTGTGTGTGTGTGTGTGTGTGTGTGTGTGTGTGTGTGTGTGTGAGTGAGAGAGAGAGGCAGGCGCCTGTTTCTGTCTCTGAGCTCTAAGCCAAGAATGAAACAGCAGCAGACTTTTCATGTTTGTCTGGAGTGACGCACACACACACGCACACACACACACACACACACACGCACGCACGCACGCACACACACACACACACACACAGGTGAGTTCTTCTGTGGTGATTCGGGGGTGGGGCTTCCTGCTGATTGGCCCATGTCTCCTTGTCTGTCAGTGCTGTCTGTCCAGCAGAGGCAGCAGCTGGAGGGCGTTGTCTACTCGTCCCGCTTCGCCCTCGCACTCTTCTTCTCCCCCGACGCCGTCGTGAAAGTTCCCTGGGGCGCGAAGTACGTCACGAACAGCAGCTGCATCCGCTACGTCGCTGTGGACTCCAAGAAGCGCGGCGCAGGTGTGTCCGTCGTCTGTCTGCTCCCCTGTATGTTCCTCTCACCTGTATCTCGCTCACTGCTTTTGTCCACCTGCTCAGACGCTCTGGGCCGCGGCCCCTCCCTCGTCGTACATACCGGCGTCCCGTTTGGCCTGGAACACCTGGAGCGAGACAAGGAGGATGTCCAGCCAGTCATCTTGCGGGAGCTGCACAGGCTGCTTCCTGGCCTGCCTCAACCAATCAGCATCAAGTGTCAGAAGTGGCGGTACTCACAGGTGAGTCATCTGTTTGTTGTAACCTGAACTCCTCCCCCAATGCGGCGATTGACTCATGGCCCCTCCCCCTCTCTCTTGCAGGTCCAGACCTCAGTGCCTGACTGTCCGGGTCACATGACCATCCTGGACGAGCCGCTGCTTGTCTGCGGCGGCGACGCATTCACCCACTCCAACTTTGATGGCTGCGTGGAGTCCGCACTGAGCATGCTCAGAGTGCTGAAGGCCAAATTTGCCTGATCAATCATTAAACTGATCAATCACAATGTTTCTTTTGTCGATCAATGAACTGCAGATGTGAGCTTGTGCTGCGTTCACTAACGTTAGTAAAAAGTTTGTTAAAACCATTTTCAGCTTCAAATTCTTTTTTCTTACATTACACTCGTTAATCACTGACCTCCACTGGGAAATAACAGGTGCCCCCGGATGGAGCCTTGGAGAACTCCCAGTTACCCCTGTCCTGTAACTGGGATTGGACCAGTTTATCAGTGGCAGGTGTTTAAAAGCAGCACTGAGATACGCTCATGGAAACGCTGTTGATATTTAGTCTCCTGTTGGGTCAGAACGAGTCGAGGAGGGCGGGTGTGTTTGGGCCCACCTCCGGTTTGTGCAGGTCTTTGAACGCCTCAGACCTTCTGTGGGTTTTGGCCGTGTGGTGTGGAGGTGACTGACAGCTGAAGCTGTTTTATGAGCTGAGCTGTTTGGGTCAAAACAAAGCGAGTGTGGGTGGAGCTGAGCGTGGGTGGAAGCTTGCACCCTCCGTGGAATGAGGGTTGAAGTGTCTGATGTGAAATCTGCCACACCTTAAGGCGTCAGGTGACCGGCCGGTTGTCTGAGGTGGAGGCGTGGTGGGTGCAGTCCAGCTGGTGGAGCTGCTGCCTGAGCGTCTCCGCTGCTCTGCGCCTCCTTTGATCTTTTTATAGCAGCAGATGAGACAGAATCAGTGATGGCTCGCTGCCCACGAGGCACACTGAGCGCGTGTGACCTCATTTCTCCTCCCCGCTCCCTGCTGCACTGCACGGTGGGGCAAGCGAGCCATTATCATTTCTGCCAAGTCACCGGTCGATCGTGCACGTGCGCGCACACGCAGGATTGAGCTGAGGCGCTCCTGTGTGCGCGAGTCTGTGCAGCAGCGGAGCATAAACGAGTTTGTCAGAGAAGAAGACGATGATGGTTGTTCACGGCTGGCACAGCGCGTCGTCTACTAAGGTGGGAGTTGGTGGTTCGATTCCCGTCTGCAGTGTCCTCCATCCATCAGTGTGAACCGTGGGCGTTTCTATGAATGAGGCGTGTTGAAACACTGTATCAGAATCAGCCCATTAATTATTTACTGGACAAAAAGTGAATTCTTATTTTTAACTCTGAGCCGAGTCAGAGTTAATCAGAACATCCAGCTGAATGTCTGTAAGTAATCACATTACATTGTCAAACTCAGGAACAATAAAGAGCACTACCACAGCTGTGGGTGTGGCAGCTGTGGCTGGTGACGAGTTAAACAGTGCGGTCAGTCACGTCTGCCTCAGCCTCCTGAAACACCCAACGCAGCTTTAGAACTGATCGATCGTGGCTCAAGAGTTGGCAGTTCGAGCCCCGGCTCCGACAGTCTCGGTCGTTGTGTCCTTGGGCAAGACACTTCACCTGTTACCTACCGGTGGTGGTCAGAGGGCCCGGCAGCCTCGCCTCTGTCAGGTCGCCCCAGGGCGGCCGTGGCTACAACGTAGCTGCCATCACCAGTGTGTGAATGTGTGGGTGTAGTATAAAGTGCTTTGGGACTAAGTAAAGCGCTATACAAATACAGGCCATTTAAAACATGAGTTCACCAAGAGTTTATTCAACAAAATGCCCCAAAGCCATTTTCTTCCCTTAAAGCAGCGCACTGAGCACTTGATAACAGAGCAAATGGACCTTAAGAGAAATTCTTTTTCGTACTGACAGACACCTGAAGCATTATGGGAGTCGTAGTTCTAAAACCAAGCAAACAAAAATCAAACAATGAGCAGCTGTTTATAAATAGTTTATTCACCTTTACAGTGTTTTTATTTCTTTATAAAACAAAGAGAGGAGGAATAAAAGAGGGGGGGGTCAGATTAACATGTTGCCATGGTGATATAGTTTGTAGTCAGGTGGCATTTTTTGTTTGTTGATTGGAAACTAAAATGAACACCTGTGTGCAGCTGACGTGTGACACGAGGCTCGGAGTCGGGTACAAAACCACATCTGATCGAGACCACAAACCCCGCCCCAAAAAGGGGCCGTCCTTAAACAGCAAAGCAGAAGGAAAGTTATTGTTAGCATTGTGCTAGCGACCTCGTTTAAGCTAACGTTAATGGCTGTTTTTGTCGCCGTGAAAACAAGCTGAGCAGCTGCGTAGCGTCCCGCGTTCCTTTTAGTTTTCACTGGTCAAATGCGCCAAGACACGTCGTCAGCTTTAACGGATTTAAGGTGCTCGTGTTTATTTTGTTACCGAGTTACTCAACAGCAGGAGGTGGGGCTTAGTGATGACACCACACATCTGTGAAATATAGATTTAAAGGCAAAGAGGGAGCTGCCCGTTAATGACAGCAAATAATTCTGGATGTGTTGAAACAGCCATCAAGTGTTAACAGGAGGCCAGGAAGACATGGGCCCACATTTATTTATTTATTAAACCTCAGTTAAAACGTATTTCACCACACCCGGTGGACTGACCAGTCAAAGCTTGGTCCACTAAAGCCTGGCCTGAAATCACGCTCGCCGTCTTCTGGAAGCCTGCTGAGGGGCAGCACCCGGGGCTCTAGTTTCTGTAGTTGGCCTGCAGGTTAACGTTTGAAGCTTTGGCCATGTTTAGACTGAACAGGAGCGAGAGGAGATACACTCTACGCCAATGATGTGTTGTTTTATGTTCAGGACTCAGATCTGGGGAACAGCTGACATCAGCTCATCAGGAAAGCAGAGTAATAAGACAAAAGCAGAACAGATGGCTAAACAGCCTGATCTGGACGAGTTTCTGTTGTTCTTTCTCTGACTGGACCAACAGACATGGTTTGGGTACACAACTCAGAGGAAACGTCTGAAACTACTGAAGGTGTGGTCATATGACATCCATCCGATTTACTTGAATGAAAGGAGGCTGAAACACTGACGCTGGTTTGTGAAATGCAGAATCCGTTATTCTAACGAGGTTCTCCGTGAGGATAACACGAGCAGACTATGCCACATGTCTTGATGGGTCCCAGTTCCCTTGTGGGATCAATAGAGCATCTATCTACAGACTGTTGCACAGAGAAACGGTGACACCTTAACCTTACGGCGAAAAACAAACAGAGTGTGAACACAGACTGTAATTACAAACGGACCCAAACTCAACAATTAGGAACACAAAGGCGTCCGAGCTTCATCGTGGCAGGTTTGGTGAAGAGACGCAAACAGCAGAGCTGAAGCACTGTGTGGTCGGGGACAGAAACAGGACGTCTGAGGAAGCAGGAAGTACCGGAGCTTGTCACAATGACCGCTTTTCCACTGGTGCCAGACCCAGCACACAGATCTGAGAATCGTTAGCAGATGTTGGGCTAATGTCTGCGCGAAAAGCACCCCACCCAGAGTCTGCCAATCACTGGATGAATTTCTTGCGGTAGGCCCTCCCGTAGCGTTTGACGGCACGGGTCCTAACTTCAGGAGCAGCAGGCTCTCTGGTGGGGCCGCTGTTTCAGCACCACAGCAGTGGGAAAGAGGCAGGCGCGGTGCATTAAAAGGCAAAATTCGAGGTTCCTTCACACAGAGTTGCCGCAGAATCCCTGATGATGTCAGAATCGGGGAGGAGTTTGACCCCAGCTCTGTTAACAGGTGACCACTTTCTATGAAACTCCAGGTGAGGAGAAGAGCTGAACGGAGGTTTGTATACAACCAACAATGAAAAGACACTGAGCACCTTGAACAGTCAGAGACGTGGACAGCACCTGCCTGGCCTCAAACACCTGAACCTGCTCAGCAGTGGAGAATATTACCAACATGAAATACTACAGCACTCAGTCTTCCACGTTCGGACCCATCTCTGGATCTCTGCAAGCTTCCCTTTGGGTAAAGCGGTGAGGTCTGCTGGAAAATCATTTGGAGAACCACAAAGAGTCAAAACGCAGCTTCTACCCATCGTTCTGGACTCGACCACGACCTGCCCCAAACCTCATCGAGTGACTGCGCTTCAGTAAAACTGTGGGTGTTAAGAACAAATCCACCTGAATGGAGTCAAACCTTGGACTCTGGTACAGGTCTACACTACACCCTGGTCACTGCTGAACGGGTCAGTGACAGGACGTGAGGCCAGGTCTGATAGCACCTAACAGGACTCGAGACAGGAAATGCTGCTGTAAAAATCCCAGTGGCTGTATGGCCACGCTGACGACACAGCTGCTGGGCATTAGAGATCAGGAGTGGACGAATACGCACGCTGCTGGTAGAGAGCACCACAGATGGACGACCAGTCCTGGGCTCGCTCAACAAGCTGCATGCACTGGCTGTCAGTAGCACCAGGCCACGGCGTTAGACGTGCTCACACAGGATGCCGTTTGTTTGGCTAAATGTCAATCTAACCTAAAAACCCTTGGCACTGATGAGGAGGCATTAGATCGGTCATAAGAGAGAGCACAAAGGAACAGTTGGCAGTTGCTTCAGCATCATCATCACCATCACCAAGAGCTCTGCAAACATGTTCAACCTTGGATGGCAAGAACGGGCGAGCTCCCAAAGATCTGAGGGTCAAACACACCTTCAGATCTTCTCCTTTTGGGGTCAAGCTCAAGGTTCAGCATCTTATTTATCCTGATTGCAACTGAACATGAGTGAAATCATCATTACTGATGCCTCTGCCTTCATTACAGGTCACCAGCTCTTTGACGTTAAACACATCTGGAGATCAAGATGGGAGGTTTTTTTACTGAAGGCATCGGCACTACAACTTTGGAGTTTGTGTTTTAGATCCTCATGGTGCATCCTGTGTGACCAGACCTGCCAAGACCCACAGGTTCAACAACAGAGACCCAGATACCACACCCACGATGAACTATCAGTCATAGCAGGGTCCACGATAGCTTTTAGCACCAAATGTGAGGACGGAAATCAGGCATCAGGACTAAAACTTCTACCTGTGCCCGACCAGGACGCAGATGACCCTGTAGATGCTCCGGACCATCGGACAGACTTTTATACGGTGTGACTGGCTGAAGTCAGACGGTGTTTATGGTCACTGCATTAGGCCTTATTATACTGTACATGTAATATCTTTATGCAGAACGGTGGATGTGCAAGAAGAAGCTTAATGGTCAAAACAGTCGTCCAAGAGCCCGCTTTAACTTTACATATGTTGCATGGCAAAGCCAAACCTCCAGTAGCTGAAACATCTCTAATACTCATTCTGTCAGTTTGAAACAAGTCTCAAACCTGCTGTGATGCCAACGTGACTCTCCAGCCATCGTCCCTGGTGTTAAAGGTACAATTTGCAAGAATATAAGTGCTTAAACATCTCCAAGAAGTAGTAGTGAGTAAAAACGATTAATAGTCTATGGACAGAGTAATAATTCTAGAGCGTTACCATTCTGAAAGATCAGAAACCAGAGACACACAGAGGCTGACCATCGTGATGGCGCCGCTCGGTCAGCACAGCGTTCCACCTGTTTTTTGGGCAGTGATCCCAAAATCCTCATGACCCCGACGAGGTCCCAGTGTCCATTCAAAAGATGCTCCAAATGGACCTGGCAGACCTTTAGCTTAGAGTAGTTTTACTAAAAAGAAATCCACGACGTTGTAATGATGGCACTGCCACGCTGCGGACTCCGGCTGCAGAAAGCCAAAGCTCACAAACGGCAGCTTCATGAGGACTACAGCGCAACACGAGCCGAATCAGATCTCCTGCACAGACGGAGCGCGCCTGGAAATATTTACAAGGCCGTCAAGATTCACTCGAGTGTCCTTCATAAAGTGCATGCCAGACACAGCGAAAGCCAGCGCTCTGGAGTCAAAGATTTCTGCTTCAGTCTGTGCTGGGGGCTAGCCTATATAGGTGTGTAGCTTAAAGCAGATCGCTGCAGGAATGGTTATACTGTGCAGTAGCTCATTTGTCGTTTAGCTTAATGATTGATATATTTCAGAGTACAACAAAAACAAGGTTCTTTGAAGTGTAGGAGCTGATTGAAAGACTGAACAGTCCTTCTGTGCAAAACTGAGGACAGACAGAGAAGCAGTGAAGCAGGTGTTCACGCACTCAGAGCATCCTTCAGCAGATGATTGACGGAGCTGCAGAGGATTGTGAATAATAACGTTTCTCATCTTCACTGTGACATTCAACAGCAGGTTGTCGCTTCTCTTTGTGCTTGGTCCCAAACTGGGTCCAGATCAGCGACGGGACCCGTCCGGCCGGTCCAAACAAGGCTCGGGGAGAAAAGTTCAGACCTACAGCCCAACCCAATTTAGACTGGATTAAACAGGCTGCTGCAAACTGGATCAGGAGTTTCCAGTTGAAGGTGTTTGAAGTATTTGGGAGAATAAATAAATGCGGTCACGGTGACCCGGGGGTTCGACCTTTTTAAATCAGCATCTCTTTTTACAAGAACAGATTCGCCTCACCCAATGCTGATATTTTGCCAGGTTCATCACATGACCGTCTGCCATCATCAGCATCGTGGTTTCACATTTTGAGTCAGGTAAATTAGTTTGGTTGTCCCGCAGTGATCCACGTCTCAGATTCAGGTGAAGCACAGGAACTGGCCTTCAAAGCTCCACGTGGGTCCACGCTCGACCTGAATTTGAGTTTTCAGCACACAGAGAGAAGCGTCAACACTGAGAAAGCCTGAAGAGAGCAGAGATGAAGACAGAGTCCAGACCGCTCAGCACGAAACAAAGCTGGTCGGGAGGGGCTTCGTCCCACAGACGCCGCGGCGTGGTCACTAAAGAAGTCTACTCGTCTTTCCGTTTGTCTAGATTCAAGTTTTACTCCTTTAAACTGTGATTTCCTGCGTCACACTGTCCACTCGCCTGGCCCCGCCCACATGCTTACAAATCCATGTCATGTGATTGTCCAGCTGTGTAGAAGTTTGGGGGGTGGGGATGGCGAAAGTTTTCTGATCAGAGTCCCACTGATCAGCTGCGGTCCGCCAGCGATACTCCCCGTTAGCTAACCGCCCGCTAGTCTTCGTCTGGGTTCACGAGTGTATACATACATACATACATACTGGAGATATATATACACGTATATAGCTGTATGTTTGCGTATTAGAGAGAGTGCGTGTGTGTCAGACTTTTGTGATCTGATTGTGGTCTTCGTCTTCAAACCCCTCGTTCTCAGGGTCCGAGTCCGTCGTGTCCGAGTAGCGGTAGTGATCCGGTTCGTTGTCGCTGGCGTCTGGCGTCATCGAGGACGTGCTGCTCGCGTCACAGTTGGCTCCTTCTTCTACCGTCTTGGTGAAGAACAGTTTCACCTGAAGCAGAAGAAGAAGCAGACCGTCAGTCTGGAGGTCACCTGCCTGCTGCTAACGCTTTTAAACTACAGATGGCGGGCAGCGGCGCTCTGCCGCTCATCGCTCTCTGTGCTTCTAACGAGTTTACACGCTAGCACAGCAGAAATCATCTTCCTGGTCATTACAGCTGGGTTTGTGCGGCTCGTCAACTTAACGAGTCTTTTTCTTAAAGAACAAAACAAGCAGGATATTTACTCAGCGCCATCGCCGTCAGCGGCGTCGCTGCTCAGCAGCTTACCTTGAAGTTCGGGGAGAAGTTCCTGTTGGCCTTGTCCTTGTTGGCCTTGTCCAGGTCGTTCTTGGTCAGCGTGAGGACCAGGTAGTCTCTGTCGTTGGTTTCGCTTCCCGGCGTCATCGGGGTCTGCGGCGTCCTGTCAAACAGCTCTCTGGGTGTCCCCGCGCTGCCGTTCTCCATCCTCTCTGGGACTTCCTCCGGACCTGGGATGAAGAAGGTGTTGATCCAGAAATGGAACATCTTCTCCTACAATGAGAAAAAGCAGTGAGGAAACCAGGCCGGCCGTGCGCTCTGCCATCGTGGACACGTGTCCGTGTTCCACCTCCTCTGGTCCCCGGAGAAAAACCTGTGCTCCTAAAACTGATGCTGAACATCTACAGTAAAGACTAGTTTGAGTTTGGCACTGAATAACCAAGGCTGACCTTTGACCTTTGACTGTGAGGAAATATTCAGTCCTGCTCAGACACAGGGTCTGCACAAGACTCAGCACTGACCACAGACGGCCCTTCGAGGTGAGCCCAGACAAACTACACCAGGCCACATGTGAACCCCACTCAGGACAACAAAGAGGACTCCATCACCTCCTCACCTTCTTCAGCACCTTGTTCTGCTTGTGGAAGAACTCCACCTTGATGTCTCCACAGACAGGAAGTGGCTGCGGGAACTCAAACAGCATCAGTTTGTCTTCCCTGCGGGTGTGGCCGGGGTTAGAGGTGTGGATCTTCACCTTCAGCTGGTACACGACAAACTGGGGGTCTGCGGGGAGCACAGGGACACCCGTTAATTCAACTGAAGTCGCTCGAAGCGACAGCAGACTTACTGCTCGAGACTCACTGCAGGTGCCTCCGGTGAACATGGGGATGGTTTCAAACAGCATCTTGTGGAAGAGCAGAGCCACCGGTTTGTACTGCAGCTGGTTCTTCAGCAGGAAGTTGTAGTAGACAACGTAGCGCCGCTGGCTCGGGATGGTCACACCCTGAACATCAACAGATCAATCGTGAGGTCAGGTTATATCAGAGTCTTTCAGCATCCTCATCAGCCGCCTCTGCAGAGTTAGAATTCATCCATTCATTCTGTCACGCTGTCAGGGTTGCAGGGGCACCCTGGGAACACCCGGACGGGCCGCCAGGCTGTGGCAGGGCTAACAGAGACAGACAATCACTCACACTCACACCTGTGGACCGTTTAGAATCGCCAGGTAACCTAACCCCACTAGCTGCATGTGTTTGGACTGTGGGAGTACCCGGAGAGAACCCCTGCAGACACGGGGAGAACATGCTCAGGGTTTACCGCCCAGTTACAACCTTATTCATCACAACAGCTGCTCAAGGCGCCTCGTATCACGAGGCAAAGGCTCCACATGAACACAAAAAGGTTACCTTCTTGTCGTGGGTGCGGACCTCCCCGTAGAAGTCGAGGGCCTCCTGAGCTTCCTGGAACTTGCCCCGGTGCAGCAGGTAGGCGCAGATCATCACGCCGGTGCGGCCCTTTCCCGCCTTGCAGTGGATGGCGGCGACGTGCTGCTCGTCCTCGCTCAGCCACTTGTCCAGGTCCTCGCAGAACGGCTTTATCAGCTCCAGCTGGGGCGGGTTGTGGTCCTCGAACGGGTACTGAGCGACTGGGAGAGGAGGAGCAGAGCGACGGCTCGTTACCCAACACCAGACAAACACACTGCCTCTCAAAGGTCAGAGGTCACAAGAGGACAGGCTCACCTTGGCAGTTGAACTTTGATGAGTCGTAATGTCGCTCCGCACATCTGTGGAAAGGCACACAGATGTTAGGACTGGCCGCCTCGCCGGCAGCTGTCGGCACCTCTGAAGGAATGTTTAGCTCGCTGACGTAAGGAGCTGCGGTGAGAGGCGGAGTCCACCTGACAGACGCTCACCTGAGTACGTTAAAATGAACCCCTCACCCACTTCTCTGTGCTTGACGTCACAGTATTATCCTGTTTGTTAAACCTGCGCTGCTGTCAGTACACCTGGACCTGCTGAGCTGAGTCGGCACGCCTGTGGGCGGGGCTCCTCACATGAACATTTCCCACATCAGTGAGCGAATGAAAACTTTAGAACTGAAGGCCCGTCAGGCTCGACTCCTGAGGGCCCCGGTCCTAACAGTCTGGTCTAAACTCAGCTTTATGACCTGAACAGGAAGTTTTCATTTCAAGACATCATCACAGAGGAAAGCAGACTGAGTACTCACAGGTTGTAGATCTTATAGTGATTCTTGTGCTTCGAGTCTAAAAACCTGAGAGGAGAGGCGGGGCAAACCGTTAGAGAAGCTTTAAAACAGACCGACTTTACTCACACGGCAGCTCCACGATGACATGTGGAGTGTTATTACAGCGTTATCACACTACAGTGTTATTGCAGAGTTTGCTGTGAGGCTGAGGTGAAAGTCTTTCATCCAGAAATCCTACGCCGAGCAAACCAGCTTTAAAAACCAACACGTGGTCTCCGCAGCGCCCCCTGCTGGTGTCTGAACACGACGCGGCTTTAACGAGGCTGACGTCACATTTCGAGCACGTCTGTAATCAATAAAATAATCTTCTATTATTGCTCAGCTGATTGAAGCTCGCTCACTTGTACACTTCACATTTTTGTGGCCCACCTTAAAGCAAACTTCCTTCTGATTTGCCAGGTTCAGGAAGCCTACTGAGGAGCTCCTGCTCTGGACTCACTGGAGATCAGTTTTCAGTGGAGCAATATCCCATATGGAAAAGATATATATAAATCTTATAAAGTTTGTATCTGTCTTGTGTGAAACTTGTATGAAAAGCATACAAGAGTGAAAACAAATATAAGATCCCTTGAAAAATTATATAATGAAACTTGTATGTTTTGGATACTTCCTAAAACGATATATGAAAGTAACGAGAAAGTGGCCACGTTCATGAGTAAATCATATAAGTTTTTACTATTTCTTTTCCATATGGGAATCACTGAGTCTGTGTTCTTTCTGAGCGTGGATCAAAGAAAATCTCCAGTTTCAAACTTTCGGTGGTTTTCGTTTGTGTGTCCATCCAATTTTTAAGATTTCCACCTTCGCTAGCAGCAGCGATCATTAATCCGTTAACAGGAAGTGACCCAATAACCTTAAAAACTGGGTTGTGCATTTTTTCAGTACGGGATCAGATTTCACAGCGATGTTTACAGGAGGCGCTGCTGAGCACTAAAAACATGGGTCAGAGAAGGTCAAAGGTCATCTTACCGAACCACGTCGTCGATGTTGTTCCTGTAAACGCCCTCCAGCCGCTCGGCGGGGAAACCCATCGCGATGATGTTTGGATAAATGTCTGATGGAGCGCCGCTCAGGACCAAACGTCTGAACACAGCTGGACCCCAAAAACTAGCACTCAAACATCCAATCACAGAGCTTCATACCATCACATGATTAGTCAGATCTCTCTCCTGGACTCCTCCCCCTTTAAGACAACCTTTGGGTTGGGTTTGGCTGCCCCTCATAAACAGAAGGTCTAACAGCAGGTGGCCGGCGCATACGACCGAAAACACAACAGTTCCTCTTTAAAAATGAATAAACCATCACATCATCGGAAACGAGTCGAGTTTCCCTAATCGATCAGTTTACCTCAGAAGGTGGTAACAGGTCAGGTATCAGAGTCAGCTGACAGGAAGTTTGCCAAAGCGATGAATCAACTGTCAGAAACCTGAAGAGGTCAACGACATAAAAACAGCTAAGAGAATAAAATGTAACGTCAGGCGTCTGTAAAGGCACAAAGCACCCCTACTCTGATCAATAATCAAACTGATCGGGACTTTCACTGTGCTGATCATCCTCAGTCCCTCCACCATAAGTGGCTATTTGCTTTCTGATCAATCAGTCCTGTTCAATCAGCTGCATGTGGATTGGTGCCTTCAGCCCTGCAGGAGGTCCACTGAATCAAACTTTATTAACACAGGAGAGAAGCGAACACCACTAAATATGACCAAACAGAATAATCAATCATCAGTAGTGATCGATAGATTTCATTAATTCAGTGCTGGGTTTGTTATTTTACCAATAACACACAGGTTGGTCGATAATCGATATTCTGACCTACAGCAGATGCATCAGAGCAGCCTGGAGATGCTCCAACAGACCTCACGCCGAACTGCATTGAAAAATCTGCTAAATTAAGACTAATTAGCAGACGTGTCAGTGTAAGGGGACAGCATGAAGACGGTCGCTGCAGAAAAAACCAGCGGAACATCTGGACCATGAAGACCGACCGAGAACAGCCTTCAGGCACGAGCCAGCAGACACGAGCCCGCCTCTAAATGTGCGATTTTTTGAGTCCGGCTGCTCATCAGCAATACGCCCCACACCGAGCCGCCTCCTTAAATCACAGCTTTTCTGAACAGGCTTCTGCACGGCGCTATCACACACACACACACACACACACACACACACACACACACACACACACACACACACACACACACACAAAAAGGTAAAGGATACAGGTCAGGTCCAGGTCGAAGCCGTCCTCCTGGTACCGCCTTTTGTTCCTGCTCACAATCTCCCGGATTCTGATTAAGGCAGCCATCGCTGCGCCCCGGCCTCCGGTGAGGTCTGTCAGCGGGTCAGAGATCACCGGGAGACGGTCTGTTTTACTGCGGAGCCTCAGCTGTCTGGTTACCCTGGTAATCCTGGGCAGCTAGCTCGCAGCTAGCCGGCCTCCAGTCCCGCGATTTCCAGATTTAAAGAATAACCCGCAGAAAAATAAAGCCCAAATAAAATCCAGTAGAAACCTCGACCCGAAGCAGCACGAATCGGTCCCTTTATCCGGCCTGCTCGCTGCCTCCCGAGCCCCGCTCTGGATGGATGCTAGCCGACCTGCTAGTAGAGATGCATCCGGGCTGTCGCTGCTCTTTTATGGATCAGAACAGGGGAGCTCCGAGGCCTCCTCCCCGCTCCCGCAGCGGGCCCGGGTTTCCAGATCCCCTGCCTGCAGACAAAGACCATCTGCGGAAGGACGGCCGGTGCGGAGCCGGTCCTCCGGACGTATCCAGCAGAGCTGTTCCCGGCCTATGAGCGCAGGAGAGCCGCCGTGCCTGAATGCAGGTGAGGGGAGAGAAACCCTCTCCGCCTCGGTGCCTTTGAGCAGAGCGACTAGACGACAGTTACGCATGCGTCAAGTCTACAGCAGGAGAGACGTCCACATCCGCCCGCCTTCAAAATAAATGACCTACCTCAAAGGACTTGTTTTTTTTTCTTAAGCGTTTCCGCAAATGAATTTAAACACTATCATGGAAAAAACACATTTTACGTCCACAGTACAACCTAAAGACTTTAAGGACTTGTGTGTTCCATTTATTCAAGTTATTTAAGTATGTTTTTTTAATGAATCGATCCCAGTGGTGGGTTAATAGTTAAAACACTTTTGAATCTTTCAAAAAAATATTAAATTTTTCACCAAACAGCAGCAGAACAGCAGATTTACTGATGTATTTATCATCAGAGGGACAGAGATGCTGCCAAATTTACCTATGGTGATAATAATCATAATAATAATAATATAAATTCCTGAAACATACTCATACATATTTAACGTTGTTAGTATTATTGCTATTGTACAGAATTTATCAACAGCTATTTCAGTTTGTTTTATGTTATCAATACATGCATTTTTTTAATTCTATCCTTAATTAGATTACTGTTTTTTCTTTAATTTTCATTTTATGTAGTTTGAATTAATTATTTCATTTATACGTATATAATTTAGTCATGTTTACCTTAATGTATGTATTAAAAAAAGAAAATTGATAAAAGACGTCATTAAATGACGTGTGCGGGTTACATAATTCACTGTAGATCGCGAACTTTGCTTTTATTTTGTAAAGCTGCTCACTTTATTTCGGTGGGTCACTTTTCCTGACTCGATGATGCTAACTTGTTAGCGGCTAGCTGCGCTGCAATGGTTGGTTGCCATGTTGTGACGCCGCCATCCTCCCATTCAGAAAAACTCTAGGAATACGTAATGACCGGGAAACCTGGCAACCACCAGAAGTTACATAATGCAGCATGCCGTCCCAGCAGAGGATGGAGTCCGGTTCCAGCAGAGTTTCAGTCCGTTTCAGCAGTTTTTAAGGAGCTGAAACGACGTGAACATGCTGCTGAAACTGAAAAGTTGCGTTTTTCCACAGAAGCGTCTCGTGGAGGCAGCAGAGCTTCGGCGGAGCCACAGCGGCCCCTGGTGGACAGACGTCGGCGCGGAGATGCGTTCTCACATTCACATTTTTTCTGTAAACTCTTGTCTATGTTTGTTGTTTGCGAATTAATCACGTTTGCGTAACTTTTATTAATCAAAATGTGAAAAATTCATATTCATTATTTACAATACAATTATTACAATCAAAACTGCGCACGACAAACATAGATGTTTACATCAGCGCTGTAATTTGCACTAATCAACCGAACACTACTGTTATAACTTGCACATTACTTTTCTCAGTTTATTATATACTAACTTACATGTTACATGTCTACTTGTCAATGAATAGGTACAATACATAATCTGTACTTTTCTAATTATTCTAAATATTCTTAACTATTTAAGCATCTTTCGGTATCCTGCTCATTTTGCACACTCCAGCCTTGGTTTGCCACTTATCTGTACTCTAACTTTAATAACTGTACAGTACTCTGTTTCGGTAACTATTTCCTATTTTACTGCAGGGCAACCTGCACGTGGCGAATAAAGCTTTGATTGATTGATTGATTGATTGGGATCAAGGGATCAAGGGACCCAGGGATCAATAAAGTATTCTGATTCTGATTCTGATTGATTGATTGATAACTCTTGTCCATGATGGAAATATGTAAAAAGTTTGTGTTTCTGTTCTATATCCTGTTCTGTTTGTATATGTGTTTTCTTGCTGCTTTTACAACCACATTTCCCCCTGTGGGACAATTAAAGGATTATTCTATTCTATTTTATTCTATTCTAGGTCACTACGTGTTTCGATTTTGCCTGCAGGGGGCGCAGCAGAGTCGTGAGTTAAATAAAACGTAGAAGACGACGAGAATCCACATCCGGCTGTCACTGCCGTGCCGCAAAGGAAGAGCCAAAGGAATATCTGGACAGGTGAGCGTGATTCTACCTGACAGATGAGCCAGTTCCGCCCGGCTCCTCTGCTACAGGTGCCGGTGCTGCCGGTGCTCTTCGACGGAGACTCGCGTGTCTTTATCCGCTCGGAACCGCTCCGTGAGGCCCTGCAGCTTCGAAGGTCAAGCTAATGCTAAAGCTAGTCCTTTCGGTTTTACCGTGTGAGCACCGCGGGGTCCAGACTGTGTCCGGTTTTTAAAGATAAGTTGGAAGTTCCGGACCGTCAGGTGTTTGTTTTCCAGAGCAGCAGGTCTGACTCTGAGCTCAGGTGTAGACGATTATAACTCACGTATGAATATGTATGACCTGAGGTCAGCTTTCAGCCTCGCGCTGAGAGAAGGATGAACTGTGTTCAACCTCAGCTAAACCGCATCACCTGTACGTCAGCGATGCTGTTAGTTATAGCTTATTTTCCCATAAAGTCCACTACAGAATAGCTGTTGTCATGCGCAGTTATGCCTCCGTTTGCAACCACGTGATTGAAACCATACGAAGGATAAAAGAGCTTTGTTGTCCCACAGGGACGTTTGTCCTGGACAAACAGTCCAGCAACATGAGCAAAAATACAGTGCTGTCATACAACTCTGGCAAACATTTATGTGCACCGCCATCTTTAAACCGTTTTGCAGCTGCTTGCTCTGTAACCTCTGCGTAAAAACCAGACAGACCTCATAAACCATTGTAGCTGCCAGAAACCAAGACGTGACCTGATGTAACAACGTTCACATTTCATCATTGATTAAGAGAATTGTATTTCTGAGCCGCCAGACTCTGAAAAATGGCTGATTTCCAGGACCTTTAATCAGGGTCGATCACCAGGCTGAAAATCCAGCGGTTTTCAGTTTAACTACTCACAGAGTCAGCGGGAGAAGATGATCCAGCCGGCAGTGACGGTCCCTGCACCGAAACCTCAGCCCTGAGCATTTATTCCACCTGAGTGATGGGAGGCCACATCCACCAGACTCCATTTCAAATTTGGGCTGTTTAGCATTTCTGTAACATTCTTTCCTCAAACATCACATCATGACTGAAGGCCAGCAGCTGTTTGGACCAAACCCCCTTTAAAAACCTGCCACTTTAAGCTCCTCCTGCTCCTCCTCAGAGAAACTCCGTTAGTTCAGGAGGTCTTTGTGTTCACCTGGCGCTCAGGTGTCATACCTGCTGATGACTTCTTCGTTTGTGTGGCAGGAGCTGCTGAGCGCGACGATGGTGCTGAGGGAGGTCCCGGCCGAGAACATCGCCCGTCCTCTGGGCAGGAACGAGGTCATCGGCCTCCTTTTCCGCCTCACCATATTCGGCGCTGTCACCTACTTCACCATCAAGTGGATGGTGGACGCCATTGACCCCACTAGGAAGCAGAAGGTGGAGGCTCAGAAACAGGTAAGAGCAAGCGAGCAGCTGCATGTTTGATCTTCACAGGTGGCTCGGTCTCTGATTGGTTCCTGGTTTGGTGTCTTTCAGGCCGAGAAGCTGATGCGTCAGATTGGCGTTAAAAACGTGAAGCTGTCGGAGTACGAGATGAGCATCGCCGCTCACCTGGTGGACCCGCTGAGCATGCAGGTAACGCCTCGTGTTGTTAAACTGAAGCTGTTAGAAACTCCTAAAAGCTTGCCCGCCTACGGCGGCGCCACGAGGAAACGGGAAGCGCGTGTGGTTTCTGTACCTGCATGTCACATACACCTTCTCCCTGCATGCAGATCACCTGGAGGGACATCGCAGGTCTGGACGAGGTCATCACCGAGTTAAAGGAGACGGTCATCCTACCTGTTCAGAAGAGACACCTGTTCCTGGGATCCAGGCTGCTGCAGCCCCCCAAAGGTCAGAGGTCATTCACCTGCGTCCTGTTTTAGAGTCGTCAATAAAGCTTTATACAGAAGGGAGCAAGGAAGGAAAGGAAATAAGGAAACGTGAAGGTAAAATCTGAACATGGTCTTTGTAACAGGCGTACTGCTGTACGGACCTCCGGGATGTGGGAAAACACTGATCGCTAAGGCAACGGCAAAAGAGGCGGGGTTTCGTTTCATCAACCTGCAGCCGAGCACACTGACGGACAAATGGTACGGAGAGTCCCAGAAACTCGCTGCCGCTGTGTTCTCATTGGCTGTCAAACTGCAGCCAGCGATCATCTTCATCGACGAGATAGGTGACGAACACACACACACACACGCGCACACACACACACGCGCACGCACACACACGCGCGCACGCACACACACACACACACGCACACACACACACGCACACGCGCGCACACACACGCGCACACACACACGCGCACACACACACACACGCGCACACACACACACGCGCACACGAACGCACGCACACACGCACACACACACACGCACACGCGCGCACACACACGCGCACACACACACGCGCACACACACACACGCGCACACACGCACACATGCACACACGCACGCACACGCACACACATACACACACACACGCGCACACGAACGCGCACACACACACACGAACACGCACACGAGCGCGCACGCGCGCGCACACACACACGAACGCACACGCACGCACGAACGCACACGCACGCACGCACGCACGCGCGCACACACACACACGAGAGCGCACACACACACACACGAACGCGCGCGCACACACACACACGAACGCGCGCACACACACACACGAACGCACGCACACACGAACGCGCGCACACACACGCACACACACGAACGCGCACGCACGCACGCACGAACGCACACGTACGCACGCACGAACGCACATACACACACACACGCGCACACGCGCGCGCACACGCACACACATACACACACACACGCGCACACGAACGCGCACACACACACACGAACACGCACACGAGCGCGCACGCGCGCGCACACACACACGAACGCACACGCACGCACGAACGCACACGCACGCACGCACGCGCACACACACACACGAGAGCGCGCACACACACACACGAGAGCGCGCACACACACACACGAACGCGCGCACACACACACACGAACGCACGCACACACACGCGCACGCACACACACGAACGCGCACGCACACACACGAACGCGCACGCACACACACGAACGCGCACGCACGCACGCACGAACGCACACGTACGCACGCACGAACGCGCACACACATACACACACGCACACGCGCGCGCACACGCACACACATACACACACACGCGCACACACACGCGCACACGAACGCACGCACACACGCACACACACACGCGCACACACACACACACACGCGCACGCACGCACGAACGCACACGCGCACGCACGCACGAACGCACACACACGCGCACACGCACACGCGCACACACATACACACACGCACACGCGCGCGCACACGCACACACATACACACACACACGCGCACACGAACGCACGCACACACGCACACACACGCGCACACGAACGCACACACGCACACACACATACATACGCACACACACACACACATACATACGCACACACACACACACATACATACGCACGCACACACACACACACATACATACGCACGCACACACACACACATACATACGCACGCACACACACACACACATACATACGCACGCACACACACACACACATACATACGCACGCACACACATACATACGCACGCACACACGCACACACACACACACATACATACGCACGCACACACACACACACATACATACGCACGCACACACACACACACATACATACGCACGCACACACACACACATACATACGCACGCACACACACACACACATACATACGCACGCACACACGCACACACACACACACATACATACACACACACGAACGCGCACACGAGCGCGCGCGCGCACACACACACACGAGCACGCACGCACGAACGCACACGCACGCACGCACACACGAACGCACACACGCGCACACACACACACGAACGCGCGCACACACACGAACGCGCACACACACACACACGAACGCACGCACGCACACACGAACGCACGCACGCACGCACGCACACAAAGAGTGAAAGCTGAGCCGGAGAATAGAAAAAGTAGAAACGAGAGTAAAGACCTCGCCGCCCGCGTGTTTGCAGACTCGTTCCTGCGGAGCCGCTCCAGCTCGGATCATGAAGCCACCGCCATGATGAAGGCCCAGTTCATGAGTCTGTGGGACGGACTGGACACGGACCACCACTGCCAGGTATGCACACCTGTCTGTCACATGACCTCAGCGGTGACGGGGTGTTTCCTTTTAGTAAAGATGTTTCCACATGTTTGTGTCACAATGACCTGAGGAGGGCGGGGCCACTGTGCGTGTCTGTGTCAGGTGGTCATTATGGGCGCCACCAATCGCCCCCAGGACCTGGACTCTGCCATCCTGCGGAGGATGCCCACCAGGTTCCACATCAACCAGCCTGTACGTGACTTTCAAAATAAAAGCCTCAGAAGTCTTAAAAGCAGGGGGCGTGCTGATGGTGTGTTTGTCCCCGCAGAGCGTGAGGCAGCGCGAGCAGATCCTCGGGCTGATCCTGGAGAACGAGAGGGTGAGCGCACGAGTCACGTGACCTTGTCATCATTCTGCAGCGCTTTACGACAGTCCTTCTTCTTTTACTCGTTTAATGGACGTCAGCACAGGAAATGAGAGAAAAGGAAAAGAACAAACACACAAAACAAGTTTGGCAAAGGGAAGACATGTAGGGGAAAGGAAGCAAGGAAATGATGGAAGGAAGGAGGATGGGGTTGTAGGAAATGGACTGGAAATGGGGAAGGACACAAAAGGATGGAATAAGGAAGGTAGGAACAAAGGAAAGGAGGAAAGGGAAAAACGGATAAAGATTGAAGGAAGGTTGGCAAGGAGGGGGAGAAGGAAGGAAACAAGGAAGGAAAAGAAGCCGATGGGAAGGAGGGCGGGTCGACGGACTCGAGCTCGCAGCGACCGATCTGTTTTCTCTTCACAGGTAGACTCATCGATTAGCCTCAGCGACATCGCCAAGGAAACAGAGGGTTTCTCAGGAAGTGACCTCAGAGAGATGTGTCGTGATGCGGCGCTGCTGTGTGTCCGCGACTTCGTCCACGCTGAGAACGACAGGTGGGCGTCCAGGTGTTTCTGTTGAGGTGATCAATAACAGTGACGGTTCGCTCAGGTGAGGTTTCAGTGTCGGGTTTCTCTCTCGCAGCCTTCCAGATGACATCATCCGCCCGATCCATCAGGACGACCTGCGGCGCGCCATTGTCAAAATGAGGAAGTCCAAGACCGCGGGTGGAGCCGGCGCCCTGCTGCACGCCGCTCTGGACTGAACACGCCTGGATCACACGATGACCTCAGCTCAGCCTGCAGCCGCCGCCCCTCACGCTGACATGCCACTGCTTCCTGCTTGTCCTTCAGTCAGCTGATTGGCTGACGGTGGCGGGCTTTTCTTTTTTTCTTCTTTTTTTTTAAGAATCCCGAAATCCAAAATAAAAGCTGTTTGTCAGAGCTCGCTGTCACGCGTCCGCGCCGCCGGCTCCCAAGCTTCCCCCTTTACAAAACGCTCTCATCCCGGCGCCTGAAGCTGCTGACATCACGGACACACGCGGCGGCCATCAGGCCTCGTCGTGACAAAATGTCTGACGCCAGATGGCAGGAATAGCGTCTGACTATGGGGGGAGGGATGAGATGGCGGTGAGGCACGTTAAGTTTTTCAGGCATATGACAGCGTTCTGCGTCTCCTCGCCGTTTGTTGGGTGTGAAATTGTGAGGAAAGATGGCGGTTGGGTTCAAACAAGCCGTTGCAGCGAGGCGTTTAAACTCGACGCCTGTCACACAGAGGGCTTCTACAGCAGGCTTTTATTGTGAAAATCCTCCCAAATAGAGTATAAGAAACCCACCAATAATCAATCTGATGAACAATAAGTTTACAGGTGTGAAGCACAAACGGCGAGCTTCAGCCGCTTAAACACGATTCAAGCTGCTTTGATGAAATGACGTCGTTATTGAAACTTTGACTCCGAAACACGACGCGGACGCTTTGATCCGTTTACAGTGTAAATAAACAAACGTGGCGCTGATGGCGTTTCAGGGGAACGCTTCTTTTCATCAAGTGTACTTTATTTGTAGTTTGTTTTTTTATTTGTAGTTTTTAAGCTGAGCTGGTTTCTGTTAATCCTCAGAGCTCGCAGTCGTAACAGAAACAGGAAGGCGTCAGATTTTCACATTAAAAGACCGATGAACTTCCTGATAACACTGAATCATCGTTTCATCAGACGCAGGATTTTTTACTCAGTGTGTTGTTGCCTGTTTAAGTTATCATGTAATAAAGTGGCCAAAACAACAACATGTGACTTTTTCATTCATGCGGTTCTGAGGAAAAATGTTATGAAGTCTATTTCTTTATTTTATCAAAAATAAATTTGTCAAACATTAAAGTGTAGTTACGATGGAGGAGTTTCTTTAAACGTTAAATAATAAAGCTTTTTATTGAAAAAATAAATGACCCACGTTATAACTGCAGAAGCCACGCTTCGAAAAGAGGAAAACTTTATGGACGACAACAGATCCGCTGAATTTTGTACGTTTGCAATAAAACCATTAAAGCCGCTGTTACCAAGAGACGACGTTTGACCAGCTCGGACATCAGGACACGATTCTCACGTCAACAGTTCAAAGCTCTCCTTTGTAATCTGAACAGTTTGTTTTCATTAATATTTCACATAAAATTACACAAAGTGAATTTTTAGAGGAACATTTGAAAATAAAGAATTTGTTTTGAGTAATAAAGAAGTAAAACAGTTTTCTACAGCTTCTTTGGTTCGAGCTGCTGTTTGGAAGTGTAACAGTGAACTTTGACTTTAAATAAGACACTTTGTTCTGTTTTGATGGTGAACTTTTTTTTTTATTAAAGCTTTAAATGAAAAACCTTTGGATGAAGATTCAGAAAATAAAAAAAAAAAAAAAAAAAAAAAAAAAATACCCAAAAAGTTTTTGGCACAAAGTTGAAACATTTTTCACCCTGAACAAATCAAAGATTAAAATAAATAAAGTCAAAATGATTCAGATCTCAGCCCGACACCCTGACCTGGACTCACAATTTGTAAAAGACTTTTATTGTGAAAATCCTGGTAGAAAGAAAATCAACCACCGAAAAAATAAAGCTGAAGCTTCTCTGGCATAACTGAGACTAAAGGTGGAGGCAGGGGAAGGAGGGCACCCGCCCTCCGTCACATTTACCTGCAGTTTAACCTTCACACTTCCTGCTGACCCGAGAACATCAAAGCACATTTCACGTTTAACTTTTACCCAGAAACACTCAGACCTCAGGCCCCTGAAAACCTCAGGCTCGTTTACACTTCTGTACAAACAGAGGAGCCGCCCCCTGCTGGTCATTGGAAGGACTGCAGGCTGACGGAACCGTGTCCATCGTTTATCTACAGTCTGTGTCAGACTCCCTAAGTCAGACTTTGAGCGAACGAAAGGAAGAAGCTGGCCAATCAGAGCTCAGGTCCAGACATCTTCATGAGTTACATGACGTCTTTCTCCTGCTTCAAACGTCTGAACTGGGAAAAATTCTAGTGCGTGACTGGACGCTTGTTGTCAGGGGGTGGGGCTCCATGCCCCCAGGTTAGCAGGTGTGTTAGGCTTACAGTCCTCTGTCCCTCTCAGAGCTCCGTGTTGGGCGCTCGGCCCACCGCCCTCCCCTCGCACTCTCTATGGAAGTCGCAGCCGTCCAGCAGGTGGCGGTACGTTGCCCGGACGTCACGGTACAGCGGCGCATCCTCCGCCTCCAGCCCGGGGAATCGAACTGGCGACTCATTGACAAGTAGCTGCAGCCGTGGGCCTCGCTGGCAGTCGTACAGCACGAACAGCAGGTTGGCGGCGTATGGCACGATGAGACTGGTCCGGAAACGGCGACCTGCAAGACGCCATAGGGAGACTTCCTGTTAGAGCGAGACTCATGAAACAGCAGATTGTGGCTGTGACAATGATGTCATGATGATGTCATGATGATGTCACGCCACTCTCCAGAATGTTCTGTAGTCTGAACATCTTGTTTTAAATTTAAGGACTTTACGAGTGAACGTTTGGGAACATTTGGGACTTTAATGTGACATGAATACATTCATATTTCTGGAGAATCACGTCTCAGGACATACAAGTGCAGTTCCTGGAGGACTGAGGATGACAACGACGGCGTTTTTGTGTGTTGTGTCAATAAAAACAAGAAAAACTTGTTCTGCTCTCTGATTGGATGCTATGTTAGAGGTGGCGCTTCTTACCATGCTGTGAGTCGTAGTTGGTGGCAGTGGGTGGAGTCTGGTCCTTGTAGAGTCCCAGCAGAGAGAGGAGGGGGAGGAGCGTCTCAGCATGACCCACCAAGATGGAGGCGGGCTCTGGGGACGCGTCAGTGGACCTGACGGAGACACGATCGGTTCAATCAGTGATCGATCAAACCAAACGATTGGTGACGGCAATCGGAGCTCAGAAACGAGCACAGCCGCTCGGGAGCCATGTTGAAGCGGCTTTGGGTGGTTTTTACGAAGCATCACCTAAATGAGCTTCGCTAGTTGAAAACCACCTTCAGAGCTGAAAAACACGCCAACAAACAAACAACGATCGCAGGGGCCCCACCCACCTGCGAGGACGACCGGCTCTGTCCAGCGTCCTGAAGACGTGATGGAAGAGCGGGCAGCTGGACAGGCTGTTGATCTCGTGGCCGTGCGAACGCTTCCAGTACTGCTTCAAGTCCGACTTGTACTCCAACACCTGCAGACGGCGAGTGGGGAGAGGAAACCCACGGACCAATCAGAGAGCCGTAAACACTTATGAGCCATTTGATCGCTTTACCATCGACAACCTGACCTGAGAGCCATCTGCAGCATCACTAATCAATAATGGATAATGGATTGCATTTATATGCGCTTTACAGTGCCACTATTCACTCCCTCTCACATTCACACACTGGTGGAGGCAGCTACAGTGCAGTACAATGCACGCAGATCAGTGCAGATCAGGTCCTCTCAGCTGTCTTACTGATCCCGGATCAGCCCCGGAATAACGCGGAACGTTACCTTTGCGTCGCTCTCGTCAAACAGGAAGCACCACGGCGAGTGCACGTTTTTGATGGAGAGCTCGTACGAGCACAAGAAGAACGCCGCCTCCAGCAGATCTACAGGAGGCACAGAGGGACAATCTTCATCACACAAAAAACACCGCCCCCTGTGGGACAGGAAGTCCACAGAGCGGCATATGGAGAAATTTTAAAAAGCTTAACTGCATCATGGGAGATGTAGTGTGTGTGTGTGTGTGTGTGTGTGTGTGGGCATAAGAGACCTGGTGTGAGTCGGTAGTGAGGAAGGCCCAGCCTGTCGGCCATCCTCCTCCTCACTCCCTCCATCTCCTCGCCATGTTTGAACTTCTCCACCTCCAGCAGCGCCGTGCGGTTGTTCTCCACGCCCTCCACATAACCACGGCAACGGTCAAAGAAACGCATCAACTCATCGTCCACCTCGTGGCTGTACTCCGGCTCGCCATCTGCCCAAACACAAAGGTCAGAGGTCAGGCTCAAGGACTCACGTTATCGAGAAAGTCTCTGGGGTGGTGAGACTCACCGTGGCATCCCCAGCGGCGCTGCAGCCCCTCCTGAAACGCCTCCACGCTGCTCACGCAGCGATGCTTCGAGCTGGTCAGGAAGCGCACCCTCCTCTTCCTCACGCTCTCCTCGGACAGCAGAGATGGGAACACAGACGCCAGGCGGCTTGCCAGCTGACGCAGGTCATCCCGGCCCTTCATCACCAGCTGACCTGAGGAGCATCATCATCATCATCATCATTATCAGGGTCGGTCATACGCTCTGAGGTCACATGGTCCCCCTCACGCATTACGTTACTAACAGTACACGATTAGGATGATGTATTCAAGTATTTATTTAGGCATTTAAGTATTCGAGTACTTATTCATGTTAATATATTCATGTATACATGTTCTGTACTGACGGTCGCGGGCTCACCGTCCATGTCCTCGGTGTACCACGCCTCCCAGCGGTTCCGGATCTCCTGCAGCCAGCT
The DNA here is from genome assembly GCF_057381845.1 of Rhamphochromis longiceps. NCBI lineage: Eukaryota > Metazoa > Chordata > Actinopteri > Cichliformes > Cichlidae > Rhamphochromis > Rhamphochromis longiceps. The sequence continues at coordinate 35,009,898 of NC_140564.1, forward strand.
CTCAGATCCGCCGGAGGCCCTGGAAGCTTCGGTCCGGACCATCTCGCTCAGTTTCCGGATCCTGCGGATGTTCTTAAGGGTCGGGTAGCGGCTGCCGTGTCGGATGACGGCGGTGAGGTGGACCGGGGAGCATTGCTCGGCCGGGGGCGGTCTCAGGACCGAAGGGTCCGCGGACAGAGGGTCCCGCAGCAGGTGCGGGTTCACCTCCTCGTACCGGGTCTTGGTGCCGAAGTACCCGGCGATGTGCGGGATGTCCGGGACCGACAGGGAGGCGAAGGACAGGCGGGGCACGAGCAGACCCAGACTGGCCAGCAGCACACCTCCAGCGGGGTGAAACACGGAGAACATGTCGGCGGGGACCGGAGAACTGAGCCGGGGAGACAGACGGGGTCCACCTGCTTCCGCCTTTCTTGCTTTGTTGATGTTCCGGGTTTGTGTGACCTTTAACCTCCTGTTTTTCCGGTGTGCGGGCCGACCAAAAAGCATCCGCGAGGTTTAAAATTCAACATTTTTCGTTAAACTTCAACTTCGATGAAAAGTTGAGTTATGTAAAAAAAAAACTGCCGGAACTAATTTAGTGGTTAAAAAAAGAAGAAGAAAAAGGTTTTACCCTCTGAAGCTTCAAATTCAACACATCAATATAGAGAGGCACAATACAGCTTCCGCTTAACGGAAGCCAAAATAAAAGCCCTAACCGGTTTGTCTCTTTCAAAGTAAAAGCTTAAATGACAACAGGAAATGCATTTTACTCAAAATCGACATGAACTTTTTTTTTTAACTAATAAAATAATAATAAAACAATTTAAAGAATCAGAATTTGTAGCTGATGAAGTTATGGAAATAGTTATTTTTCTGTATGGACACACTGATGTCATGTCTCCTTGTTCCTAAATCAGGGGTCATTTTAAATGGTGGGCCACAGACAGCCCGCTTTGACCTAAAGTGGGCCGGACCAGTAAAACTTCCTGTCACTGTAAATTAGTTAAATATTTAACTGTTTTTCTGCATGTTGAAGAAAAAGCTGCTGTGACACAGAACGAAATCTGACAGCCGGTGTCCTGCAGGTTTTAGAGCTCACCCTGGGTCAGCACACCTGAATCACATGATTAGTTCATTACAAGGCCTCTGGAGAACTTCAGGACAAGAACTTTATTTAAACAATTTTGAGTCAGAGTTTTGATAAAAGTCTTATTTTGATGGATTTATTACTTTAGTAGTGAGAACACACATGAAGTTTAAGGACAAGTTTGAAGCCTTTTGTCCTCCACGATGGAAAATCAATGAAAACAAAAAACTTTATCCAGCTGCTAAGTTCATAAACTCTGCTCTCAGCTTAGCTCAGTGTCCTGTGTCACTGAAATGAAGAGAGATGTTGCTTGTTTTACGTTTTCACTCGTGTGAACACTGCTCAGATACACACCTGTCCTGTGAGGAGAACACAGGTGGGGTTTAAAGCTTTAACAGACTCCTACACCTGTTTTCCTCCACAACAGTGACAGGAATCCTCAGTGACCACACCGACTGAGGCCTCATCCACATCGCTCCTCTCCCCTGATGATAACAAATGTGGTTTTCAGTTACAGACATCACTAAGTAGAAACACAATATAATTTCATACGTAGAAAACAGGAAATACTTTGTATCAATAGGTAACTTCACATCTGAGCAGACAAGTATCACATGTGGAGTTCCCCAAGGTTCCATCTTGGGACCCCCTCTGTTTAACATTTACATGCTCCCACTGGCACAGATTATAAAGAACAACAAAATAAACTATCACAGCTATGCAGATGACACACAAATATATATCACAATGTCACCAGGAGACCGAGGCCCTGTACAGGCTCTTGGTAAATGCATTGAGGAAATTAATGACTGGTTGTGCCACAATTTTCTCCAACTAAACAAAAACAAAACTGAGGTAATAGTCTTTGGCGCCAAAGAAAAACGATTACAGGTCACCAGAGAACTTCAATCTATACATCTAAAAACCACAAACCAGGCGAGAAATTTGGGTGTAGTGATGGATGCAGACCTAAACTTAGAAAAACACATTAAGACAATAACAAAATCAGCTTACTATCACCTCAAGAATATATCAAGGATAAAAGATCTGATGTCTCAACAGGACCTGGAAAAACTAGTCCATGCATTCATCTTTAGTAGGCTTGATTACTGTAACAGCATCTTTACAGGTCTACCTAAAAAATCAGTCAGACAACTACAGCTCATTCAGAACTCTGCTGCTCGAGTCCTCACTAAGACCAAAAAAGTGGACCACATCAGTCCAGCTCTGAGGTCTTTACACTGGCTGCCTGTCCGTCAGAGGATAGACTTTAAAGTTCTGATGCTGGCCTATAAAGCTCTGAATGGTTTAGGACCAAAATACATCAGTGACCTCCTGACCCAGTATGAACCATCCAGATCCCTCAGGTCATCTGGATCCGGTCTTTTATCAGTTCCCAGAGTCAGAACCAGACACGGAGAAGCTGCATTCAGCTTTTATGCTCCTTATATCTGGAACAAACTCCCAGAAAGCCTCAGATCAGCTGAAACACTCAGTTTATTTAAATCCAGGTTGAAGACTCACCTGTTCTCAGCTGCATTTGAATAAAGCACCAAATCCACACTTTTAAGCTTAAATTTCAAAACTTACACTAACTACTGATCTTATCTACTGTTCTGATTTTATCTGTTTTGATTTTATATACTGTTTTGTTTGTTTGTTTGTTTGTTTGTTTGTTAAGTGGGTTTAGAGCTCTGGGTAGCTCCCTAGCTGGGTCTAGAGAGTATTTTAAATTCAGGGAATTTAAAATAGAAAGTAGCTCGTCCACAGAAGGACTGGTAGCTCCCCTTACGATAAGGGTTCAGGTCGCGCGAACAGGTGTGAAATGTGTGTGTTTAGTTAGTTTGTTTGTTTGCTTGTTTTAATCAATTTTAAATCATGCTTTTTATTTGTTTTTGTTTCTAATGTCTCTCTAAAGCACTTTGAATCACCTTGTTGTTGAATTGTGCTATACAAATAAATTTGCCTTGCCTTGCCTTGCCTTGTGTAAATGAAATGTACCATGTGGCTGTACGCTTGTGTGCTCTGATCATCGCATCGACTTACCTGAGCTCCGTGTTTCCATTCAGGGCTCTGCAACGCTCAGCACAGAGGAGCTGTTGTTGTTGAACCTTATTTGAGTCATAACATCGAAACGTTGCCAGGCAGGGAAAATGGTGACGGGGGACCAGCAGTGTTCTGCTGCCCTTCATATTTCCAATCACACAGCGAACTGTTTCCAGAATCATCACATGACACGGTCGGTAACCGAGCCTTCAAACATCACCACACGCGTCGTCAACAAAGCCTCGATTCCCGGATTATTTGAAACGCTTCGAAGCCTCGGCACAGAAGGACATTGCTAATAACTATGTGGTGGGCCGTAAATTTGACAACGCCTAAAGATCATCAACATCAGAACGTGTTTGTTGTGAGTATTCAGGCCATCACCGTTGAACCATTCCAGCATTACCAGTAATCCCAGTCAGACTGGTCAGCAGGTATACTGGGAGTGTTCTGAGTGCACGGCGGCACAGACCGGACTCATGCTGTGGAGAAAGAAGCAGCAGGTTCAGCTTCCTGCTGAATCCTGCAGCTCTGCACACCACCTGGTCTGATGGACACAAAGCAGCACAAACTCCACCTGGATGAACAGGAAGCAGGAAGTTTAATGTTCCTGCTGTTTGAACAGTATGATGGGATGTCTATCTCAGATGGCCCCGCCCCTCCCTGAGCCTGGTTCTGCTGGAGGTTCTTCCTGTAAAAAGGGAGTTTTTCCTTCCCACTGTTGCCAAAGTGCTGCTCATAGGGGGTCATATGGTTGATGGGGTTTTCTCTGTTTTTGTGATTTGGTGCTACATTAATAAAAATGAATTGAAGTGAAGGGTAGCTATCACTGGGTCCCCGTGTGTAACCGACAGTGATGGAATAACAGCGTTACTAACGGCCTTCCCATGTTTATATTAACATATTAACATTAACACCGCAAGGTCAAAGTTCTGTTTTATGTTACATGAATACATCTTTGTTTGAGTTTTCTTTGCTTCACAGAGCTTGTTCTGCTGAAACTGCCCCTCACAGAGTGTGTGAGTGATACTGATAACTGTCTGTGAAGGTTCTCAGTCATCCAGGTCATCGTAGCAAGCTCCTTTGATACTGATAACTACCACCGTTTGAGCAGATGACATTCAACTAAACCCCAAGTTGTTTCTCAGCTGCAGATCCCAAACAGGTGCTTAAACTCAATAAAAAGTTGGATGGTTGACAACTTTCTCCAACCTAACGACATCAGGAACCTGACGTCCTGTAATCGTGGACGGACACTAAGAGACAAAACATTTACCACAGACTCTGGAACTCTGTCCCGCTGAGCCTGAGATCTGTGAACTCTCTTTCAAGAAACAAACAAAGAAACAACGTTTGATTAACCTTTTTTAACGCTTTGGTATTTTGTTGTGAAGCACTTTGTGATTATCTTGAAAGGTGCTACATAAATGTAGCCACACAGTACACAATTACTGGGGTTCTGTCAGGATCCCGGGGCAGTCATGGACTGGTGATATTATATGTATTTTTGGTGTTGCTGCTGCTCTTCTCCATGCTTGTAGATGTGAGTGTGTGTGTATGGGTGCAGGTGTGTATGAACACTGGTTTACAGGCGCCTTCAGGCCTGGTGGGTGTGGCCCTGCTAGGGGACTGGCCACACCCAAAGCTACACACCTGCCGCTGATCAGGGCTACATAGGAGAGTCTTGGAGCTCCCGGGATCATTTCGTGAGACTTCCTGTCAGTTCTCCAGCTGGTCTGTTTGTGTGAGCCTACCTGTGTCGTTGAGGGTACTAACGGCTGCCTCTGTTTTTCCCAGGAGGATTGCTGGAACTAGAGGGCAGCAGACACTGGGAGAAGACACGGAGTGGAAGTCGGGAACACACGGGGATGTATTATTGTGTGTACAGTTTTCACTGTAAATAAAGAGCACTGTTTGCATCGCAGAGTACCGCGACTGGGTCCTCCTTTCCCCACATCCCCACGGTCTAACATGCCAAACCGTGACAGGTTCTTAATGTGCAGTTTTTATTGTCAATGACGACAGCAGCCACATGGACTTGTACTGAATGCAGACAATGGCCGCCCTGCGCTGCACATGCAGGTCCTTTGCATCAACCATTTCAGAAATACATCATCTTGTTAAAATACTGACTTGTTACCACTGCATTACAATTATACCAATATGTTTCAACAACTTATGTGCATATTTAACAATTCCTTACCAACAATTTAACTTCTTCACAATGATCCCGTTCCACATCCACACATCAACGTAAACAGGAAGTCCCAAGATGCGTTTCTTGCTAGGTTTTAAGTGTGGTCAAAAAAGGCACTGAAAAATCATGAAGAGGGAGGGCTCACCAACATTTGGTCCATTTATACTGAATGGATACGTAAATATTATAAATCTTCCTTCTGGCTCTATTATAGTGTTGCTAATGGTGACGTTTCTGTTGCTCAGTATGCTACACCTCTTTGTTTTGAACTGTAGCTGCTTGAGTACATGTGAGGGAAATGAGTGTGTGTTCAGATGGTTTGGACATTTGAATCATCTAAATAGAAAAAAGTAGTTAAACCTTTACTCAAAAAGCATCTCTAGACCCAGCAGTCTTAGCTAATTATAGGCCAATCTCCAACCTTCCTTTATATCAAACATCCTTGAAAGAGTAGTTGTCAAACAGCTAACAGATCATCTGCAGAGGCTTATTTGAAGAGTTTCAGTCAGGTTTCAGAGCTCATCACAGCACAGAAACAGCTTTAGTGAAGGTTACAAATGATCTTCTTATGGCCTCTGACAGTGGACTCATCTCTGTGCTTGTCCTGCTAGACCTCAGTGCAGCGTTCGATACTGTCGACCATAATATCCTATTAGAGCGATTAGAACATGCTGTAGGTATTACAGGTACTGCACTGCAGTGGTTTGTATCATATCTATCTAATAGACTCCAGTTTGTGCATGTAAATGGAGAGTCCTCTTCACACACTGAGGTTAATTATGGAGTTCCACAGGGTTCAGTGCTAGGACCAATTCTGTTTACATTATACATGCTTCCCTTAGGCAGCATCATTAGAAGACATAGCATACATTTTCACTGCTAATCAGCTATGTACCACCACCTAAGCAGATTCTTACTCTGGATGGCATTACCTTGGCCTCCAGTAACACTGTGAGGAACCTTGGAGTCATGTTTGACCAGGACATGTCCTTCAACACACATATTAAACAAATATGTAAGACTGCGTTCTTCCATTTGTGCAACATCTCTAAAGTTAGAAATATCCTGTCTCAGAGTGACGCTGAAAAACTAGTTCATGCATTTATTACTTCCAGGCTGGACGACTGTAATTCATTATTATCAGGATGTCCTAAAAACTCCCTGAAAAGCCTTCAGCTGATCCAAAATGCTGCAGCAAGAGTCCTGACAGGGACTAGAAAGAGAGAGCATATTTCTCCTGTTTTGGCTTCCTGTTTAATCCAGGATTCAAAATCCTGCTCCTCACATACAAGGTCTTAAATAATCAGGCCCCATCTTATCTTAATGACCTTGTAGTACCATATCACCCTATTAGAGCACTTCGCTCTCGCTCTGCAGGCCTACTTGTTGTTCCTAGAGTATTTAAAAGTAGAATGGGAGGCAGAGCCTTCAGTTTTCAGGCCCCTCTTCTGTGGAACCAGCTTCCAGTTTGGATTCAGGAGACAGACACTATCTCTACTTTCAAGATTAGGCTTCAAACTTTCCTTTTTGCTAAAGCATATAGTTAGGGCTGGACCAGGTGACCCTGAATCCTCCCTTAGTTATGCTGCAATAGACGTAGGCTGCCGGGGATTCCCATGATGCACTGAGTTTTTCCTTTCCAGTCACCTTTCTCACTCACTATGTGTTAACAGACCTCTCTGCACTGAATCATATCTGTTATTAACCTCTGTCTCTCTTCCACAGCATGTCTTTATCCTGTCTTCCTTCTCTCACCCCAACCAATCACAGCTGATGGCCCCGCCCCTCCCTGAGCCTGGTTCTGCCGGAGGTTTCTTCCTGTTAAAAGTGAGTTTTTCCTTCCCACTGTTGCCAAAGTGCTGCTCATAGGGGGTCATATGATTGTTGGGTTTTTCTCTGTATCTATTATTGTAGGGTCTACTGTACAATACAAAGCGCCTTGAGGGAACTATTGTTGTGATTTGGCGCTGTGTAAATAAAATTGAACTGAATTAAACTGAAAATTAAATAAAAGTAAACTGAACCTGTAAGTTCAGGTGAGTGAGTTTTAGCACTTACTGCAGCCACTGTGATGGCTTTCGCTGGTTTATGTTGTTTTTTACATTTAAATAAAGGTGTTGAGATCTTTTCTTGGCTCTCACTTTTCTCCTCTCCTCCCTCCCCTTATCTTCCCTGCTTAGCCTCTTGTGTCCTTGTCTTGTCTCGTGTGTATTACGTTTCCCTCGAACAGTCTCTCACAGTCTGTTCTCTAAAACCTAAAGAAAATTATGGATTTGATCAACTGGTCTCTGAATGCTATTGACACCCTTTTCTCAACGAGAAGTCTGGGCTCAGGAGAGCCCGAGTGCCCTGGAGGGACTTTCCCTGCCGGATACACAATGGACGGGTGGCAGAACTGGAGGATCATGTGTCTGGCGGGACTGTCGATCGAGGACGCTGAAGATATCTACCTATTCGGAACCATGATAACAGGGTTCATGCTGATCGGAGTTGGCTTGGCCCTGGCTTATCGGAGAATTAAGAGAGCAGAACCGGCTGTTCAACCCCCCCAAGGCTGCCCGCTGGAACTGAAGCGATGGGACGAGGCGCGACCTCTCACAACGAACGCAGCATGGGTAACACCTTGGAGATGCTTACAGCTGCCGTGAAGACTCAAAACAACACCATTGAGCGTATGGTGGGATACATCAGAGAGAGGCCTGCTCAAAATGAGACCCTTGTGCAAAAGTTGGATCACATCGCAGAACGGCTCACTGCAGTTGTGAGGTCTCAAAATCACAAGAATGACAACACCACGGACCAGAAGTTTGATACCATCATGGGGAGGCTCGTGGCTCTCCAACGGGAGATTGAGAGACCAGCGTCAGAGTGTTAAAGAACAGCTTTGAAATTCTCATGAGCTGCTCGCATAAAAGAAAAATCAACAATATCAACATGCGGACAACACGGCGCCAGCTGCACGGGCCCAAGGCTGGAGACGAACAAAAACTCCCTGATAACAACTGTGTGATGACCATTCTTCCCATCCCATGCCAGGCCACCTGGATTGGCTAGCAGACTGTTTACTTAGCCTGATAGGGCGAAGGACACTGTCTCAGGTGAACTATGGACACGCACACACTTACACTGATAAGCACTCACACATCCCCCCTCCCCTTCCAATGCCTTCGATGCTTGTTGCCTCCTGGGAACACGAGGCGGGTCTGGGCTCGCGCTGGAGAGTCGGCACAGTGGCAGGATGGCTGCTGTGTTGCCTGGAATTACTCCTTATCCCCTACCCAACCCTGTTGCTGGTCACGTGCTCTATAATGTTGTGCTGTGGACATTTATGTGCTTTCTGTGCAGAGGAGTTTTTTTGTTTCCTGTTCTCATGCTGTCCTCCTGTAGCCCAGCATGAGTAGAGGTCTCTTTTTTTCCTCTTGTACTTTCCCATTGTAGTGTACATTTCAGTGGTTTTTCTGTAATGCATCCATTCTCTGACTTGTATCCCCATGTGATGTCTGTGTTGTGTGTGTAAGGTCGGGGGGCGGGTTCATTCGACTGCAGGGCAACCTGCATGTGGCGAATAAACTTTGAACTTGAACTTAAGCTGAAGCTAGCAGTTAGAGCCACCTGTGTCAACATCCACCTGCCAGTCAAAGTGGCCACGCCCCTAATAATGACTGACTTATAACTATAGCTGTTACGAAGCAGTATGTATACAACAGACACTAAAGAAATAAACGGTTTTCAAAGTGTTTTATTGTAGCCAATGTAGCCCATCAGAATCCTTTTATATAGATGAGGAGCTAAAGTTTTCCACCAACATTCAGAGAAAAGCCTCTTTGGTAATGAAGGTTGTCGACGGTGTTTGAAGGTGGATCAGAAGTATGGTGTGGGGTCGCGTTTGTCGCACATCTGGACGTGGATGTGTGAGGTGATTCCCGGATAAACGCTCTGCATGGGCAGCATGGTGCCGATCCTCTGCCCCTTCCTCACCGTTCCTGAGGTTCGGTCCGGCCTCACGTAGAACAGCTTGAAACAAAGACCTACAGGACGCAAACGCAACGCCTCGATCAGTGAATCAGTACCAGGATCAGTAACTCTGTTAGTGCTGGCTGCGCGTGATGACCCACCCTGTCCTGACAGGTTGATGCCCTCGTTGATGGCTGCCTTACTGGGGTCGGTGTAGACGGTCAGTTTCCCGTTAAGAGTCACGTCAAACGGAGCGTAGACAGCGGCGCCGTCGCTGCACTTGATGTCCAGCCCTTGGTGGAGTCTGGTCCCCCTGTAACCAGCAGACATCCAGCTGTGAGCAGCTGTGCCACATCGTCCACACCAGCCTTACAACAAAAACGTGATCTCTGAGTACCGTCCGGCTCCGTACTGTCCCTGTCCCCATCTGTCCGACGTCCTCCGGCTGTTGCTCGGGTTACTGCTGCACAGCTGACCGAACTTAACGCCGTCACACACCCACAAAACAGCTGGACACACACAGATTTAGACTTTTATGGACACAGCCTTGGGTTTT